>NC_091272.1:0-306621 GCF_042100115.1 Alternaria dauci
CTAACCCTAACCCTACCCTAACCCTAACCCTAACCCTAACCCTAACCCTAACCCTAACGGTTACAGCTTCTTAGTTATTTAGGGCTTCTTAGTTACTTAGGGCTTCTTAGTTATTTAGGGCTTCTTAGTTACTTTAGGGCTTCTTAGTTATTTAGGGCTTCTTAGTTATTTAGGGCTTCTTAGTTATTTAGGGGCTTCTTAGTTACTTAGGGCTTCTTAGTTATTAGGGCTTCTTAGTTATTTAGGGCTTCTTAGTTATTTAGGGCTTCTTAGTTATCTTAGGGCTTCTTAGTTATTTAGGGCTTCTTAGTTACTTTAGGGCTTCTTAGTTACTTAGGGCTTCTTAGTTACTTAGGGCTTCTTAGTTATTTAGGGCTTCTTAGTTATTTAGGGCTTCTTAGTTATTTAGGGCTTCTTAGTTACTTAGGGCTTCTTAGTTACTTAGGGCTTCTTAGTTATTTAGGGCTTCTTAGTTATTTAGGGCTTCTTAGTTACTTAGGGCTTCTTAGTTATTTAGGGCTTCTTAGTTACTTAGGGCTTCTTAGTTACTTAGGGCTTCTTAGTTATTTAGGGCTTCTTAGTTACTTAGGGCTTCTTAGTTATTTAAGGCTTCTTAGTTATTTAGGGCTTCTTAGTTACTTAGGGCTTCTTAGTTATTTAGGGCTTCTTAGTTACTTAGGGCTTCTTAGTTATTTAAGGCTTCTTAGTTACTTAGGGCTTCTTAGTTATTTAGGGCTTCTTAGTTACTTAGGGCTTCTTAGTTATTTAAGGCTTCTTAGTTATTTAGGGCTTCTTAGTTACTTAGGGCTTCTTAGTTACTTAGGGCTTCTTAGTTATTTAGGGCTTCTTAGTTATTTAGGGCTTCTTAGTTACTTAGGGCTTCTTAGTTACTTAAGGCTTCTTAGTTATTTAGGGCTTCTTAGTTACTTAGGGCTTCTTAGTTATTTAGGGCTTCTTAGTTATTTAGGGCTTCTTAGTTACTTAGGGCTTCTTAGTTACTTAAGGCTTCTTAGTTATTTAGGGCTTCTTAGTTACTTAGGGCTTCTTAGTTACTTAGGGCTTCTTAGTTACTTAGGGCTTCTTAGTTACTTAAGGCTTCTTAGTTATTTAGGGCTTCTTAGTTACTTAAGGCTTTTAAGATTAATTTATATTAAAGTTAAAGTAAAATAGTAGTAAAGTTTATATTTATTTTATTCTTATAATATTATTAGCTATATAGTAATATAAATAATAAAACTATATACTTTAGAAATAAATCTTACTATTAGTAATAAAGGATTTAAAAAACTATACTAACTATTACTTAAAATACTTAAAAACTCTTTTTTTAAATAAAATAAAAAAAAATTTATTTTTACCTTAAATCTTTTATTAACTTTTAATAAATACTACTTTTAAAATTATTTCTTTCTACTAGTTTACTTAATTAAAAATAGCTATATAGTTAGAAGTAGTATATAAAAGGCTATACTTAAGGAGCTATTATATAAGTATACTATTATTTTATTAAATAAGAAAAGAAGTTAAGGAAAGCTATAGTTTAAAAGTTATTTAGGAAGTAGTAGCTTAGAGTATTATTTATTTAGTATACTAGTATAGAATCTAAGTAAACTACTTACTACTTAGATTCTATAAGTAGTATACTTTATATATATAACTAAGATCCTATTAAGGAATAAACTAATTAGGCTTTAGCTTATTATATAGTAAGTTAATTAGAAGTAACTAGTTATTATAAAATAATAAATTATAAAAAACTACTTCTTATTTTTTAAATAACTATACTTAGTAGTTACTAATACTTTATTATACTTTTTTTTCTTAAAGAAAAAATACTAAATTTTTATAAAATATTTTTTATTTTAAAGTATTAAATATTTTATTCTTTTACTTTATAAATATCTTTATCTTAAATATAAGTTATACTCTTTTCTTCTTTTTATAAAGTAGTTAAAAGTTATTAAATCTAAGTAAACCTTTATATAAGAATATAGATAAATAAAAAAGTAAAAAAATCTTATTTAATATATTACTATATACTATATACTTACCCTTAGTTAAGTAAAATAAATAACTTTTTTTAAAAGGTTTCTTAATTATAGTAAAACTTTATAAATTCTTAATCTTTATTTAAGTTTTATATATAGTAGTATAAATTTCTTTTATAAAGATAATATAAGAAAGTCTTACTTAGTAGTAACTAGTATTTAGTTAATATAGCTTTAAACTATCTTTACTTATTACTTAATTAAATACTTAATAACTTTATTCTTACTTTAGTATTTATTATTCTACTTATTTAAATAAAATTTAATTTAACTAGCTTTATTTTATACTTTTTCTTTATTTATTACTTTATTATTATAAAGTAAAAGTAGTCTAGTTTTATTACTTCTATAGTAATATTATTAAATAATAAATAAGAAAGAAAAAAATTAATTATTATAAATATATTTAGTAGAAAGTATATTTTTTAAAGATATAGTAAAAGGATTACTAACTATTTATACTAATAGATGTATAAATTTTTAAAAGATTAGGTAATACTAACTTTAATATTTATTAAAAGTTACTATAATATAAACCTTAACTTACTATAATATAAACCTTAACTTACTATAATATAAACCTTAACTTACTATAATATAAACCGTAACTTGCTGTAACATAAACCTTAACTTACTATAACATCAACCTTAACTTACGGCAACATCAACCGCAACTTACTGCAATATTAACCGCAACTTACTGTAACATGAACCTCAACTTGCTGCAACATAAACCTCAACTTGCTGCAACATCAACCGCAACTTGCTGCAACATAAACCTCAACTTGCTGCAACATGAACCTCAACTTGCTGCAACATAAACCTTAACTTGCTGCAACATGAACCTCAACTTGCGGCAACATCAACCGCAACTTGCTGCAACATTAACCGCAACTTGCTGCAACATGAACCTCAACTTGCTGCAACATTAACCGCAACTTACTGCAACATCAACCGCAACTTGCTGCAACATGAACCTCAACTTGCTGCAACATCAACCGTGATATATCGTAATGTATAATACAACATACTATAGTACATATTACCAACTATTGTACCACCTATTGTACCTTACTATACTACATATTACAGCTTTATACACCCGTATAAGTTCTACATACAGTATATTATTACTTCTCCTCCAAAATCCTCTTCTGCCTTAACTCCTCTTCTCCCCAACGTAGCCGCAACTCTCCAGAACCGCTTGAAGTTCAGGGCTTTACTTCCAACCCATCTATTGTCAAACATATACAGCTGCATACGGTGAACTCAAGGTGTTTAGGAAACACACCTTTACCGCGATTTATTACAGTGTCTTTCAACAGTGTTGTGCTTGCGTCTTTTACCAGCACGTTTATTATTTTGATACAGTGTATTATCACTTTAAGAGGAATAGAGTAAGCGCATAAACTCTTACTCTACTACTTCTCTTCATTACTACGTACTGGCTTTCAAAGAACAAGAAGAGATCGATATTAGCCTAGTCCCACACTATCCTACTGGGAGGCTTGTCTTCCTTGATCTCCAAATCACCTCCAGCGTCTCTAGAACCTTTTCAATCGTACTGGTTCCAGTCGTGTGCTACGTTGCTGCACTGATCTCCACCGTGACCCTCATCATTGCCGGCGTGATCCTCATCATCGTCAGCGTGATCCTCACCCTCTGGCTTGTCCTTGGCTTCGTCTCCACCATCGTCGGCGTGATCCTCACCCTCTGGCTTGTCCTTGGCTTCGTCTCCACCATCGTCGGCATGATCCTCACCCTCTGGCTTGTCCTTGGCTTCGTCTCCACCATCGTCGGCGTGATCCTCACCCTCTGGCTTGTCCTTGGCTTCGTCTCCACCATCGTCGGCGTGATCCTCACCCTCTGGCTTGTCCTTGGCGTCATCCCGATTCCAGTCATCTCCACCGGAATAGAAAGGAATCCCATCATCATTTGGCTTGTCCTTGGCGTCATCCCGATTCCAGTCATCTCCACCGGAATAGAAAGGAACCCCATCATCATTTGGCTTGTCCTTGGCGTCATCCCGATTCCAGTCATCTCCACCGGAATAGAAAGGAACCCCATCATCATTTGGCTTGTCCTTGGCGTCATCCCGATTCCAGTCATCTCCACCGGAATAGAAATCAATTCCATCACCGTCGACGGGGGAGGCTGTGGAAAATGTGGGGAGAGGTCCGTAGTTGGCATCGGGAAACATCTTTATGGGCTCTTCAGTGGCCTGAGAGCCCGCAGCGAAGGCCTCTATATGCTCGGCGACATTGAACGGGGGGTTGAACTCGCACCAACCTTGAGCCAATTCTGGATCAACGTGCAATTGGATGGCGGATTTTCGGTCTAGGCACCATTTCCAAACCTTGTAGTAGGCGAGCTTGACGTACCGCTTGTCCTTGTCGGTCGCACCAGTGTATTCGGCGAGGACGCTCACAGGATTACCAACGATAACGAGGAGGGAACGCGCGCGTCCAACGGCTAGGAGCATTCGTGTGGTATGCTTGACGAAACCGAGGTCGCCAGCGTTGGTGGTGTCGAATACAATACCTTCCTTCTCGGCGCCCTGCATTTTGTCGACTGTGAAGACTTCGACGTCTCGCAGCTGGACGCTAAGTTTGAACAGCTCCTCCTCGTCAACCTGATTGGCTAAGTGCTCCATGAATCTAGCCAATACGAAGCGGATAGCGGCAACTTGCGCTACATACGGGGTGATGATAGCGACCTGCTTACCAGAAAACCCGCCAGCGATCATCTTGCAGACGGCCCGGAGGGTATAGGGAATGAAGTCCTTGTTGTAGCGAGACTTGGTGGCACCGACGATGTCGTGGCTACCTTTGACGCTGACGAAGATGACGCGATGGCCGGAGGAAATGTTGAACTGCTCCATCGCGATCTCCATGGCGCGAATGTTTTCTTCCCGGTCATCTACCCCGGGGGCCACTTCCATACGGCCACGAGGAAGGATGTGGTTGGTGAGAGCGTTGATGTCGGAATTGAAGCGGTACTGTGTGTGCAGGTAAATAGTGGTACAGCCGCCTAGCATCGCACGATGGAAGAAAGGTAGGTCCTGCTGATCACTGAAGACGTGACGTTCCTCCGAACCACCGGCAGCAGAAGGCTTTGGCTGATGGATATCGCCGAAGAACAGGTGGGGTGTTATGGCCTTGCGCTCGACCATCAGCGGGCCCTCGTTATTATAGGCGTGCGTGTACACGAGAGGAGCGAGCGTGCTTGACTCGCTTGACTTGCCAGCCTCGTCGTGATGAACGGCATACGGCTGCTCGAGCGTATGAGTACGCGGCTGCGAGATTACGTCGGAGGTCATGCCAATGGCTACGGCCAGTTGAGCGAGGTCCCTAATGATCTCGTTGGTGAGAGCAGTCAGTCGGCGCATGTCATCGGCGTCGAATTCTTGGCCTGAAGCATAGAGGTCGAGCTGAAAACGGAAATCGCGGTACTTTTTTGGTTGGGCGATTTCGTGTACCACTAACTCGTTCGTATCGGCATTACGCTCCGGCACTCCGGCGAGGCGCAGAACCCACGCACCCTCCGACAGCATTTCCAACTGAAGTCGCTTGTCGGTGAAAGACGACTTTGTCTCGGACGTCTCAAGAAGGATGCGGAATTGCGAGTCCACTGTCAGTGCGTCAAGGAACGCCATGGTCCGCCTGTCTTCACTGGACTTCTCCTGGTAAGCCGCTGCCTGCTCTTTCAGCTGGTCCTTGGTGAAGTGCTCTTCTTCGATGTATTCAAAGTAGGGCGGCTTCTCGTTCTTTAGCAGGACGTTGCGAGCAGCTTCGGACTCCTTGCGAACAACCGCTGTCTCCGTCTCTTTCATATGGCGTCGGATTACGATAGGGAAACGTGCCTGGATGCCAGCGGCCTTGAGCTCCTTCCGTCGCTCTAGGCAGGCCGTGTAGATCCTGAGCATAGCGTCGTCGAGCTGCTTGTTCAACGGCGACGTGACCCAGAAAGCAGCAAGGCGACCAAGGCCATGGATAACGCCAGTTTGTTGAGCCTCGTAGTGCGCAACAGCCAGAGCCTCGATGATGCGTGTCTTGCCAACGCCACCAGGACCTTGGATGAGCGCTACACCACCGGCAAGGGCGCGAAGCTTCTGCAAAACGTCGGGTTGGAGTGAGCGGTTCAGACGCTCCATGATGCTGTCCTTAGCACCGTTGTCTCCCAAATACGCGAACATGCCGGCGAAGTAGTCCACGATCTTGTCGTCTGGGAAGCGAAGGTAGGAGTTGTGGAGGATTTGAGTGACATCGCTAAAGGCATCGCCGCCTCGGAAGTAATGGTTAAGGGCGTTGATCTGGCGCTTGATTCCCACGGTGGCAGGGTTCAAGCGAGCAAAGACGTAGATGCCGCGAAGCTTACGCAATGCCTCTTCAGCTTCAGGCAAAGTACGATAGTTAAATGCACAGCTGTAGTGAACGCCCTCCTTGAACAGGGGCTGCTCGGCGAAGGATGCACCCAAGCGAGGGCGGTAGAGAAAGCCGCCTATGTAGCTAGCGGGCGTGATGCCTGCGGACGGTTTGATCTCAAATCGCCAGGTGTCCGCTTGCTCCTGGTAGGGACTGAACTGGATGTCCACGAAGGCGCCCTCGCGGTAGCTGGCGCCCTCTGGTACCCTGAGCTCGGCGTAGTATAACCGGTCACCGCCGCCGCGAACCTTCATAATCTTGGTGTCGGTGATCTCGAAACCCTTCTGCTTGGCGGCCTTGCGCAGTTCGTGGACAAGGTTCTGGTAGTGCACGGTGACGTACTGTGTGTTGTTCTGGAATGCCCACTGGGGAGGGACCTTGAATCCTTTCGGCTGCTTGTCGACAGAGATCTCCATGCCAGTCTGAGGGTTGACACGACAGTCCTTCCAGTAGAGCAGAATCGGGTCGTTCTTGTATTGAGCTTGCATCTCTTTGTACACGGTATCCATGCGCTCTTGTGCTGACTCTGTGGCGACCGTGAAGAAGTGCAGCACGGTGCCCTCGCCGCCATTCTCGAGGATATCGCGAGCACGATGGATGACTTCATCGAAGATCCCAAAGTTCTGGTGGGAGAAGAACCCCAATCCGTAGAGGGGGCGGGAGTTCAGAGGTTGTCCGTCAGGTTGTTCGGTTTGGAGGTCGAAGCGGAAGTGTAGGAGCATCCCTAGTTCGCTGAGTGCAAGCTTACTAGCAGCTCGCTTAACATCTTCTTGGGAAACCCTTGAGGTGAAGAACTCATCGGTGATCTTCATGGGAAGTACAGTGCAGTTGACGATGTTGTGGGCTGTCAGGGTAATGGAGGCTGCCCGATGAGCGTGGCCACGGAGGGTGATACTAGCGTCGTCGCTCGGATAGGAAATATCCATCTCTACACTAACGGAGGAGACATAGTGAGGGATCTTCCGAGTGAATAACTTTGTTGTGAAGCTAGGTTTATCCAGTGGTGGGGCCATGGTTTGGGCAGGAGGAAGCTCGTCTTTGCCATCCTTGGAGACGTCCTCCTTGGAGACGTCCTCCTTGGAGGCGTCCTCCTTAGGAGCACGAAACTTGCGGGTTTTGATCGGCTGGGGATAGAAGCAATCCGAGGCAACGTGGCCGAGACGGTTACAGCCGTTGCACCTAGGGCCCTGGTCTGCTGCTGGCTCACTAGGGCATTGCTTGGAGAGGTGCCCGTGACCACCGCAGTTGAAGCACTCGTTCGTGGGACAGTCGCGGTAGACATGGCCAACCTCGCCGCAGTTGGAACACGCTTGCTGTTCGAGCTTCTTGGGGCAATCTTTGGCCCTGTGGCCTGGTTCTTTGCAGGTGAAGCAGGCGTGCTTCTCTCGGTCAGGGGCGTCGGGAAGGCCTCCGAGCTGGACAGAGTCTTTGCCGGGTGCCTCCAAGACAGCAATGCCCTGGTCGTAGACTTCTGTATCATGCGGCGCCGACGTCGGCCGGTCATTGACCATGTAGTGCATGACAGACTGGTCGGCCATGCTGGACGATATGCAAAAACAGAGTTTCAACGGTAGGTGAGACTTTGTTTCTATACGGACAGCACATCGTTAGCAATCGATCAGCGGAACAGGAGGCCACAACAACTTACCGACAAGGGTCAATGGGTAGGTAGAGATATCGACGTTGAGAGTGGTTTGCTTTCAAGAGAAGCAATTCGGGGAAGGTGTCAAGTAGTTGGTGTGGAGGAAAGTGTTATTTGTGCAGGACTAGGTAGCGCGAGCGCGAGAGACGCTAACGCCAAGCAAATTTTGCGTTGCTCACCTTGGGTTGTGCGTGAGGAAGCGAGGAGCAAGATAAAGACACGTGAAAAGAAGGATTGGATGGAGAACGATAGGGACGCGAAGAGGATATGGGGATCACCCGAGTTCTACAAGTTGGTACCAAGAGACAGAAGTGGACAGCCAGTCGACCTTTGGGCAATAGGAAGATAACTATCGGACCGGCCATACAAATAAGCGAGGACATGCCAAGGTGAATGGGAGATCTAGCGAGCGTCAAGGCCACAGCAATGCGCAGCGTGTAGCCGGCTACGTCTTGGCTCTCTCCTTCGCGACTACAGTTAGTCCTACGGCTGGGTGATCCCCATATCTCTTTTCGCTTTCTTTTGTTTGGTTCTATCAACTTCTATGCTCGATTCAGTTCACGATGACGGCCAGAACTGCGTTTGGGTGATCCCCATGTCTCTCCCTACTTTCCCTGCTCCTTGTCTCTCTTCTCCCTCTGCTCGCTTTCTATACACTCGGGTGATCCCCATATCTTTTATCAACTTTCTCTGTTTCGCGCGTACGCAACGTGAGCCCGCGTCAGAGTCTTGTGCGCTGTACCCGCAATGCTCAACAGTGAGCGCTCACGCCAGAACCGGGTGGCTATACTATGCCCTACTCCTGGTCATCGTTCTACTAGGCTCAGTACGGGCGACGAGGCTAAAATTACTGGGAGCTTCCCCTTTCACTTTTCACCGCTCTCCGGCTGTTTCCTCGCGCATGTTGCCACAACACGAACGTTGCGACGCTCGCCGCAACACCACCCACCCACCACGTACCGCAGCATCGTCAACCTGCATACACCTTCTACCACGGGTGACTAGGATGGACGATAACACGCAGTCACCCGCCCATCCACCGGCAGGCGACCCCAGCTCCCTTAGCTACTCGGGGAACCAAACAGAGATCTTCCGCGGCTTCGGCATCGACGACGCCACCAGACAAAAGGAGATAGCCAGGACGATTGACAAGATTCTTGTGGACAACTACCCCGATGCACGCAATCGAGGTGCAGCAAAGCTCAGCGACACTGCCAATGAAGACCTGAACAAGAACCTACACGCCCTGGTCTGGAAGTCCGTACCCGACTTCCGCAACGAACCCAAGGCGTGGAGGACAATGGCGATTAGCAAGTTGATCACACATTCTCTCAATCGCCTGAGGAAGCGTAAAGCGGAAGGCGACCATGCTAAAGCCCCAACCCCCAACCCCTTGACGGCAACCTCTACACTCCAAAAGCGCGAGTTATCGCCAGAATCAACGCACAACTCCAAAGACCACCCACCTAAGCGCTCTCGATCCAGAACCGTTCCTACAGGATTCACGCCTACTCCGAACAACGACAAGCCTGCTAATCCTCCCATGCCAACCGCTTCAAATCTCGACACACAGGTACATATATGCGCCGTAAAGGATGGAGAGATCAGCGAAGTAGTCAGCATGGTCGAATTCAGTGACATATGTTGGGAGGGCATCCCCAACTGGGAAAAACTACGCGACGAAGCTGAGCAATGCTACGAAACTGCGCAAGGCCTAGGACTCGATGGATTCGACTTCAAGGGCCGCTTGTTTATCGCTCCAAGAGCAAATCAGCATATCGGAATTGGAAGCCAAGGTGGATTCAACTTTGCTATGCGAGAAATCCCAGCTGGCACAGCCGTAGTGTTTGTCACGACGGTTAGATTGAACGTAACCGACACGCAAGTTGCCTCCTCCAAAGTCGTCCCGCCAGCAGAGGTGCAAGATGGTCAGCAACAAGATGCCACCCACATGCAAGTTGCCTCCTCCGAGCCCGCCCCGCCAGCAGAGGTGCAAGGTGACCAGCAACAAGATGCCACCCACATGCAAGTTGCCTCCTCCGAGCCCGCCCCGCCAGCAGAGGTGCAAGATGGTCAGCAACAAGATGCCACCCACATGCAAGTTGCCTCCTCCGAGCCCGCCCCGCCAGCAGAGGTGCAAGGTGACCAGCAACAAGATGCCACCCACATGCAAGTTGCCTCCTCCGAGCCCGCCCCGCCAGCAGAGGTGCAAGATGGTCAGCAACAAGATGCCACCCACATGCAAGTTGCCTCCTCCGAGCCCGCCCCGCCAGCAGAGGTGCAAGGTGACCAGCAACAAGATGCCACCCACATGCAAGTTGCCTCCTCCGAGCCCGCCCCGCCAGCAGAGGTGCAAGATGGTCAGCAACAAGATGCCACCCACATGCAAGTTGCCTCCTCCGAGCCCGCCCCGCCAGCAGAGGTGCAAGGTGACCAGCAACAAGATGCCACCCACATGCAAGTTGCCTCCTCCGAAGCCGTCCCACCGGAAAGTAAGGAGCTTACACCCAAGACACTCAAGGAGATACTAGATTTGGCGGCCAACATACATCCATTATCCTGGTCGAGGGAAGAATCCACACCTAGCAACAGCGCACACAAGCAGCATCCTGTAGGTCCGTTCTCGTCATACATGTCCAGGAATAACAGCATCGCCTTCCCCCGCACACTTCAACCCTCGTCGTTCACACCCGTGAATCTGCTACCGCTCGCCAGACCTGCCAAACCACCGTCCAGCGCACCTAAGTCCTTTCTCAAGTTTGTCGAGACCTTCCCTTCTAATAGCTACCACGGTAGCGGACTAGACGACCCAATACATATCAGCGACGATAGTGGTAGCAGCGATTCTAGTGACAGCGAGTCTAGTAACAACATGGACATTCTCGTAGACGATGAAGAGGTGCTAGAAGAATGCATGTTAGACGAAGGCGAACCGGAACAACCCCCATTGAACGAACAAGCTAAGACCCAGGCAAACGCGCATTTCTCGAGCACTATGAAGGTGAAGATGGATGGTATGTCTGCTTTTGCGCACGCGCAAAAGTCGAACATAGACTTGTGGGACTTAGCCGCGCAAACCTTCGGCCTTGCGCTCGACGACCTCAAAGGCGACCAGATCAACCTCGGAACTGGGGTCGGCTTAAACCCAGATTTCCACCCGCTACCCCATCAGTTGGTCGGCGCCAAGGATGGCTTGGATGTCCTCGCCGGCGACCGAGGAGCACTTGTCATCGCCGACGACATGGGCATGGGCAAGACGATCACCGATGTCCTCATATGGTATCTCAATTTTGCTAGATCGTACCAGCGCCTCGGCATCAGCGCGACGCCAGACTTCCCCTACACTGCTCTCAAATCGAACGGAGACGAGATAGAGACGCCGAATCTGTTTGGATGCACCTACTTTGTTGCGAGTGCAGCAGGCCTTGAAACATTGGTACAAGCATGGCGTATGATCATGGGTGGCAGCGCCCACTTGGCTCAAGGATCAGAGTACAAGCCACCGAAGCTGATAGTCTTGCACGGTACGGGCGAAGAGATTGTACAGCGTTATGGCGGTGCGAAGAACAGCATCTACTCTAGCATGACACCAAAAGAGTGGGATGAAGTCAACCGTCGCCCTAACTGGTTGAAATCACGATTGGCCTATGGGGAGTACAACAAGGTGTGGAAGTTGAACAACCCGACTAAGGAATGGGCAAACAGCGTCCCTGAGACATCGGACTTCAGACCTCAAAAGACGAGCGTTAGGTTCTTGATAGTCTCAACTCGCGAGTCTTGGAAGACGAAGATCTTTGGCACGCTTGTCGATACCTCTGCGCCCCCTCAGTACAAGAGGCTAAAACAACAGTTAGAAAAGACCGACAAGAGGCATACTAAGAAGAGGGCGGCGTTGAGAGCACAGCTGAGCCTGTGCGCCAAGACGCATATGGACACTTCACGATTGCCTGCGCTTGATGGTCTCGGCCCTTGGCAGGCTCGTCGCATGCAAATATGGACAGACGACAAAGGTGTGAGGGTCGAGGTGTGGTTGGTCACATTCGTTGGTTGCGCTGCAATAATCATGGTCGACGAGCTGCATACCGCCCCGGGTACAAAAACTCAAACCTACACCCACATCATCGACCCCATTTTGGACTACAGGCCCAATGATCATCGTACTGGTATAGTAGGTCAGACGGGCACAGCTCTCACGAACGGGGTCGACCTGGTGTTAGGATTCGCCGACCACGTGATCCAGCGGTTAGTACAAAAGCAGTCCACCGATCCAGGCGCCAAAGCTTTAGCCAATTTGAAAGGGGTAGATTGTACTGCAGTGTGGAGAAAGCTCCTCAATAGCTACAAGAAGTATCACGACGGGATGCAGCGTTGTAAAACCGAGAAGGAAAAGAACAAAGTACAGTCCGCGCTCGACAAGCAACTCCAGTCCGGCGAGATCAAGGACATGCTGAACAATTTTCGGGACATGGTTCGGTGGTGTTTCATAATGCGCGACACCGACAGTCTGGATCCCTGGCGCAAACCCCTCAACGTTGTCACAGCAAAGCTTACTGTCAACTTCACGTATCTGCAGCACGATGCGTGTTACTTCGCTAACGTGGAACAAGAAGAGTCTCGCGTGCTAGCCGCGGTCAAACAGCATTACGAGAAGGAAGTGGAGGCCTGGGAAGACCAAGGGGGAGAGAGCAGCAAGAAGTCCAAGCCCACCATGCCCCCAGGCGCAGTCGCAGACTCCGAGGCCTACCGCATTGCGCGACATGTCAGCATCTTTCCTAACCTTATGGCCGCAATCAACAATTGGGATGCCGACCAGCTTATCGGAGATCGGATCCTCGACCCTCACCGCAGTCTCAGTAATAACAACGAAAACCTCCGCACAGCTCTTGTGAACAGCGACACAATTCGACACTCATTCATCTGGGACATTGCATTGGAGGCTTGCAAGGGCTCAGCCAAGGTCGCATACATTCACAAGACGTTGGAAGAGCTACGCAACAAGAAGACGACCATTCCCCATCCCCGTCCTCGCGCACACCAAGGAGAAACCCTAGAGTACAGAGCCAAGTACGTCGTACTCGCGAGCTCGACATTGTCACGTGCTCTGATCTACGCTTACATCTGCCAAACGTTTGGAGAGAAACACGTTGTTCATGCCTACAACGCCGTGACACGGGACAAGGAAGTACCCAAGTGGAAGAAGGTCTGGGATGAGGGGGGCGGCAAGGTCGACGATGGCGTCTATATTCTCGTGGGTGCAACGGGCGCGATGTGTCAGTCAATATCGCTTACAGAGGGCAACATCTTGCATGGTCTTGAGCCTCAGAGTAACGCGCATATTGCTGAACAGGCTGCGAAACGCCAACATCGCATTAATACGAGGTTCGCCGAAGTCTTCGTTGAATGGCTGACAACTACTGCCCCTCAAGGATGCCGAGACACCATTGACATGAGGATAGTCAAGAACCTCCAAGCTAAAGGCTATTTTCAGAGCACGATAAAGGCGCAAGACTGAGATACTTTGAAGGAATGACTGCCCGGAAATCGCGGAGACATACTGTAACTTTCTCAAGTAGTCTGTAGTACAAAATCGATCCCATGACTCAATACCGATATAGGCGCACCAGACTAACATAGAGTAACGCTGTACGTATTGCCTACTGCTGCCACTGTAGGAAGCCTAGAAAGTTGCCTCTGTTAGCAATAGCAAGTTACTGCTGTACCTAGGTAACGTTGTGAGTGGAAGCGCTGCTGTCAGCCTGACTTGCGGGCGCGTGGTCTTCCGAGTCAGGCCGAATGCAACCTACCACACTAAATACTACTCCATGCTTCGCAACCGCTTCGCAATGTGCCCTCGCTAGCAACCAACCGTTGCGGCAACTTGCGTCCCAAGCCATATCGCAACCGCTTCGCAACGTGCCCTCGCTAGCAACCAACCGTTGCGGCAACTTGCGTCCCAAGCCATATCGCAACCGCTTCGCAACGTGCCCTCGCTAGCAACCAACCGTTGCGGCAACTTGCGTCCCAAGCCATATCGCAACCGCTTCGCAACGTGCCCTCGCTAGCAACCAACCGTTGCGGCAACTTGCTTCCCAAGCCATATCGTGATCTAATGACATAGTTTTGTACGACGGCTTACGCCGAAAAGTCAGACATGGATGCGATACAGGCTCTAGCTGCAGCCTATAGGGTATATAAGCTCTCGGCGGTACAGCCACCTACTGCACTGAAATACGAGCTAGACCAGGGACAGGACTTCAACAAGAATGCGATTCGGAACACGGTGCTGTGCAACACCAAGGCGTTTGCAGATTCCAATGAAGCGAATCTACCAAAGCGAGAATCGGAGACTGAACAGCAGCATCACGACAGGATTGCACGCCGCATTTCAGGAGAATCAAACTAGGGCGATCGACTCGTTCGTGGAAGATCTGAGGAACCAGTGGCCAAGGCAGAGTCCCAGCGTGCCGTCCAGGACTGAGTATACTGCCTACCTCGACGTTTTCTCTACAGCGACAACCATTAGGAATCAGTTTGTTCATTGGTTCAACAACCGTCTGTTCATGCAGCAGACTTGTCAACAATCAAGCCAGCTTGATCGCTATCAAGCTGGGGCATCAAGCTGGCGTATCAATCAAGCTAAGCTAGAGTAGAGGTATAAATCAATTAAGCCAAGCTACTATAAGCTAGCTTGATTGTTTGGCTTGATTGGCTTGATAGAATTAATACTCTATAAAGAAGGTTAAAGTAAGTAAGTAAGGTCACGTGGTGATAAGATCACGTGGTGATAAGATTATATAAGGATACCCCTACACTATCCCCTTTTAAGCTTCTTGAAAGGGGGATTAATTTTGTTAAGCTAATCAAGCTAAACAAGCCAAGCTTATTAATTTTAACCATCAAGCCAATCAAGCTAAGCTGAGGTAGAGGTACCCACTAATCAAGCTAAGCTGGGGCACCCAGCTTGATTGGCTTGATTGTTGACAACTCTGTCATGCAGTACCTTGGACAGTCCAGAGAGTTGCCCAAAAGGTGTTAGTAGGTGTATGAAGCCATACCGTGGTCTCTGCGTAACTTGCCCTCGCTGGCAACCAACCGTTGCGGCAACTTGCGTCCCAAGCCATATCGCAACCTTGCAGCTGGAACATTCGGACGCTTTAACTACCTTAGGGCTGGCGCTCCAACCTTCTTCACGCTGCACCTCTAAAGGCAAATACTAGTGTTATATTATTTGGAACTGCGCTCTTAGATGTACGAGGCAGAGCGACCCTCCCTATCTAGGACTACCTCTTTGAGATCTTTCGTGTCTTCAACAACTAAACTTTAGTATTCAATATTATATAAGAATAGCACTCTAAAAAGAGAAATAACATGTATTCTACACTCAAGGACGCGACCTCTTCTGGGATTAGGGACCGTACTCTACCTTGTTAGTCGGTGCGACTATATGCCGCACCTTGCCGGCACGCCCTGGCCCCCTGCTTTCCATGCCACGTCTTCTTTTCTCTGCTGTTATTCTTACTACTTTTCTACCCACACACTAATCGCTGGCTTAGAGCGTCAGCCTTGGTTCTAAAATGGATCAGTTACAGCTCGATAGTGACCATTGTCAGGATAAACACAGCGGAAGAGGCTTTCCTGCACAGTGGGACGCTACAGTCGCTAACAACTTAGCATACAGCCCACCTAACCCGTCCTACAGCAGATTTCTTGCGCGTCGTCTCGCAGAACCATGCCGTGTACCAGGCGATGTACGATACGCGGGATGGATCGTTCCAGAAGTAGGCGACGACGAAGCGTGCAAGCCGGTTTTCATAGCCCACTCGACACTAGATGCGATATGGCTGCTGAAAGAGACGCTGGGTGCCAGCACACTTGACGCAGAAAATTGGGGGCGTCTCACAAGCGCTGCTATGGACTTTGCTAGTAGTAAGTCTCTAGAGCCTAGAAACTTAACTACAGCGCGGCTAATGACGCCAACGGAAGGCATCGCGGAGGACCGCATGGCTATAGACTCAGACAAGGACGATAGCATACCGCCATCAGCACAGAGGGCTACAGGCGACCTTGTGCCGTACCGTAAACGTCCAGCCTCCTCATCGCCTATTCGCAGCGAGATCCGTGCCAACAGCTTAAACCGCCTAGCAATACAGGAGGACAGCGCGGACGAATCGACGGCTAGGGCTAGCGAAGTCAACACTATGACAGTACACGCTGGCAAAGACACAGCTAGAGCGGAGGGGGGACACGAGCGCGGAACAAGCGACAAGGACAGCGAAAACCAGAGTGCGACGACGCCTCTATCCGTAAAGAGGTCCGCAACAGTTACAAACAAGAATCGTCTTGCAGAGCTACGGCGTACAAGAAAGCTAGAAAGATCGCGTGTAATAAAGCTCGAGGCGATAGGCTTAAAGGAACCGCCTGAGAAGATGCCTGCGCAGGAACGTATGGCGTACGGCAGCATTGCGCCAGACGATGAGCCGACGATCTCTTGGATCTTCAAGCAAAAAGTCGCGGAAGATGCTGATTTCTATACAGCCTCGCCAACACCCTACTATACTGCCTGCAGCATGCTAGCAAAAGCGCGTGCTTTTGGAAATGCAACCTCGCAGTACAGCGCTGCGCAGTTCCTGCATAATTGGCGGAAACAGGGCACGCCGTTCTTGGTAAAACCAGTAGATCGTTATGTTCTTACCCAGACGCAAATGTCGCAGTCAGTGGATAGTAGCGCAACACTTCATACTGATGCCGACAATGCATTCTGCTTTGCCTGGGACATGTGCACACGGTACGAGACGATGCTTGCAGCTGTAAACATTGGCACTCGCTGGGCTTTCGCTTTGCTAGGGAAGGCGTACGCTCGCAAGGTCGACGAAATCCAGGTCGCTGATCGTCTAGCCAGTAACGACAGAACTCGCAACAGGTACGGGAAGGGCCAGGCACGAACAGAGGCTATCACATATTTGGTCCATCTGGTTTGCCAATCACCATCTAAATCTGACCACGCAGCCTTTCGTTACCGCCTAAAGCGAGCGACACGATGGTTCGACATAGTTCAAGCTCTAGGCTGGGGATCGCTGCTGCTCATACCCCACGAAGAGGTCTCAAACCATTGGCTCGAGCGTGTGCTGCGGAAGAACCAGCGCGATGTTTTTCTTGAGCTAGTGAAGCGCGAACGGCCGGAAATTTGCACGGCAAGCAGGGCCCTCGAAGCCTGGCTAGGGCCGGATGGAATTACTGGTGCGCCGATTGCTGGAAAGGAGAGGCTTAGCATTGAAGCGAATGCGCTAGCTACGGCGGTGGGGTTAACAGAGATTCCAGACAGCGAAGCCGAAGATGACACTGATTCTGACGCATCGGAAAGTATCCCGGCATCGCCGGCGCCATTGCGACAGATGTCGGTACTTGAATTATTCTGTCCTGTAAGCCCTATAGGTTGAACAATAAACCGGGTTACCTGACGACCCTGAACTATGCGCTGCGGAAAAAGAGTGATGGGCTCGAAGAGCACAATGCTGAGCTTCTAGCGACACTCTACGGAAGTAGTGAGGTAGACGAGAGTTGCTAGTCATAGCGGTGCTTATTAGCAGGTGGGGTGTATGCGTCCGTGTTGCGGAAGCTTGCCAATTTAGTGTTAGGCTAGGTCTGTCGTCTAAGTCACCGGCTGTACCGTGGCTCTCGACGATTACAGCCTGCTAGGAAGCTGCTGTCGTATTGCGATACAGATAAGTCAACAACACCGCAGGCTACAAATCTACAAATAACTACAAAGAAGAGCGAAACACATAGCGGCTTCCTCTCTTTTCCTTAAAGGTTGCCGCGCAAGGTGCTATTACCTTTGCCTGCGGAGAATAGTAACAGGATGCCTCTACACTGTGCTACTTCAGCCACTAATGCAATGTAGACTTCGCAGGCTCTATTCTCTAGTGCCTGCGTCTTTTTACTATTACGTTAATTATGTAAATAGTAGAGAAGAGACACAGTTAAGATTAAGAAACGGATTACATGCGACAACGATAGTACGGTTAATATTGGGGTTGGTGTTTTTCTGAATTTACAGTTAATACGAAATATTTTAAAAAATCATAACACTACGTAACGTGTATTAATCTCTTCAAAAGCTGTATAGGATAGAAGATGTATATAGTATATACGTGTTTTATAGGAGAGAAGATGTAAAATTATAGTGGAAGCTATAATAGCTTACTCTACACTGGGGACTCCTGTATAATAGTATGACATCGGTCAACCCATGCATAATCAGAACTACCAAACACGCATTGAATAAAACCTTTAGCATCGCTCCGTAGTCGCATTAACTCTGTACGTCTCTTCTCAAGAACGGAATCATAGTTGATCGCTATGTCGCTGTTCCTTGGGGAGTCTCGACGCCCACTAGTAACCCGAATCCATTGCAGTTGTCGAAGGAAGCGGTTGTTGCAACCTTTGTGCTCTACCCCAGATAGTACTATGTTAGCAATGCTTCTTACTTGGGAAAAGGGCCTCTCTTAGGGAAGTCTTACCAATCTTCTTCGTCATCTCCCGTACCGAAAGCACCCAACCATCGTCTTCCTCCGACGGGAAGTAATCTGGTCGAAGAGACCAGAGCATTCTTGTTACCAAGGCGGCCGCAAACATTTCAGAGTTCTTGGTTGGTCCTTTGGAAAACTCAGTCGCATTCACCGCTACAGTAGGGGTAGCTGAAGAGGATGCAAGGGTTAACACCAACATGAGCATTAGATCGCATTTTGGCTGACCTAAGCACTCGATGAGGCACTGACGTGCTCTGTGGTAGTGTTCACGAACCTTCTGATTCATGCCGGACTTTGAGAACTGGCCGTCCAACTGCTGAAAACCTTTTTCAACTAGCGGCGGGATGGCGTTAAAAGGGATTTGGCAACCAAAGTCGATAGTACTCTTTGTTTGCGAGCGCCGCTTTGCTTGGTGTACTGCCTCAATCGCTGCCCGCTTGAGGCTGCCCGGTCTCGCCGCTATAGCGGATGGGGCCGGAACGTTACCGACTAGCCGCGTCATTCTCCGGTAGCTCAATCGGCCATGGTATGAACCAGGCACACAGTCAATGCGGCACGCCGCTAGAGCTGACATTATGGCGCTGATCCAGTATTCCTCCTTCATCGCCTTGGCCCTGGCGTGTTGCACGGCAGCGCGTAACACAGTGAACCAGCTCGCGTTCTTTGAAAAGAGGTAGCTACTAGATTGGCCATGGCTGTTAACACACTCCCAGTAGAGCTCTTGCGCAAAGTCGCGTCGCGTCTGGCTTCTCAAACCCGAAGTCGCTTCTGGATAAAAGACAGGAAAGATCGACTCGTACTCCCTGTACTGTGTTAGCGGCTGATATTTGAAACGCTAATTGCACGAACCCTGCAGAGAAGGGGTGCTCGCTTTCAGCCCAACGCGTCACCTGCTCTTGCGCCTCCTGTCGTGCCTGCAGTGTTGTTAGGCTTACGCTTTGAGCATTGCCCCGTCCGCCCTTGTTCAGAGCGCGATAGAATTGGTGTGTTACGAAAGCGATTGTCTGCGGCTTCCACATCTCTTCGAGCACCTCTACTAGGAACTCTTCTGCGCCACGAGGCCCTTTACCTGTGAGCCCACCAAGCTCACGGAACCATACCTCGCTGTGACAATAAGCGGCAACCTGGGGCCCATAGTGGTGGCGAATGGAAGCAACGTGCATCATAATAGGTCGTCCATTGTCCATGCGCGGCCAACGCACTAGGTTAGCATGGCCACTGCCTTGCAGATTGAGCATGTTGGGGTCGATAAACGGCCACCCACCCTGCTCAATGCTTTCTATGGTGCAGAGAGGCCCGAGCACTGAGCCCACTAAAGACCGGGGGAACCCAGTAAAGCAGTAGCTGCCAAGGCGATCGAATGCGGCCACACCTTCCGCTAGGGCAAAAGGCAGCCCTTTAGAGCCAGCAGCCTTGAAGCGACGATAAAACTCGTCTGATGCGTGCGCGAACAGACTAGCAAAGGAGGAGAGAACCTTTGGAAAGATGCGTTCTTTGAACGCGAAGAGGACATCAATGTAGGTAGGTTGTTCCAGCGAGAAGTACCGGATTAGCTGGAGGATAGGTTGAAGCACTGTCGCAAAATTCCGTTGACCGTCAGCTAACTGCGACACCTGCACAGACAGAACTTGCTCCATCCTAAACGCGTACAGTTCTTCCTTTATAGCGGCTTTAATCCGCTGTTGCTCGCGAGCGAACGGTTGGGAAGACGTAGGGTTATCAGGAGTCTGTTCGCCTCGCAATTTCCGCAGTAAACGCTGCCGCTTCGCCGCTACCCGAGGGTTTAGGTTGCCATCCTGATCTGGCAGCGTCAGGGCAGCCGTGGCAATGCCCTTGGTAGCAAGTAAGTTGCCGGGGCTATGGCGTATAGTTCGCTTAATGTTGGAGTACGCCTGAAAATAACCACTAGTCAACACGCTCGCACCGTTGTTCTGATAGCTCATGTTGTCCTCCATTACAGCGAGCACGTTGTCGCGTAGGAATGCTGGGGGCTGCGCGGAGGAGAAGTTGCCGTACGATGGATGGAAGGCAAGAGGGTAGAAGGTAAAGTCGCGCGGGTGTTGGTATTGGCGAACAACGTTGTTGCGATTGGCAAGGAGGCAGCGCGCAGGTGCGAGAATGACACCGACGTCATTAGAGGCGTTAGGGAGGTTGGAAGATGCTATTGAGTGGATGTCGACCGCTAGCGCGTAGGAGACCGTCTCAATGCTCTCCAGTCTATACTTGTCCTCTAGTGCGCGTAGAAGATCCTGTGTGTAGTTATCAAACGGCTGTTGATGGTCGTGCGGCGGGGGAATTGGATCGCCTGTTTGTGTACCGCTCTGTGGGGGCGTAGCCCCCTCTGCGCCGCCTTCGGACCTAGCCGCCGCGTCTTCAGAGTTAGATAAATCATTCTGAGAGTTTGGTAAATCATTCCCAGAGTTTGACAAATCATTCCCAGAATCAGACGTCTCGCTATCAGAGTCAGACGTCTCGTCATCAGAGTCAGACGTCTCGTCATCAGAGTCAGACGTCTCGTCATCAGGGCGCAACCGGGTTTCCTTAGGCAGACTATTGAGTTGCTCAGTAGACAACTCAATTGGAAGGTTCTGCCCGTAGTCATACGCATGGAACGCTGGCAGGTTCTCAGTCCAGAACGGATCCTGCGTGTTCTTGCGCACGTACTCTGGCCACCCTTCCATGAACTGCTCCTGGAACGTTTCCCACTTGACGATTGAGATCGATTGCGACTGGGGTCCATCCAATTTCCAAGAAGCCTCAACACCCTCTCCAAGTAATACGCCTGTAAGGAAGACTTTCTTAATGTACGACGTAAGGAACAGGGCATGGGAGGGTTTGAGAGCGCTGTGCTCAGACGCCTTCTCGCGGCGTTTGCGACGTTCGCTGCCTGACAGAAGAGGGTCTACTGTGCTATCGACAGGGTGCATAACAATAAACCAAGATTCGCGCGTTCCACCCTTTGCAAGACGGAAGGTACGATGCTCCATATCAAACGACAGTCCGTGGCTGTGTTTAGCGCTGTATGGAGCTCGCCAGTGTTTAAAGCTGATTGTTACGTGGTCGAAGAACGTAGAGAACTTCACAATGGGTTGGAGCGGCCGGCCGATGATAATGATAAGGTCGAGGTGGAACTCAGGGATAAATTTGTCCTCAGGCTTGGCTGGTCGGGACCCAACGCGCCTCGATCCGTAGTCTATCGTGTATCGCTTCTGCAGCATTCCAATAGCCTTACTGCCGTTAAATTCGGGGCTGTCTATCATCTTGATAAATCCCTTCACTACTACGTAGTTACTATATGCGTACAAGTAGGATGCTCTTAAACTCACCAGGTAGTCGGTGGTCACCTCCGCTGTGGTCAATAGCCCAGGTAAGTTGATTATTCGCTATTGCGTCTTCGTCCCCAAGGCTGCTCTCGTGGTATTCTTCTCCATCATGCTCGTCAGGTTCTCTATCGTGCTCATCAGGTTGCACATCTTGGTACAGGCCGTCCTCCTCTCCAGCACTGCTGTTATCGTAATCGCTATCGTTTTGTTGTGCAAGATCTAAAGACATGATGATAAGAACAGTATTATATAAAATAGTACGTTGGCTAAGGGCTGAGGATCTTGTAGGGTAGATCGATAGATGATGATCGAGAATCACAATATCCAGTGCAGAGGAAAGAGGAGAGGAACAGTGTCTATTGGGTTAGGGCTAGGGTCAGATACGGATTACTTCCTCCAAGCCCCTCGTTGTTTCTGTCGAGTCTTTTCGCTTGGAGAAGCACTGCCCTCTACAGCTACCTGGTCGCCAAGGGTGTGTTTCTTACGGTGTTTCTTTCGGGTCTTTTCGCTTAGAGAAGCACTGCCCTTTACAGCTACCTGGTCGCTAAGGGTGCGTTTCTGACGGTGTTTCTCTCGGGCTGCAGCAAGGTCGCTTAGACTCAAGTCCTCAATCCCCCTGTTTTGAACTTTGGTCTGCTGGGATGCCTTGGGTATGCGCGGCTCAGTTGAGGGGTGAGAAATTAGCTCTGGGGTAAGCTGGTCCGAACTCGACCGTGCTGAAACGCTACGTGCCGCTTCAGAGACTGTCAGATTGAGCTCTCTCTCTCTGCTAGACTCGGCGTTAGAGTGCCTTGCGGGCAGCGGAACCTCTTGACTTGTATTATCAGAGTCTTCTAGAGTGTGTCTAGACATCCATTCAGTGATTGCGACCTGAATTGTCTCTAGCAAGTCGTTTGCTGCCCTAGTAGACTGGAGCGCAGGTTCGTTGACGACTTCAGGGACCTGACAGATAGCATCACACGCGATTTGTGCGATTGTAGGCGTTCGCGCTATGTAGGTATCGCTTTGAATTAGGCACGCCAAGTGCTTGTTGTGCAAGGTTGGCCCTGTGAAACTGGTCACAATTGACAGCAGTTCTCTCCACACCTTATGCTGGAAGCGTGCGCCGTAGTTCTTGATCTCTGCACTTGGGTACTCGTCAATATAGCGGTCTAGTATAGAGCTTGTGAATGCTTCCGCATTTTGCTGTACGTGTTGCAGTACTTCTTGTTGGAGGTCAAGAGATTTTTGATCAGCCTGGCCGGCATGCCTGCTCTGCAGCACGGGCACTAGATACTTCCGCAGTGCGGGTTTGTTGTTGTCGCTGTCAGACACCTTGGCGGATCCGCTGTTTACCCATTGGCTGACGTGGGTCATAATACTCCTCATAAGCTTCCCCTCTTTCTTCGGGGTTTTTAAGAGAGCGAGGATGTTTGTGTACGTGTGTGTGGGCTTTGAAAGTACAGTGGAGTATAGCGCATGGTAGGCCTCATTGCTTAGAGTTGGGAAGAAGCCCTGCCGGCGCGTATGGGAAGGGCCAGGATCCTTGTCTAACTCCTCGCCAGGGTAGAACAGGTCTTGTACGTCATGGGGACTTCGTGCCTGGGGCAGGCTAGCTAGCGTGTTCCAGTCTGCTAAACTGGCGTCAACCCCATACTGCTTTCGAATAGATGTAGAGATGCGAAGTACGTTCTCAAACGCAGCGAACCAATGCTAGACAGTAGATTAGCAAGACAGGTCAGAGTATTTCGGCGGCGGGTTACACATACGTCATCTATCCGACAACTAGCCATCCACTCAAAAGTGGAGAGATTAAACGTTGCCTGCCCAATTGCGGTAGAACACCAACGCGTAAGCAGGGGCTGCCAGTTTTGATTTCTCCACAGGGTAACTAGCCGCCGTATTGGGAACTTGACGCGGCTACTAAGCTGAAGATGCTCTCTCATCTCTTTCTCAACTGACTTGCTTGAGCCTTGAAAGAGATTGGCGTTTGTGCAGAACAGGCTGGTTAACTCGGACCATATCTGGCCATGATTGTCAGGGAGCGTAATATCGGCCCGATTCGCCCGAAGTTTAACACGAGTGTCTGGTGGTAGCGTGTCTAAAAAGGTTAGGGGCTGTTGTTCACAGTACGCGCGTTAAGGGGCACCCGCCTTTATCGTAGATGCGGCACACCCACCACCTCTCCTCTTCTCCTAACTGCCGAAGGCGAAGATACTCTTTGAATGCCTCTACACGATGGTGACCCGTAATAAGTTCCGCTGTCCCTCCAGTCACGCTTTTCCAGCTCTTGAACGACGGCCATTCCAATCCTTCCTTATCCGCAAACGTGGCAGAAGTAACTGTGCTCTGAGCTGGCAATTCCACCTTCAGATGATGAAGCATCTGCTCTACGTGTTCCTTAGAACAGGCAATCTGCAGTTGGTGGCTAGGGTCTCGTCGAAGAATACCAGTTTCGTTAAAGATCTCGCAGAGGCGGCGCTGGTGTGCTGTGTCAATAGACCTATTGACACCAAAACTCCATTCTGCGCTAAGCGCATCGATTGGAAACTTCGCTATAGCGAGTAGGTATGGCGCAGCTTGTTCGTGGATAGGAGTTGTCTCTTCAATCTCTGGATCATTCGTACGCTGCCGTTTGCTGTTTTTGGTTAAAACGTTTGCTAGAGGGCGCTTCATTGCAACGTTGTTAGAAAGAACACAGAAACTAAGGTAAGTGGAAAAGAGATAAGAGAAGGTAAGAAAGCAATAGAGAGGTACTACACAAGGTATAAGTAGGCGAGAAGCCGTCTATTCTTGCATAGGCCGCTGTAAGTCTAGCGGTGAGTGTTAGTCACTCTCGCCCCCAAGGGCAGCACCTTACGGCAATCCGCGGCTACTATCTCGCCCCTGGGGGCAGCACTCTACGCCTACTATCTCGCCCCCGGGGGCAGCACTCTACGGCTACTATCTCGCCCCCGGGGGCAGCACTCTACGGCTACTATCTCGCCCCTGGGGGCAGCACTCTACGGCTACTATCTCGCCCCTAGGGGCAGCACTCTACGGCTACTATCTCGCCCCTGGGGGCAGTAACTTGCAGCAACTTGCAGCAACCCGCGCCTACTATCTCGCCCCTGGGGGCAGCACTCTACGGCTACTATCTCGCCCCTGGGGGCAGTAACTTGCAGCAACTTGCAGCAACCCGCGCCTACTATCTCGCCCCTGGGGGCAGCACTCTACGGCTACTATCTCGCCCCCGGGGGCAGCACTCTACGGCTACTATCTCGCCCCTGGGGGCAGCACTCTACGGCTACTATCTCGCCCCTAGGGGCAGCACTCTACGGCTACTATCTCGCCCCTGGGGGCAGTAACTTGCAGCAACTTGCAGCAACCCGCGCCTACTATCTCGCCCCTGGGGGCAGCACTCTACGGCTACTATCTCGCCCCCGGGGGCAGCACTCTACGGCTACTATCTCGCCCCTGGGGGCAGCACTCTACGGCTACTATCTCGCCCCCGGGGGCAGCAACTTGTAGTAACTTGCAGCAACCCGCGCCTACTATCTCGCCCCTGGGGGCAGCACTCTACGCCTACTATCTCGCCCCCAGGGGCAGCAACTTACCGCAACCCGCGCCTACTATCTCGCCCCTAGGGGCAGCACTCTACGGCTACTATCTCGCCCCTAGGGGCAGCACTCTACGCCTACTATCTCGCCCCCAGGGGCAGCAACTTGCCGCAACCCGCGCCTACTATCTCGCCCCTGGGGGCAGCACTCTACGGCTACTATCTCGCCCCTAGGGGCAGCACTCCACGGCTACTATCTCGCCCCCAGGGGCAGCACTCTACGGCTACTATCTCGCCCCTAGGGGCAGCACTCTACGCCTACTATCTCGCCCCCAGGGGCAGCAACTTGCAGCAACTTGCAGCAACCCGCGCCTACTATCTCGCCCCTAGGGGCAGCACTCTACGCCTACTATCTCGCCCCCAGGGGCAGCAACTTGCCGCAACCCGCGCCTACTATCTCGCCCCTAGGGGCAGCACTCTACAGCTACTATCTCGCCCCTGGGGGCAGCACTCTACGGCTACTATCTCGCCCCTGGGGGCAGCACTCCACGGCTACTATCTCGCCCCTGGGGGCAGCACTCTACGGCTACTATCTCGCCCCCGGGGGTAGCACTCTACGGCTACTATCTCGCCCCCGGGGGCAGCACTCTATGCCTACTATCTCGCCCCGGGGGCAGCACTCTACGCCTACTATCTCGCCCCTGGGGGCAGCAACTTACAGCACTCTACATCTACTATCTAGATACTACTATACGCACCATCTACGAAGAGTAGACAGGCGGAGGTGCAATTTCACTCATTAGATCTACAGACACAGCATTTCACCAAGCATAACGACAGTAACATTAGCGCTACGTGTACGCCTACTATCTCGCCCCTAGGGGCAGCAACTTACAGCAACTTGCCGCAACCCGCGCCTACTATCTCGCCCCTGGGGGCAGCACTCTACGGCTACTATCTTGCCCCTGGGGGCAGCACTCTACGCCTACTATCTCGCCCCCGGGGGTAGCAACTTGCAGTAACTTGCAGCAACCCGCGCCTACTATCTCGCCCCTGGGGGCAGCACTCTACGCCTACTATCTCGCCCCTAAGGGTAGTACTCTATAGATACTATCTTACCCCTAGGGGTAGACCCCTATAGCTACTATCCTACCTCTAACCCTATACTAGTTATACTGTTTACCTCTATAGTATACCTACTATCTAGAGCTAAGACTTTTAAAATAAAGAGTTATTTTATAATTATTTATTATAAAAGTACTAAGACTTTCTACTACGTATCTATAGTAGATAATAGTATTATAGAAAAAAGAGAATTCCTTTCTACTATAGCGTTAGAAGTAGAATATTATAACTTTATTAATAGAGAGTTAGAAGAGAATACGTAAGTTAAAGAGAATATAAATATAAATAAATACTAATATAAATCTTTAGAAATCTTAATAAAGAAGAGGACTTAGAGTAGTATATATATTATATTAATAGGATTATTAGCTAGAGTTAGCTTTTAAAATAATTAAATAGTTTTAAATCTTATTTATACTACTAATTATTAATATTATAATTAGTTAAGGAATAAAATACTTAAGTTATAATAGAAAGGGGGTTACTATACTAGTATAATTATAGAAATAGTATTTTAAATTCTATAAACTTCTAAGGATTTTAATAATTCTTTAGTTATAGTTTATAATTCTCTTATTCTAGCTTATAATTCTCTAGTTCTAGTTTTATATTCTCTAGTTCTAATATATAGTAATTTCTAAACCCTAATTAAGGTTAAACCCTAACCCTAAATTCTTTAGTTCTAGTTCTAAATTCTTTAGTTCTAGTTCTAAATTCTCTAGTTCTAGTTCTATATTCTCTAGTTCTAGTTCTATATTCTCTAGTTCTAGTTCTATATTCTCTAGTTCTAGTATATAGTAATTTCTTAACCCTAATTAGGGTTAAACCCTAACCCTAATTCTCTAGTTCTAGTACCTTTGTATTAGAAAACTAAAACTAGAAAATAATTCTTTAGTTCTAGTACCTTTATATTACGTACTAGGGGTCCTTTATTTTATCTAGTATATATTTCCCTTTTTAGCGTCCTAATATTCTACTAAAAATTTATCTTTTTTTAGCCTATACACTAGGCTAATACTAACTAATACCTACTTACCCCCTTTCTAGCCTAGTTACTATATTACCTTCTTACTCTAAATTATAACTATTTATATACCTATTTTACCTATTATACCTCCTATAATACTACTACCTAAGTACTATAAGTATAGTAAAGTACTAAGTACTATAATAAACGCGTTTTAGTCTAGGAAATAAAAGTAAAACTATATTACTTACTTTCTACCTACGCGTATATACTAATATAATAATGTATATATAACTTTAAAGTATTAGAGCCTTATATTATATACCTTAGCCTTTACTTCTATTTTATCCCTACCCCTAATAGTAAATCTAGGAATTATATTACCTACGCCTATTTACTTAAACCCTCTATTATTATTACTTTATACCTAAACGCCTCTACTTATACCTCCTCTACTTTTATTTACTATAACTATATCTATATCTTATCTTAATTTAATATTATAGCTTAATAGTATATTTAGAAGTATAATATCTTTACTATTAGTTAACTTTATAGTAGCTAGTATAGGTAGTATAAGATATACACCTATACTATCTACGCTTATAAGGTTTATACCTAGTAATATAAGCTTATCTTATAGTACTACTTCTATCTTTATATCTTAGCTAGATTTAGAAATATAAGAGTATAATAATAAGAGTAGTATTAGTAAAGGTATTAGCTAAGGTATTAGTCTTACTAAATTTAAATTAGTAGAGCACCTTATATATAATATACCTTAAATACTACTACCTATAAACTTAGAAGACCTAGTATTCCTAGAAACTAATACTCTAATAGACTTTAAGAAGGTCTTAGTTACTAAGTTTTATTATAAGATTATAAAGATTTATCTTAAGATATATAATACTTATAACTATATATAATTTAGGATTAATATCTTTAACTATAAATATTTAGCCTATTTAGAAGATTATATAAACTACTTTAGTATAGATAGGTTTATATTACTTTTTAGTTAACTTAATAATATTAATCTTAGGCTTATACTACCTAAGTTACTTACTCTAACTTATATTAAAGAGATACTTCTTATATATATCTATATCTTTATAGAGGTCTACTAGTATTATAGTCTTTAATATAAGTACTATAGCTATATATATAACTTTATAGTTAATACTATAAAAGTCTTTAATTAACTACCTCTTCTTTTATCTTATCTTAATATTATTATTCTAAAACCTCTACCTTTAGTAGAGGATAATCCTAATATAGTTAATTAGTAATTCTAAAAAGACTATAAAGTCTAAAGAGTAGTTATTATATAGTAGATATACTTTCTAAAGGATAACTACCCTAGTTACTCTAATATTAAATATACCTCTTAGTTATAAAATAAAGAAAAATACTAAAAGAGTTTAGTATTTTATTAAATTCTTAGAAATAGTTACTTTATTAGTAATAGTACTACTTTAAAGCTTATATTATATAAGGTAGACGTTATATATAAAAGGGTAAGCTAATTATAAAAGTAGCTTATATTTAGAATAAAGAATAGTAGATAACCTCTAGAAGAGAGGAAGAGGGAAAGGAGGAAGATATAGTAAGAGGAAAGAGAGCTAAGAGAGGAGCTAAGCCTAATTAGGCTTAGTATCCTTTAAGTAGTAATACTCTTTTATAAAGAGGAGCTAAGCCTAGTTAGGCCTAGTATCCTCTAGGTAATAATACTCTTTTATAGAAATCTTAATAAAGAAAAGGATATAGAGTAGTATATATATTATACTAATAGGATTATTAGCTAAAGTTAGTTTTTAAAATAATAAAATAGTTTTAAATCTTATTTATACTACTAATTATTAATATAATAATAAGTTAAGGAATAAAATACTTAAATTATAATAGAAAGGGGGTTACTATACTAGTATAATTATAGAAATAGTATTTTAAATTCTATATACTTATAAGGATTTTAATAATTCTTTAGTTTTAGTTTATAATTCTTTAGTACCTTTATATTATATACTAGCCTTAACTTTAACTTTAACTTTAACCTTAATAATTCTTTATCTCTAGTACTTTTATATTAGAGAATTAAAACTAAAGAATTATTTTTTACCTCTAGTACCTTTATATTATATACTAGTTATCTACTATCTTCTAGCTACTAATATAACTACTTACTTTATAGTTTACTTATAATAAAATTATACTAATACTTTATTTTTCTCTATTATAGTACTAATAATTCTTCTAATATAGTTTACTATTTTTAGTATATACTACTCTTTTTACTTTCTCCTTTTTATATATACTTAAAAGCTTTTACTCTATTATTTTTTACTAATATTTTTTAACTATTATAAACTTTTTTACTTTACTTATTTTCTTTTATATAATTTATATTATATAGTTACTTTATTAACTATTTAAACCTTAGTACTATTTAGTAACTTAAGATTAGTTTATTTTTAATTATTACTATTCTTTTTAAAGCTTTTTTAGAAATCTTTACTATAAAAGTTAATAGATTTTTTTTATACTTTTAAATCTTTTACCTTATTAGTATTAATTTTAACTTTTATTTAAAAGTATTATTAAAAGTATATAATAGCTAAAGTAAAAAGAAGTATTACTTAATTTAAATTAATCCTTATTTAGCTTAACTTTAAACTACCTTATTTTTTTTTCTATTTAGCTAAGTACTTTTTTTTCCTCTTTTTACTTTAGTATTTACTATTTCTTTCTTACTTAAATAAAAAGTTATTTAACTAGTTTTATTTTTATACTAAATATCTATTTTATAGTATAATTAATAAGTAAAAAAATAATTTTTTTTTATTTTATTTTAATAATACTATTATACTTATTATAAAAATATAACCTTACTACTCTACTACTTATATTTTTAGAGTAGAAGATACTTTTTTTTTCTTTTTTTCTTTCTTTCCCTCTAAATTACTAGACTTTACTAGGACTAGCTTAAGCTATACTTCTAAATTCTACTTAATTTAGTATATAGATAGTATATTCCCTTAAGGTATATAAAAAGAGACCTTTTCTTACTTTTTTATACTCTTTATCTACTTATTTTTTTTTACCTAAATATAAGCTACTTATATAACTAGTCTACCTTTCTATATATAATATTTACTTTATATATATATTAATAAAGTATTAAACCTTTTTTTTAAAAAATACTAAACTATATTTTTTTTTTAAACTACTAAACTTTACTTTTTCTACTTCTAAAGTTACTCTCCTTTTCTTATTACTCTCTAAAATTACTATATATATATAAACTACTAGACTCTATCTTTTCTTAAACTACTAGACTCTACTTTTTCTACTTCTAAAGTTACTCTCCTTTTCTTATTACTCTCTAAAATTACTATATATATATAGACTACTAGACTCTATCTTTTCTAAAACTACTAGACTCTACTTTTTCTACTTCTAAAGTTACTCTCCTTTTCTTATTACTCTCTAAAATTACTATATATATATAAACTACTAGACTCTATCTTTTCTTAAACTACTAGACTCTATCTTTTCTTAAACTACTAGACTCTATCTTTTCTTAAACTACTAGACTCTATCTTTTCTTAAACTACTAGACTCTACTTTTTCTAGTTCTAAAGTTACTCTCTTCTTCTTATTACTCTCTAAAATTACTATATATATATAAACTACTAGACTCTATATTTTTTAAAACTAGCTTATAGTTTATATAGGGCTACGTATATCTACTTAGATTCTTATATAAAAAAGCGCACCTCTAAGGTCTTTTCTACTACCTTAACCCTATAAGGCGAAAATTAAACTAAAAGGTGTTCCTACACTATATAAGAGAGGACTTAGAGATAGTAGAAAGTTAATAAGGTTAATATATAGAGTAGAAATTAACTCTACTAAGAATAAAAGTAGATTAAATTACTAAGGGGGCTCTTATTCTAGGGGAGAGAGTAAAGGTTAGTAATATAGACGGGCGTAGTAGCGTAGTAAAGTAGGTAACTTTAGGGGGTAAGTAGCTAAGTTAGCTACTAAAAAGGTAATATAGCTAGGCGTAGTAATATAGTAGGGTAGGTAACCTAGGGGGTAAATAGCTAAGTTAGTAGTTAAAGGGGGTAGTTAAACTAGCTAATACTTTATCCTTATAGGTAGTAAAGTATAATTCTATTAGGTATCTTAATTTATTAGGTACCTAAAGGAGTTAAAATACCCTTCTATAAACGTAACCTTAATTTAAGGAAAGATAGTACTCTAGCTATATAGTTAAGAGGGCTATTAGGCTATACTAGTTACTTTATTATAGTAGGTTACCTATAGTTTACTAACTACTATAGGTATTAGGTTATAGAATATTAGCTGTTAGGCTATACTAGTTACTTTATTATAGTAGGTTACCTATAGTTAACTACTTACTTACGTAGTTAGGGGAGGGGAAGTTAGTAGTAGGGCTATACTAGTTACTTTAATATAGTAAGTTACCTATAGCTAGCTACCTATCCTTATTATCTAACTATAGAAAGTTAGCTATTTAGCTATACTAGTTACTTTATTATAGTAGGTTACCTATAGTTAACTACCTACTTACGTAGTTAGGGGAGGGGAAGTTAGCTATTTAGCTATACTAGTTACTTTAGTATAATAGGTTACCTATAGTTAACTACCTACTTAAATTTAAGGGTTAAATATTAGTAGTTAGGCTATACTAGTTACTTTAGTGTAGTAGATTATCTATAGCTAGTAATATACTATAAGTGTTAGGTTATAGAAAGTTAGCTATTTAGCTATACTAGTTACTTTAGTATAGTAGGTTACCTATAGTTAACTACCTACTTAAATTTAAGGGTTAAATATTAGTAGTTAGGCTATACTAGTTACTTTAGTGTAGTAGGTTATCTATAGCTAGTAGTATACTATAAGTGTTAGGTTATAGAAAGTTAGCTATTTAGCTATACTAGTTACTTTAGTATAGTAGGTTATCTATAGCTAGTAGTACACTATAGGTATTAGGTTATAGAAAGTTAGCTATTTAGCTATACTAGTTACTTTATTATAGTAGGTTACCTATAGCTAACTACCTACTTTTCTCCCTTAGTAGTAGATAGTTAGCTATTAGGCTATACTAGTTACTTTAGTATAGTAGGTTATTTATAGCTAGTTACCTACGTAAATCCTTAGGTTATAGATAGTTAGCTATTAGGCTATACTAGTTACTTTATTATAGTAGGTTACCCCTAGAGGTAGCTATATCTTCTATATTCTATTTTTAGTCTTATATTTATAAGCCCTATTACCTAGGTAGTAGTTAGAGACGTTAACTCTATTTAGCGCGCTACTAGGGTCTAGGCGACTATTAATAGCTTATAAGGGTTAGTAAAAGCCTATTTAAATTAGTAAATTATAGCTAGTTTTTAAAAGGGTTAGGTTATCTACCTAAACTATAGTGTAAGATTTTTAAGTACTAGACCTAAACTTACTTTTAGTAACTAAAAAGCCCTAGAAACCTTATAGTAGATAAGTAAATTATCTTTAGGGTACGTTAAAGTAGGTCTATCTATACTTTATATATATAAGGCTTATAATAATAGTACTCCTCTTAAGGCGTATATACTATAGGCTTATTATTAGTAGTAACGCTAATTAGGCTTTATAGTAGACTACGCCTTAGGGAACTTAGTAAGGGTAAATAAATAATTACCTATAGTAATTATACCCTACGTATATTTATAGTAGGTAATTAGGATAGCTTTAGTAATCCCCTTCTTAGTATAATTTTACTCCTTTAGGGGCTTAGCTATAGCGCCTTAGCGCTATTAGTAAATAATTATTACCTAGTTAATTCTACTAGTTAGTATATACTTATCTTAAAGATAAAGCTATAGAGGCTTAAGTAAGAAGTAAAACTATAAATAGCTCTACTAATATAGTTATAGTTAACTTAATTATACCTACCTAAATAGGATCTAATAGGTGTAGATAGTAGCTCTTCTAGGTTTATATAGGTGTTTACTTTTTATAGCCTAGGTAGCGATAGTTTAATTAAGTTTCTACCCTATTAGTAAATTATAGGATTACCTCTTTATAAGTAATTATAGGTAGTAAAAAATAAGGGTTTAGTTTTTAGAGACCTTTAGTAATAGAGGTTTATATATAAGGAAGGCTAGTATAGACTAGGAAATAATATTATTTAGTAATTACTAAATTTTAAACGCATATAGCGCCCTTTAGTTTCTAAAAGGTATAACTACTAATTATTTATTTATATACTTAAGCTCTACTTAGTATTAGGTATCTTTATCTCTTCTTACTAAAGACTTACCTTAAATTTATTAACAGCTAGCCTACTAGTCTTAGGGGTGTAGTACGCGTTATACTCTTAGATAGTAATAGCTAGCTTCTTTAAAGCCTTTAATAAGTGTTTAAAATTAAATTATAGAGACTATTATCTATTTTCCTATCCCTTACCTAGATCTAGGGTAACCTTAATCTAGGTAGAATTTAGTAACGTAGGGGGCTAATAAGTAGTAGGCGTAAATTAAGATCTAAGGGTTAGAGCTAACTCTAGTAGCTTTAAGTTATTTAGGTAGCTAGGTAATAGAGAAGCGTCTTAATTTATAACCTACTATAACTTAGTCTATAGCCTAAATCCTAAGTATTAGGTCCCTAGGTATAGGTCTATTTAACCCTAGACTATTTATAGTCTAGGTAGTATTTTAATAACCTATAGTTTTAGCTATAGTATATTACTAGTATAGATTTATCTCTCTTAAAAGTAGCTCTAAAAGGGAGTAACTAGTTTAGTACTTAGTTACTAACTCTAAGGATTACGTTATAGGTTCTAGCTATAGATTAAGATAGGTAACCTATAGGTAGGCTTAGGTAGGCTCTAGCTAGCTTTATAGTAAGCCTAGAGTCTATAAAAAACGTACTTATATTAGTAAACCCCTAAGCGTTAATTCTAAAGTTAAGGAATTATCTACCTAAACTTAGCCCTATTTAGGCTAATTAAAGTAGAAAGACGTTAAACTTCTTAGGTAAAAGCGTTCTACTATAGCTATAACTACTATTTTAGTATTTATCTACCTATAGTAAGACCCTTTAGAATAAATAGCTACTAGGATAGATTAGGACTAATTATATTAGAGATATTAAAGTTAGAACTCTACTATAAGGTAGGTTTTAGTAGTAGATATTATAGTAAATCTATATAGGGGGGTAGGTACCTTTATAGTATAGTATATTTCTTACTACGCTAGTATATTTAGTCCTATAGGGTAGCCTATTAAAGTTACTATACTATATCTAAATCTAAATATATTAGAGATATTAGAGTTAGAACTCTACTATAAGGTAGGTTTTAGTAGTAGATATTATAGTAAATCTATATAGGGGGGTAGGTGCCTTTATAGTATAGTATATTTCTTACTACACTAGTATATTTAGTCCTATAGGGTAGCCTATTAAAGTTTCTATACCTTATCTTTATTATACTAAGGCGCCTTAGACTTTTCCTCTAAGGTGCTAGATATTTATAGTAGCTTATCTTTTTAAAACTTATATAGTTTTTATTTATCTTTAAAACTTATATAGTTTTTATTTATTAATTTTATAGTATATAGATATCCCTTACTAGAGGGGAAAAAGGAGAAAAATATATATAAGTTATAAGGTAGATAGGAGGAGGAGGAGGAGGAGGAGAAGAAAGTAAAAGAGTAAGGAAAGATAGGAGGATTAATAAAAGATAGTAGGGGAATAGGGATAGAGGTAGAGGCTTATAGATATATATTACTATAAATCTACTATAGTACCTCTAGCTTAGTTAGAATAGTAGTAAGGATAACTATAGCGTTACTTATAATAGTACCTTATTTTTAATAACTATACTTTTATATAAACTACTTATTAGTCTTAAGAGGATTATCTAGTATATACCTTAGCCTTCTTAGTATATTACTACCCTCCTAAAGAATAAAAAATAGTATAGGTATTATAATACCTAGCTACTAATAATTTTTAGTAATATCCTAGCCTATTATATAGAAATATTAGTTTAAGCTATACTTATAGTAGGTATATATTACTAGGGTCTATCTTATATACTCCTCCCTATACTACTCGTATAATTCTATAGTATACCCTCCTCTATAGTAATAGAGATATAAGTATTAAGACTAGTTTAGGTTACTAATAAGCTAATAGGTAATATAACTATTTACTAACTATACTAGGACTTCTTAAATTTTCGCCTCCTCTTAGGCTTACTACCTTAAAGTAGTAACCTATTTAGATATACCCTCCCTATAAAGGTTATAATAAGTTACCTAAATCTAGGTATAGATAGCTAACTAACTATCTAGATATAGGCTTAGGATATTCTATTAATATACACCTACGCTAGTATAGATAAATTTATAGATAGCGCCCTAATCTACTATACGCTACTAGTAATCTAATAGCTTACTTACTACTAGTATAGCCTATTAAGGTTCTTCTACTAAGATAATTAAATTAATAAACTTACCTCCTCTTCTAGTACACCTAGACTCTTAAGTAAAATTAATTATCCTATATAGCGCGCTAACGTAAAGAGTATAGATAATATTAGGGTAGTTAATACTAGTACTAAGGGATAAAGTAGTAGTAATAAGCCCCCTATTTTAAAGCTAAGTTTTTAGAGCCTAGCTTTAGTTATCTACTTCTATACTAGTATAGAAGAATAGGTAGCCTAACTACCCTCTAAGTAAGTCGCACTAATTCCTATATTAGTAATAAATAATTACTTTTTACTTACTAAAGATCTATACTAACTAGTAGCGCCTAATTACCTCTACCTCTTTATTTAATACCCTAGGCTAATATTACTAAACTAGATACTAGATATTAGGGCGTATAGTAGAGGCGCGTATATACTATAGGCTGCGTAGGCTTATAGCCTATCTAAGTTTATACTTAAGTAAGGGGGGTTACGTAGTAGTAAGTAAGATAAACTAAACCTTAATTATACGTAGCTAGTTAAGGTAGGCTAATTTTAGGCGCTAGTTATAGCTAGTAAATATTAAATAATACTTATCTATAATAATACACTTTAGCTAGCCTCCCTTAGAAAGGATAGTAGTAAAGGTAAGGAATCTATATTCCTCTATAGTATTAGCGCTAACTATAACTATAGTAGCTAAGGTATTTAAAGTATACTTAGCTACCTACTTAGTTACTAGTATATTTACCTCTACTAACTACCTTATTAGGTCTTAAATAAGCTCGTAAAATAGGACTATAATAATAGTAACCCTAGGATTTAATTAGTAGGTAAGTGCTATAAAAAGAAGACTCTTTCTACTACTTATTAGGAGAATAATAACTAGTAGTATTTCCCTTAAAAGAATTACACGTAAAGTAATCTCTTATTTAGGTAATTTAAAAGTAATTAGACCTTCTCTTTTTAATACCTTCTAAACTAGTACTTTTAGATTAGAGTTACTAATAGTTATAAGTAGTAGCTTAGTATATATTACCTAAATTATAGTAGAAGTAGCGCTATTTTTAGGGTACTAACCTAGCGTAATTATTCTAAGTAAATCTTATTACGTCTTAGTTAAATTTATTACACTTCTACTAACGCTTTTAGGTATAAGCGCTAGAGGTAAGGCGCTTAATAGCTAGAGAAAGTAGTACTACTTACTACTTAAATACTAGAATATTTAAAGCGACTAGTAGCTAAGGTAGGATATAATACCTATTTTAACCCTATAGTATAAAGTACTAGTAAGTTTAGTTTAGCCTACTTAAAGGTTAAGGCTACTTTCTAGCTATATTTTAGGCTCCTCCTACTCTCCCTTAGTTAAGGCCTCTTATATACCTTTACTAAATTCCTTACTAATAACTTCCTACCTAATAGTAATAGCTATATAGTAATACTCTAGTGTAGTAAGCTAGTAGCCTAGCTAGAGGCTTATTTCATATATAATAATCTTACTAAGTTAACTAGTCTCTTAGGGGCTAGTAGCGTTAGCCTAGAGGTAATTAGTATAGCTAATCCCTAGTTACTTACTTTTTAGGTACTTAGTAAGTAGCTATATATATATAAGAAATATTATAAATAACTAACTAACTCTCTAAGGTAGAAAATATAGTATTACCTTAGGTGTATCCTATAGTACCTAGCTTTTATAATACTAGCTTATAAAAACTACTTAGCTATCTATTATATAAATATTCTAGTCTTATATATAGCTATTCTAGTAGTAAGTAGAGGTAATTTTAGTTCCTTAGGTAGGCTGCCCTCCTATAATATAAGTTAAAAAGAGGAGGTATTTAAGGAACTTTTCTACCTAATAAAGATAGTAGCGCACTAATTAAGGCTACTAGGCTAAGTTCTAGGGGTTAAATAGCCTATATCCCTAAGGACTATCTATTATCTTTTAAATAGTCTATTTAAGACTACCTACTAACTTATTATCTAGGTAGGAAAGAAAGGAGTAGCTATATTAGCTAAAGGTAATATTATCCTAGATTTTCCTAAGTAGTATCTAAAAGTAGTCTACCTTAGCTAATATCTATAGTAAGTTACACTATAGGTAGTCTTCTACCTACTATAGTATACTAGTAACTATAGCCTAGATATCTTTTAAATAAATTAGCTAACCCCTTATATAGAGAGTCCCTTAGTCTTTTAACTATAGTAAGATTAGAGTATTAGTAGAATTTATAGTAATATACTTTAAGTAAGCTAAGAGGCTTATTATCTTACTAAAAGGGCTATATAAGCTATTAACTAAGTATTATTTTCTTTTCTTTATAAAGTTTTCCCTCTCTAGCTTACCTTACTACTAGGCTAGGCGCTAAGTAGCTAGGAGTAGAATTTTAATAGCTAGTATATAAGTATAGTATATAACTCCTACTAGTATATAAGAGAAATTATAGGCCTCTTATAAGTAGTTTATAGTATTATTAATACCTAATACTACTAGAAAGTAGATTAATCTACTTTAAAATAGGTTATCCCCTACTATTTAGAAGATAAAGGATTTAAATAGCTATAGTAAGTTCGTAATTTATTAGCTAATAGAGTCTAGGTATAGTAAGTGCTAAAAAAGTATAGTAAGGTCTTTCTAGTTACTAGACTATAGAAATAGCTACTTTACGTTATATATTTTATCCTTATAATAATAAGAGGAGCTAGGCTAACCCTTAATATCTAAGTCTAGCTCTTCTAAGCTTAACTAGCTAGATAAAGTATTACTCCTACTATCTTTATACTATATCTCTTAGGTAGAGTAAACCTATAGGATATAGTAGATAAAGCGCTTTATATAGCTAGCGTACTACTTCTAACTTTTAGGATTCTAGAGGCGCGCTATTAGGTAGGTATTAGCCTCTTTAGCTTTAGCGCTTCTTAGCTAGCGCTAGCTCTTAAGTCTAAGGGTAGATAGACTAGTAACTACCCACTTAATAGCCTTATTAATAACGTCTACTACACCCTAAAGTAGTATATTATTCTTCTTAGGTATATAGCTTACCTAGCTTAGGTAGGTAAGATTATAGTAGGTAAGATAAATTACCTACTTATTTTACTTAAACTAGCTAGTATAGTTAGTCTTTACTACTATAGCGTTAGCGATTATAAGTAACTAGGTATAGACTACTTATAAATCTTAAATTTCTTTTATTATATATAATGCGTCGCTAGTAGTTAAAATTAGTACTAATATACTACTAGGTAGAGGCTATACTTAAAAGTAGTACTAGAAACTAGCTAAAGAGAAGAATATCTAGGCTTAAATATAAGCCTATAGCTAGTAATCCTCTTTACTTAAATTCTAGGAGTACTTCTTATTATAGTATCTTTAAATCTTATAGTAGCTTATTATAATAAATAAATAGCTAGTATTATTATACTAATAAAGAAATACTAAGATAAGAGTACTTAATATTAATATAAATAGCTAGTATAGGAGAGGAGAAGTAATATCCTTTTAGTTATTAAGTAAGAGGTTACTAATCTTATATAATTTATTTAAGGCCTACCTCTCTCCTTTCTAAGTAGAGTAGTAATCTCTTAAGTAAGTTATCTAGTTTCGCACTACGCTATAGTCTTTATAGATAATAACTTAGTATTCTAGTAGGTAGTATAGATAGTCCCTAAGAAGCTAAATTTTAAGAGTAGAGCCCTACTATAGAGGTAAGGCTACTATAGCTAGCTAAAATTCTAGGTAGTAGGCTAAGATTCTAGGTAGTAGGCTAAAATCCTAGGTAGTAGGCTAAAATTCTAGGTAGTAGGCTAAGATTCTAGGTAGTAGGCTAAAATCCTAGGTAGCTAGCTAAAATCCTAGGTAGCTAGCTAAGATTCTAGGTAGCTAGCTAAAATTCTAGGTAGTAAGCTAAAATTCTAAGGGGTAGACTAAATTTCTAAGGCTATAGTAGCTTTAAATCCTAGGGTAACTTATAGTACTAGCTAGAATTATATAAAGAATACTAAAACTTTACCTAAAACTATTTTTATAAATAACTTTATAACTAAACTTCCTACTCTAAAACTAAGCGTAGATTTAGAATCGCGCTATAAATCTATATAAAACTATCTTTTTATATTCTTTTTTTACCTCTATAAAGTTAACCCTAAGTACCTTAAGGCTACTTAATTTTTTAACCTTAGGGCTACTAGTAATTTCTTATTAACCCTTATTATCTTACTAAAATTTAGTTAGATCTTATAGCCCTAAGGTAATCTTCTTAGTAAGGAAGTTTACTTAATACCTACTTAGTATAAGTATTTAGGTAGTAAGAAATATAATATTAAAGGTAGCTATAATAAGTATATTAGAGTATATTTAAGATTAGAAAATACTTCTTTAATTTTAGCGCTCTTAGTACTCCTAGGGTAAGTAGTTATTTAAAGATAATATACTAAAGCTACTATAGTATAATAAGTTAGACCTTTTTAGATTAGCTAAATATAATAATTATATTACTATATTATTAGATAGGCGTCTAGTACTTTTATAAATAGTATTAGTAATACTATATAAATCTAAGCTTATAGTAAATAATATAAGTTAGTTTAAGAACTTAGTTATAATAGTAAAGATAAGTTAGGCTCTAGGTATTACCTTAGAGATATAATATAGGTAGATTATAGCTACTCTAACTACTAAGTATAAATAATTAGAAAGTCTTATTTAGTAAAGATAAGTATTTACTAAAGAGTATAGTTATAGATATATAATAGTAGTAAAGAAGTTCCTCTTTAGTTAATCCTTCTAATATATAGATAGGTCTCTAGCTATAAAAGAGGATAGCTTAGTAGATTAAAAAGAGTTTAGTAAGTAACTAGATACTAAGAAAAGATAAGGAATTATAAAAGCTAAGTTTAAGGTTAGGGTATTTATACTTCTACTATAAAAGTTAATTATAAATATATATATAGAGTTAGGCTTAATATTTATATATTTTATATAATAAGTAGAGATACTAGTATTATATAACGTAAACGTTTTTAAAGTAGCTAAGGTAATTAAGCTATTTTATATTACTTATATATTAGATTATATACTACTAGCGCTATTAGCTTTAAAGGGAATAACTAATAAAGAGATTAAAACCTACTATCTACTAGCTACTCTCTATTAGCTTAATAATATATATAGATAAAAAGAGAGGAGATTATAAGTAAAAGTATCTCTAAGGAAGAAGATAATAATAGAGAGGTTATAAGTAAAAGTAATTTTAGAGAAGAAGATTCTATTATACTAGATACTTAGGTATATTAGTAGTTAAAGGGGTTAGTAAAAAACTATTATATACTTTATAGGTTTATATTTAATAAGAAAATTATAAAGGTATAAAAATATTAAGTTACTTACTAATAGGGGTACTTAGAAAGGTTTTCTATTTACCCCTACCTATAGTATATAATCTTTACTCTTTTATACTAGTATATTATTTTAACCTTACTTTAGGACTAAAATAATCTTATAAGCTTACTACTTAACTAAGTATCTTTACTATTAGACTAAGTATCCTTACTATTAAACTAAGTATCCTTACTATTAGACTAAGTATCCTTACTATTAGACTAAATATCCTTACTATTAAACTAAGTATCCTTACTATTAGACTAAATATCCTTACTATTAGACTAAATATCTTTATTATTAGATTAAATATCCTTACTATTAGATTAAGTATCTTTACTATTAGACTAAATATTTTTATTATTAAACTAAATATCTTTACTATTAGACTAAGTATTTTTATTATTAAACTAAATATCTTTACTATTAAACTAAGTATCTTTACTATTAAACTAAGTATCCTTACTATTAGACTAAGTATCCTTACTATTAGACTAAGTATCCTTACTATTAAACTAAATATCCTTACTATTAGACTAAGTATCTTTACTATTAGACTAAATATCCTTACTCTAAAAGATACTAAGACTAAATAAAAAATATATAGCTAAGATATCTAGTTAATTTTCTTATATATAAACTAGTTCTTTAAGGATATAAACCCTATATCCTATAACCTTATATAGTTAGTATACTCCTACTTAAAAGCTAGTAATACTATTACTAATAAAGAAGAAAGCTCTTTATAAAAAATCTTTTACTTTAGCTCCTCTAGCTTCTTCTAAAGCTTATTAAGTTTAGTACTCTCTTTATAAACTAACTATTAAAGCTCTAAAAGAGTAGGTTAAAAAGTATAAGAAGGCCTCTCTTTATAAGTATCTTCTTAGTAGCTAATATCCTATTAATATTAGTAGTCTTTATTATTATATAAAGTTAATTAATTCTACTCTTTAGCCTAAGGTTCTTATTATTAAGCTTATTACTATAGTTAAGGATACTATTATTACTAAGTCTAGTAGTAATAGTGCTAGTTTCTAGTCTTTATTATATACTTCTCTAGGTTTTAATAGTAAGTAGTTAGCTAGTTATATTATTACTATCCTAATAGGCTTTTAGCTATAGTTCTTATAGAAATCTATATTTAACTATCTTATTTTACTTCTTATTCCTTTTAAAGATATTAGTATTACTTCTAATCTTCTTTCTTTATAAGGTATTTATACTACTCCCTCCCTTACTTAAGAAATTAAAGGTCCCTTCTTCTTTAAAACCTAGTTTCTAAAGAGTATTTAGAAAATAAAGTAGACTAAACCCCCTATAGGCCTTAGGGATAGGGCTTATAGTATTATCTTATATTATATTACTAAGAAATTTTAAATCTAAGCCTTAATAATCTTAGTATATTTAAAAGTCTCTTTTTATATATAATACCTTTCTATCTATCCCTAATATTACGCTTAGCTATACTACCTTAAAGTCCCTACTATTATAATTACTACTAATACTACCTAGAGATTAAGAAGCTTTATTATATTATAGTAATTATATTTTTAAAGTATAAGTACTACTACTATTATAATTCCCTTTAAGTAGCTATAAAGCTTATATATTACTATTACTTAAACTCTTCTATAGTTACTATATACCTAATAAGTCTTATTATACTATATCTTAAGCCTCCTATATTATAAAATTAATTATCTACTACTTTATTAATACCTACCCTATATATATAATTATTAGCTATACCTACTTAATATAATTATAAGATAGGGATAAGCTAGCTAAGGACTTACTATAGCTATCTATTATAGTCCTCACTTATAACTATCTTAATATATACCTTTTACTCTATTATAAGTATACCTCTAGCTACTATTATATTTCTTAGCTTCTTAATATAAATATTCTACTCTATAGTAATAGATAACCTTACTTTTATATTTATCCTAGTACTAGCTAGTAAAGTAATACTACCTAAGTAAATAAGAGTTATAGTAAATAGGCTATTAATATAAAAGAGAATTTTATATTAGTCCTTAGTAGTATTATCTAATAAGTTTAAAGAGGAGAAGTAGGTATTTAAGAAAGGGCTTAAGATACTATAAGGCTTAAGATTATTATAGTTTAAGTTAATTTAATCCTTAGTATACTAGTACTTTATATCTATATTAGTATTAATATTAAGTACTATCTATAACTCTAGGAATAGCTACTTAACACCTATAATATAATTATATATTATAAGGTGTAAAGTATTAAAGAAGGTATTTCTCTTTAGTAGTAAGCTTTAGGATAGAGTATTAAAGTAGAAGTTAAGAAATAGAAATTTAAAGAGCTAGTAGTTACTTAAATATTTCTATAGCCTTAAGTACTATAGTTATAAGCCTAGAGGTAAACTATAAACTATAGTTATTAACTAAAAAACTCCTCTTCTACTTTAACTCCTCTTCTACTTTAACTCCTCTTCTCCCTAATATTACTATAACTCTCTAGAACTACTTAAAGTTTAGGGCTTTAGTTTTAACCTATCTATTATTAAACTATATATAGCTATATATAGTAAAAATAAGTATTTAGGAAATATACCTTTACTATAATTTATTATAGTATCTTTTAATAGTGTTATACTTACGTCTTTTACTAGTATATTTATTATTTAAATAAGGGTACTACTACTAATATATAGGCTTTATAGCTACTTAAAGGGAATTATAATTATAATTATAACTATAACTATAACTATAATTACTATAATTACTATAATATAATAGAGCTTAATCTCTAGGTAGTGTTAGTAGTAATTATAATAGTAGGGACGTTAAGGTAGTATAGCTACTTTATTAGGTTAGTTAAAGTTAATAAGAACCTAAGATATAAGTATATATATAGCGTAATATAGGGGATAGATAGAGAGGTGTTATAGGTAAAAAGAGACTTCTAAATATACTAGGATAGTTTAGGCTTAGTTTTAAAATTTCTTAGTAATATAATATAAGATAATACTATAGGCCTTATCCCTAAGGCTTAGGGGGGTCTAAAAAAGCTCTATAATTATCCTAAAAGGGTAAGTGTAAAGCCTTATAAGCTTATAAGCTAGCTATAAAGTGTTAGAAGTATATTAGTAATACTATAGCTACTATATAAACCTAGGTAGTTATATAGCTAGTTCTACCTAAAGCTACTAGAACGGAGGTAATCCGCACCCCTAAAAAATATTCTAAATAAGCTAAAAGCCTTATAGGCCTAGATATAGTATAGAGCTAGCTTTACGCAATTTAATTATAATTTATTATAGCGATACAGCTACAATACTTATAAAGGCGTTGTGTTATAGGTGGGGCGTTACGCGAACCTATGCGTTACGCGACCCGGCACTGTAGGGCGTTGACTGACACGCTACTGTAGCAGAAGGTTATCCTAAGCCGCTAACTAAAAGACCTTTAGACCCCTAGCTACCTATAGTTCTCTTCTCTATCAAATACAACTTAATATACCTGTGCGATAGCTCCCGTAGCGTAGCCCCTTACAGTGTTCATTAAATGATGATGTTCATTAAACGCACGGGCACTGTAGCGCGCCTCCCGGCTCGGTGCAACTTTCGGGACGACCTAGTTTTCGGAACCCCTGTTCATGAGCGCCTTCACGTCCTAGCCAAAAGGCGTGGCCCTCACGCAATAGCTCATGGTAGACCAAGTGTTGCAGGCTAAGCGCTGTCATAAATATAGGCTTATTACTAATCGTGCCGTTTGATGGCGTAAATACAAGCTGAGCTAGGATGCTATAGCAGTACAACATATACACTCTCTCCTAACTGTTCTGTCTACGATACCCGCCCCTAACCGTGCGACACTAAGACATCTTCATGGCGCTGAAGAAACTAATACACCCAGCCATTACTTAGATGCAAGCTAAGCTATGATGCTAGCAAAATACAACAACTTATACACATTCTTAATCTACTATACCTACTACGTCCGCAGCTAACCGTACAGCAATATGCGTTCTGGTCACAGAACTAAAGTCTTAACAGAATATTTAGTTGCTGGGGCTAAGGCGCGGCAGAGTAGTGGAGGGGTTCTAATAGCAGAGAGGCGTTTCTAGGGTGCATGACTAGATTTTCCCGTGGGTTTCAGACCGGGTGCTAAGCCCGACTCCGCTCTCGGGTGGTCAGCAAGGTGCATAACCCGACGTTCAACCGCTGGACCCTGTGGGTGATATGATCTCGACTTTTCTTCACTCACGGCACCCCATCCTGTGTCAGCAAAGGTATCCCGATAGGTGGAGCAAAAATTTGACTGAAACATGTCGACATGCTACAGGCAATACGTAAGCAACAAAATCACCTATTCTATGCTTCATATCAGAGCGATAGCTTCCTGTATTCTTAGGCTTACTTTTCACAATCATTACATTAAGAAAACAGATACGTCTTCTTGTATGAGGTCTCTGCAGACATACAGACACGCAAACGGTACCCTGCCCGTTCAATCTTGCCAGGGCGGTGACCAAAGTCGCGACTAATCACCTACTGTGTACTAACGCGATAGGCGACGCTAACAAAGACCTCGAGGAGCACAGTCAAGACTGGAAAGCAAACATAGTGAATTGCTATCTAATTCTATGGTAAAGTATATGCGGGAAAGAAGTGAAAGTTGGGCGCACACGGAGGCTAGCCGTGTGCGCAGTTATCATCCTGATAATAACTCTTCGTCAGGCACAACGTTGAGGTAGTACCTAACATCATTGTTCAAAGCCAGATGTAGCTTATACGGGCACAACGTAGATGTAGTACCTGATATCGTTGGTCATGGCATCAGGCTGAGTCAGGAGCTGCTGCTCAATGTGCTCGACGCCACTGATGTAGTCTGTGAGACCAAGTCAGCGCAATTCTTCTTCACGTGGTCCAAAATATACTCACTGTTGATGTCCTCAGTGTTAGGGTTGTTGAAACCAGTCTCGCCCCAGCGGTGACCGGCGAGCCACGTGCGGAGTCCGTAGTGCGATTGGCACTGCTTCAAGCAACTGACGTCGGCCTCAAGGTCGGAACTGTGTACTGTTAGCATTTGTTTCTCCCTCGGTTCCCTATGCCTGTACTAGAAATCTCTTACTTCAGAAGAGCCCCGTTGTTCCAGTCGGATTGAGGCTGTCCCTTGAAGCTGTCACAGCACACGCGCAGTACGCCCCAGTTCTGCTTGAAGATACCAAAGTTGGCAGCATCGTCAACCTTGTTGTCGCCGTAGGCGTACTAGTAGTGGAAATCTAACGTTAGTAGAGATCTCACATACAAGCCCGGTGCTCGAGGGGTAGGTGCTTACTTTGGTGTCCATTTTGTCAGTTTCCAGCATGGCGATGGCAAGATCGAACGAGTTGGCTCCAGCAGCGGTTACCTGCTGCTTGCGTGCACCAAGTTCCGGTACACTGTAGGAGCCGCTCTCCTGGCGAGCTTGCAGTTTCGCAGGGACGGCGGCAGCAGAAGTACCTGCAACGATCAGAGCAGAAGTGATTGCGGAGAACTTCATTTTCGGGTTTGGGAAGAGTAGTTAGCGGTGAAATAGTGAATGGCAGTAAAAGAGTGGATAGATATAAACGAGTGAATGGTAGTGAATTTTGAGAGGTGGAAGGAGGTCTGATAGCTTTATATTTTAACAACAAGTAACACCGTCAAGCGGTCTTAGTACAATCGCTGTTCATAGTGTCTAGACATGCTTCTTACACGCCACACAGATCCATCTGTAACAGCGGTGAGTGCATTAGGAACGTGCGTAATCCTTCTTACTCCACTATGATGATTAATATTCTAAAAATGTCACCAGCCAAGACAATGCGTGACTAACTTTTGGTAAATTCGCCACGTAGAATGCAACACAGAATAACTACTTTGCGGAAAACAATAACTGTCCTTGAAGTGGACCTAATCTATATTTTTCACCCCCTTACAATCAGCCAGCTGCAATGCAGAGAATAACATGGAGTACAAACACCGGGTTGCTCTATAGTACGGTGTGCATCGAGAACAGAGTTGCGATTTTGATGGGTCATTTAGAGATTGCAGGTCGATTGCCAAGACATGCGGTTCGCGAAATCCGAAACGAGTACGGAGTACACGTTCCGTTTGCTTCCAGGGTAATGCTGGCCCACTACAATGCACGCCTTGAAAGCGAAACCGTCAGTTAACTTTGGGAAGTCGATGTTCACCATAGAAGACGATGAGCTGGATAATTTGTGCTTTCTAAGCCGGAGTTTGCGGTTTTTTTTTCTCCCTCTCGCTGCCTTGATTACTTGAGACAGGAGCTTGCCAACCGGAAATCGAAATGACCAAGTCTCCTTGTTGTTCCTAGTTCCGATTCTAATGGTAATCTTGCCATCTCTTGTTCTTCTTTTGTTTACTGATATACAGACATCGCTCCCCGTTAGGCGGTCATGCAAGAGGAGAAGTATTAGCGATTGCTCCTGTTGAGTGGTATCACAGCGTGGATGCGCACGCTCCGGGCTTCGCCTCGCGACGCTGGGTGCTGTTTCGATTTCTTGACATCTTCCTTGGGTTTTCGAGGCTCGCAACTCGTAGTCTTAGCACCTAGACCAATCCAGTGATTTGGTAGTAAAGTCGTTGGTTTGAAGGGTTAATGAATGATCGTGATGCCGGAACAGCGAACATTGACTATGCACACTGCGACTACTCTTCCCCCGCCTGCGAATGCAACATTCCTGCAACTCACACTATATGGGAAGCTTGCCACACTAAAGTCAATGGTCTACTCAACCAACACATGCATCGAACCAACACCAACCTCCCGATAACTAAATCGACCACCCGATCCGATACTGGATCGCTGGAAGACGATGTTGTGGCTACCGCAGAGACCGTTGATAGATTTGGGGTCCTTTTCTTCGTACTGCTCACTCGTTAGGCAGTGTCTGTCATCTTCCTTGACCTCATCTCACGACTTGTGGACTTGCTCGTTCTGATAAATTGTCTCAGCCCGGATTACTTTTCGCGGGTGTACCTATCGGAATCGCTGTGTTGTCTCCTGAGGGGCATTGCTGCCTTGCTCAAAGATTTCGGGGGACACATGGGCCTCTATTTCAAGGCGAAGTTTACGATCATGCGAACTTGGCAACAGCAGTGCGATAACGGCACTAATGACGACGAGCAGCGTTCCAACTGCATGTTCGTAAGGCACAATTTGTCCCCGATAGCGATCGGAAACCCCAGTTGAATAGTGGGTTCCTATATCCAGGATATGACTATGACTGTTTCTCCTCCGACCGACAGTCTAACAGCAGAAGTATCGGCAAGGAGAAACAAAAGGGTCATGCCAAGCGCAATGGTTCTCAGCAAAGCCGATCTAATAACAGACCTACCTCTCGCCATCCACTCACGCACGATCTGTACCGGGTCCTCAGGGTGTCAAACACCACCCCACAGACTGACATCAGCAAGGCGTATCACGTTCTGAGTTTGCAGTGGCATCCGGACCGAAACTTGAACAACATCCAGCTGACCATTGCGAAAGCAGCTGAGATCAATGCAGCCTACGATGTGCTGGGGGACGCGAGAAGTCGGGCTGCCTATGATGGGAAGATGTTCGTTATGGTAGTCTTCGAGGACGATTAGTTGGAATGCGCCGAAGCCAATAGATGTGAGGACTAGCTTGTGGTGGGAGTAGTAAGCATTTCTCAGGTATTACTACGCACATCAGAGCGGGTCGCGATGATGTGAGCCGGAGGGTAGGTTGCACATAATGGCGGGGCAGTCGTTGTCATTGTGTAGCGGAGACGTTGCTGTGTGTATCTCAATCCGCTAAGAGCCCCCAGTACACGAGCGTACACCTGTCATGCGAGCGTACTACTCTGACCTGTGGCGTGAGGTTTAGGTGGCATTTTCTAGCAACGTTACTCAATCATGTCCAGGCGTTGTGACCACTAAGTGGTATGGATAGTTCATGTTCGAGATGGGTTCTTTTCGTCCAACACCTATACTCCACATCGGCTGCGAAGACATGTAAACCAAATCTATCAATCCCAGCTACATCCCCCAAGCTCCTACATCCTCAAATACCCTTCCGTGGATCACCCTTGTAGCTCCGTTATGCGGCGCACTTCTGTCACTCAGACCAATGTATCCCCATCCTTTCGTCGCAGTAATAATAACGGAGTGGTAGGGGAATATGTTCGATGCGCGTAGACGTGTCTCAGGAATCAGACGTTGTGCGAGGTTGCGCAGTCATATTCTACTTATCGATGTTAGCGGCAATGACGCTAGAGACGAGACCCTTTTGCTTACACCGGGTTACCTGAACTGCGTCTCTCGAACCCGAAGTACAATGCGACAACACTGTTCCGGGTCGCGTGGCTCTTCTCTGTCCGTGGCCTCTTAGGTCAGATGTCTGGGTCTGCTTCTGCTTTCTCGTACAAACAAGATGCCTAGCAAGATCATCTTGCCCGACACCCCTCGCCTCAGTCATCATAAGCCCTGTCGCTGTCTTCGGCCTCGATCGCTGCAAGGCACTGCTCCAGACAAGGAATCGGATAGCGCACTGTGACACTCGTCACCGCCCTACGTGGTGTGGCTCCGCTGGGCGTGTTGCCACGAGACAAGCGTTGCCCGACCCACGCCCTACCATCCCGCGTTGTGCCCGTCCTTCCACCATGTAACGTGATCGCCTTCGCCCTCGTGTTGTGTCTCGCGCAATGCTGTAGAGCAAGCCGATTTCTCGTCCGGAGGCGGCGTCTCTCGTCTGCTGCGACGCTTCGTAGGTAGCGGCGGCGGAGTATACGGCGTGCATGATAACAGGTAGAGGAAGCATCGAGGGGATCGGACTGTGCCGTCTGCTGGATGAAAACGTTAGCTAAAGTCTTCCAGCACTCGTTGCAGCACGGCATGCACTTCAACGCACGCCACAGAATGCCGGGAGCTTACTTGTGACGCTTACCTTTTCTCTACGACGACTCGTTTGGTGGGAATTCGAGCAATCTGATTGTCGTCTTCGTACAGACGGTCAAACAAAATCGACGATGGTGAGCATGCCGACGTGTCCAGTCTAGGCTCCTGGTGCCTCGGCCATGTCGAACCCTACAGGCGTCGGCTTACACGACTCGTACATGAGACATGCGGAGCGCTGTTGCAAAAGCATCTTGAACTATGGCGCAAACATTGTGGGCATAAGGTGATCGACGCATGGGCCTGCTGCTTCCAAGGTTGACACCAGAAGCTACTAATCTCGAATAGTGCCTAGCACATCTCTCTCGTGTGTCCTTACGTCACCAACGACCATCAACAAAGCTCGCTTCCATTTCGCAACAAGTGTTACCGGATGACAATATATTCGAACCAAGGTCTATGTTCTAACCAACTACCACCGCGAGCAACTTCTACGAACCATGCTTAGACGCCCACATGGGTGGTACCATGCCTGTGCGTGTAACGAGCCAGTTCGCGTTCCGAGCCACCCGAACATCACAACATTAAGCTGCCCCTAACTTCAACGCGTTATAACTCTACTACTACAGATCTGATTTAAGAAGCGATTAAATATCTAGAATTATATAAAGCTAGAGATAATTTCTTATACTATAAAGTCGTAAAAAAGTTTAGTGTTAATTAAATAACGTTATCACAGCGGCACTAAGGGAAATAGAGCACCTATATAATAAAAGGAAAGCGTTAGTAGTTACTTAACCTATAATAAGAGTATAAACTTATACTATATATAGAAAGATACGTAAGACGCGGCTAACTATATTAGGATAAATAATACCTAGTAGGAACTAAGGTAAGGATAGCCTATGCGTATATTATTTAGCCTAGGAACTAGGGGTAAAATTCTAGGAACTAAGTATATTAGTTTAAGAACTAGAGTTTAATCTAAGAACTAGGTAGAATAGTATAAGAACTAGGTGTAATAGCTTAAGAACTAAGCTAATCTTAGTACTATATTCTATATAAAATAAGTTATTATAGGTTAGTATAAGAGTAAAGTAATAGAGGGTAACTATTACTTATAGCTATTTCTCCCCTATCTATTACTACTACTACGTACTATATGTTATCCTATTACTAATATCTATCCTACCCCCTCCTCTATAGTACTTAGTTATATATAGGCTTCCCTTATCTCCTATCCTTTACTATAACTATTTTCTAAGTTACTAATCTCTATAATAATATAAGGGGCTACGCTTAGGGAGCTATTATATAAGTATACTATTATTATATTTAATAGAGAAGAGAGCTATAGGTAGCTAGGGGTCTAAAGGTCTTTTAGTTAATAGCTTAAGATAACTTTCTACCAGTCTTACTTATATAGAATCTAGGTTCTCTAGGGGTACCTAGATTCTATAGCTAGTGCGCCTTATATATATAACTAAATTAGCCTTAGCCTTTATAGACTTTTTTTTTTTTATTATTATAGTATGTTTAGAGACTTTTTTTAAGATAAAGCGCTAACTAAGTAACTATAGGCTTATACCTATATTTAGCACTACTAGTATATATATAGTATATTATAAATACTAGATACTAAAGATATATAATAATATTATACGCCTACTAGAGATAAGATAATTTATAGTAACCTTCTAACTTATATACTATCCCCTACTATCTTCTACTATCCTTTACTATCCTTTACTATATCTACCCTTTATAACCTTTATAGCTACCCTTTATAACTACTACCTCTTCCTAAGAATAACTACCTAGGGCTACTACAACACTTTTAACTTTAACTAGAGGAATATTAGTAGTAGCGCTATTTATACTATATTCTTATATCCTTATAATATCTATTTAAATTCCTTCTCCTTAAGCCTAGGATATTAATCCTCTATTATTTATTTAATATTAACTACTTACTTATATAGCTAGGCCTAGGTTTCCTACCTAAAGCCCCTTTAGTTAAGGAGAAAGATATAGCTAAATATAAAGAGCTTATAGCTATAGCGCCTATTAAGCTAAACCTTATATCTAACCTCCTTAACTTTCTTTTACTATATCTATATCCTCTTCTCCTTAATAGTTTCTTCTATAATAATATTACTAATATAAGTATTAATCTAATCCCTTTTAGATACTCTACTATCTTAGAATATATAGTAGAACTCTAGTAATTACTTATCTAACTTATTATAAACTACCTTAGGTAGCTCTTAGGTATATATAAGGCTAGTATATTATATATTAGATAGATTAATTAGTACTTATCTAGTTAGGGTTTTTAGGCTATAATAGAAGACCTCCTAGAGGATAATATAGAGGAAATATATTATTATATAGTAGTTTATATATAAGGTAAGTCTTAAAAGTCTTAAAGGTATTAAAACTTATAAGTTAGTATTAGTATAAAGGTTAGAAGTAGCTAGGCTTTTATAGAAATATATAAAATTCTAAGTAAGCTTAATTATAGTAAAGATACTATATCCTCCTCCCTTTATAATATATTATAATTATATTACTAGCTAATACTAGTAATCCCTATTAGACCTCTACTAAGGTTTCTAATAAGTGTCTTTTTTAGTTACTTTTAGTAAATCTTTTTAACTTTAGTTTTTATATATAAACGTTAGAGCTTTACTACTATAAAATACTAATTAGTCTAGCGTTTAAATTATATTATTACTTTATCTTTTTTTTTAACTTTTATAACTAATAAGTAGAGGGATAGCTACTTTTTATTTTTTTAAAGTTATATTTTAATAATACCTCTATACTTATAGAAAACCAAAAATTATATATAACTAAAATACTATTAAGGAATAAACTAATTAGGCTTTAGCCTATTATAATAATATTTAGATAGCTTCTTAATAGAATCTTAGTCTACTTATAGAATCTAGGTACTACCTAAGTACCTAGATTCTATTAGCCTAATTATTACTTAGGTAACTAGTATTATATATAGATAGCCACGTAGCTTAGGAGCTTAGTTCTCTATTAAATATAACCTTTATATACCTTATATTTACTCCCTAGAGCGTAGCCCCTTATATTTCTATAGATATCTATAAGGGGTAGTTATAGGTAATAGTATTTACTTTATACTATAAGAGAATAGTAGGGGATAGCTCTATATTCTAATAGTATACTAGAGAAAGTAATAATAATAATTCTTATATTATATAGGGGTTTACTATACTTCTCTAAGCTTAGTCCCTATTAAGGTAAGATAGGTTTAGGTAATAGTCTATAAGGTAGTATATAGAATAATTAAGTAGAAAAGAGTTATTATTATAACTAAAGAATAAGTAATACTAATTCTATAAATAATAGAATAATTAATTAATAATCTATATAAGAGATAAACTATTTAAGTTAACTATAATAAGTATAATAATAAGATCTAATATATTCTTATACTTATTACTAAAGGTCTTAGTATTCCCTCTTAGGCCTTAGGGATAGGGCCTATAGTAATCTCTTATATTATATTACTAAGAAATTTTAAAACTAAGCCTAAACTATCCTAGTATATTTAGAAGTCTCTTTTTACCTATAATACCTCTTTATCTATCTTTTATATTATACTTAGCTATACTACCTTAATATCCCTACTATTATAATTACTACTAATACTACTTAGAGATTAAGCTCTATTATATTATAGTAATTATAGTAATTATAGTTATAGTTATAGTTATAATTATAATTATAGTTATAGTTATAGTTATAATTATAATTATAATTCCCTTTAAGTAGCTATAAAGTCTATATATTAGTAGTACCCTTATATATTACTACTACAGCTACTATAGCTATTAAAGCTATTATAGCTATTATACTATACCTATTACTATTACGTACTTAATAGATCTTATTATATTATATCCTAAGCCTTCTATATTATTAAATTAATTATCTACTACCTATACTTATCTTAGCTCCTTAATAATATCTATAATATATAGTAGCTAGTCCTTAAAGTCTTTATTATAGACCTCCTCTAAGTACTTATACTACTTATTAATTATTATAGTACTAGTAACTTATATATTATATATATACTAGACCTAAATATCCTAAAGAAGAGTAAATAACTTATTAGCTTTATTTATACCTTTACTAGCTAGTATAATAGTAGTACTTATAAGGAGAACCTTAGTAATAAATACTAGGTCCCTAAGTATATAGTTAAATTCTTTTTTAGTAAACCTATATAATAGGCTAAGGGATTAAATATAAGTCTAGAACTTATACTTAAAGTTACTTTTAAAAGGGTTAATCTTAATAATAACTTTATACTTACTATACTACTTAATAGTAGCTATTATAGTTACTAAGAGGGCTACTAAGCCTTCTAAAACTAAGCGCTTTATACTTATAATAATATTATATATAATAACCTTTATATTAGAGATACTAGAGTTACTAAAGTTACTAGATATACTAGATATACTAGATATATTAAAGTAAAGTAGTTAAGAGAAGAAAATTTAAGTAGTTACTTAAATATTTTTTTATTCCTAAGTACTATAGTTATAAGCCTAGATATAAGCTATAGACTATAGTTTAAAAACTCCTTTTCCCCCTAAACTCCTCTTCTCCCTAACGTTACTATAACTATCTAGAACTACCTAAGTTAGGTTCCCGTCCTAGCTAATTAATATATAGGTTACTAACCTATATCTAGAGTTTAGGGCTTTAGCTTTAACCTATCTATTATTAAATATATATAGCTATATATAGTAAAACTAGGTGTTTAGGAAATATACCTTTACTACAATTTATTATAGTATCTTTTAATAGTGTTGTACTTACGTCTTTTACTAGTACGTTTATTATTTAAATAGGTCCTAATATCTTACCTAGCCCTCTATATCTTAGATATTAATAGTATCTAGGGAGGACCTAGTATCTTAAGAAAACCTATCTTAGTAAGATACTATCTATATAACTATAGCCTTACTAAGATTATTACCTTCTAATATAGCTACTAGTTAGCTTCTAACCCTAACCCTTATATTAAGGAGAGAATCCTCTTATTACCTTATAATTCTTACTAGTCTTCCTACGCGTAAAGTGTAAGTTAAGAGTAAGTTTCTTATCTATAGAGATAATAAGAGAAGTAATTATATTAGGACCTTAGTGCCCTTCTAGCTAAGCTATATCCTATAAATTATAATATCTTAATAACTAGAGTAGCTACTATAAAACTAAGCGTAGAATTAGAATTACGCTAAAAATCTATATAAAACTATCTCTTTAAATTCTTTTTTTTTATATCTAGAAAGTAAATTATAAGTCGCTTAGGGCTACTTAATGTTTAAAGCTTAGAGTTACTAGTAAACTCTTTTTAGCTCTTCTAACCTTATACTAGTTATACTATTTACCTCTATAGTATATCGCCTCTATTACGTAATTAACTACTATACTATATTACGTTTCTCTCTAATAGCGGGTTAGCCTTCCTCTTTACCTCTCTTCCTCCCACCCCCCCTTCTTTTTAACTCCTTGTCGTGCCATACTAGGGACGGGCCGACTCTACAAAAAGCATGCTCCCAGGTATGTGCGGGGAGGGCCGTACCGAACTGTTGGCATGTGCTGCTTTTCCTCCCGGGAGGAGAAGACCTCGTGGGGTCTACGTATCTGCGTGATGCGCTTGACCAGAGCGATGCGAAACGACGCCCGCTGTCGCGCGATATTCGCAAGAGTACGCTGACCAACTGTTCACTTTGAAGAGTAGCTGTCGCAGAGTTCGTCAGGGGGGAGAGAATTGAGTGATGCGCTGTCTTCCCTGCTCTTCCGCTTCGCGCGCTGCATAGGGATTTGCTTCTTCCAGCACATTTTCCCAATCCGGCGTGTATCGCTGACACAACTTTCTAAAGTACGTACTAATGCAAGAAGCGCTTGACACCATCTGCAAGACACGTAATGCACTCTGTCTTCGAGGCACGTTGGATCAGAGAGACCACAGGTCCAACACGGAGCTTCAACAGTCGATAAGATCAATGTTCCGTGGCTGGTATACTCCAGTATCTCACATGTGACAGATACGATGTCTGTTCCATGCAAGAATAGGACCGCACAAGGTGCCTGCTGTATCCACACGAAGGACGAGGTCACTTCCATTCACACTGACGTACCTGAACGGCATGAAGACTTGTCCAGCATAGCGGTCAGAGACTGGAGTCACGCGATGCATGATCAAAAAGCATACTGCGATACCCGAAATCCTTCAGTGGTCGAAGTCGCGATCGGACAGAGGGATGCTTGTTGCTTTTGACGCAGATTACTTTGACGAGGCCAACGGAGGCTGCACGTGCTGCATTGGTCATGTCCAAAGCAAGGAAAGTAGCCATGCTGAACGACCGGAAAGAAGTGTATAAAGGGTGGACGATGAACCCGGAGAAAGCGAGCATCCACCATCTACATCTATCTCATCATTCCCTAAGAACGATACTCTTTACATCATCACTATGTACGGCCAAAACCTTCCCCGCCCATTCCTCATCGAGATCAACGGCAAGTTTGTCGCCAACCCCGATCCCGCTCAGATGAATGAGACCTCTGACGGCCGCGTCCCCGCGGTCATGGGAGACCGTGGTAACGCGGCCGTCTTCGAGTTTCGAGATGGCTCCCTGCGCAAAACTGGCGGACCCGACGCCCTGCACTTTGGCCGTCACCGTATCGAACCAATGGCCTTTATGCCCATGCCCGTGTTCTGGATTGCTCAGCGGGAAATGGCCCAGGAGTGTATGTTTGAGGGGGACGAGGAATCTCCTACGGGATTCAAGTGCGCTGGTATGTTTGCTTTGTGCGGTTCTGGTGCAGGAGAGCGATAAATTGTAGGACTGACTTGTATGTAGGGTATTCGATCAACTGGGCACCTGGCCAGGGGGATTGGATTCGTGCTTTCCCTCCGGAGATGGGACTTGGTAAGGATAAGACGCCCGGTACAGCTCTTCTCAGAAAAAAGACTAATTGTTACAGATACTCGAATGAAGTTGCACTGGCAGTGATCGGACCGTGCGGGAATGTTTTGGTCGCGATCTTTATCGCAAAGACCAGGTTGCAGTATGGAAGACACGACAAGTACGGGACGGATGTATGTAAAAAGTTACAGTATAGAGAAAGATATTTGTGGAATACGAGTGTATCTATTCTATAAGTATCTTAATAAAGTATTGTGACGTACTATGCGCAAGACAATCCCCGCTTGTATTTTATCTCGTTACTGTGATGCAACAAATACCACTCTATCTATATCCCTCCCTATCTATAACTTCGCGAAGTTAGTTTGTAGTTATAGTGCGACCTATCTCTAAAAGCGTAGCGTAAGCGATAGCAGACATCCTCTAGGAGTTTAGTATGACTTTCTTGTTCGCATATGCGGCAGTTGCAGCAAGCTCTGTAAGCACTTGCACATTATTAAAGATCACCGTGTTGCTACGTAATAGTGTCTGTCTAAAGAGTTGCGCTTCCGGATACTAGTGTTGTGGTTGCAACATGTCTTCTGAGGACTTCTATGCCTTGCGTGCACATATAGCGAATGTGTGCATCGTAAGTCCTTGTAGCAGAAGCCTTGCGGTAGTGTAAAAAGGCTGGCGAAGTGGCCACTCCGACCGCGACAGTGACCCATAAGGCATGCATGAGATGTTGGCGATCGTTGCCGTCCTTCCCGTTTCTGCAACGAAACTGTAAGTCCATAGCCACTCCGTGCTCCTCGGTGTCCTGCGAAAGAAGGATGCACAGGAAATTCAGCGCGCGGTCGGGGCTGCTGCGGCATCTGGAAAGCGGAAAGAGCTGCGCAGCGATCGACCAAGATGTCATCTACGACATCATGATGCACAGCCTCCCCGCATTTACACCCTCCGACACTCCCCATTTCTCGTCACACCGTCCCTCTCCTGATCCCAGGACCCGACAGCGACCCCTCGATAAGCCGGGTGATTGATCGTTGTCCACGCCCACACCCCTTCAGGGTAATGCGGAAGATGATTCTCTCTCGCTGGAAACGAGAAGCGTGATCGACGAACTTAAGCTTAGGCGATGAGCGGCTTAGCTTAACGTTTAGAAAGTGAGGCTTGCTACGGCAGCAAATAGACGCTGTTGCATTCTATTGAGTTTGGTCAACGCCACCTAGAGTAACAAGGTCCCCTGTAGGGATCTACTTTTCGTTACTTAACTCCTAAAAAGTAACGTTAACTCCTTGCAGAACTGTAGAGTTAGGTGACAGATACGCATTATTTAATTGGATATTATCTATACGTTTTTCGCTAACTAAACAATTCCCCCTATGCATCAAGCACGAAGATGCTACGTGCCGCCCGTGCACAGGTTATAAAGGGTCGAACTGCCCTTGTGGTACACATGTGTCCTGCGGAGGAGAATGCACTGCGGGAGCAGCAGCCTTGCGAACCGAGCGTGGCTGAACTTTCTTTGCAGCTCTTGTTCTCTGTACAGCACTATACTACCCACAAAATCCTCCCTGGCATCTGAAGCGGGTCGAAGATGTGTCATCCCCTACAGAATACCCATTAGTAAGAGTCACGATAGTTGAGCGATAAAACCTTTCTTACTTCTACAAAAGCTGCTACAGCAAGCATCACGACCAGGAGATATACCTGGACATTCTTCTGTAGAGTGTTAGCCGCTTGCCGGTACCTAGCATGTACTTCTGGATTCCAGAGGGCGCAGTCCGAGAACTTAGAAGACCATGGGTTGAACTTACGTCCAAGTGGTATGCCTGGCGCTCCTACAGATTGACAGGGAACGCATTTTCCATCACCTATTTATCATCAGCAAAGCCTGCATAAAATCTTGGATGTAGTATTGCTCACGGCATCGGTTTGATGCGCAGTTCCTATCCGTAGTGCAAGGATCTGTAGTCCATTTAGTTCTCGATTCAATCACTAAAGATGAGAGTACTAACGTTTGAGCCTCGCGTCGCATGATTGAGCCACAGCCATGGTAGAGGCAAGCAAGACGATGATGGCCGATAAACGCATTCTGTGACGTTGATAGAGTTTCACTGGAATTAATAGTATATATCAGTTTGTGGGCATGAACGTGAGGGCTCTTCCGGAGACCTTTATATTCATTTCGGCTTCCGGCGAGGCTTCTCGATATAGCAATAACAAGCACGGATAGGGCAGTTAGGCGGAAGCAGGCGGAAAAGGAGGCTCAGCGTAATACAGAGCCGATACCACCCTGGTCATCAAGCAGCGTTGATCTGTTGAGTTACAATGTACTCGCCTTCAGAGTTAACGCAGATAAGCGTCAGAATGCGTCGTATAAGGAAATGATTGTGAATTAAACACGGCCTGAATCGGTGCATCTGGCCCTCTTGTCTAGACCCTGCTGACATTGTGTACCATTTTGTACTATGATTGGTAGTTTACTGATTATGCATACCTTTTTGGATGCATGGCAAAGTGATGCAGGGCAACCCAGGTAACGTTCTGACAGCTGCCGACGGAATTCGAAATTGCTGCCATACGTCAAGTGCGTTTTTCGAACAATAAATGAAGGTTCAGCAAGCGCTTATGTTGTAAACCCTGTGAAAATTCTGGTTAGCTGTAGTTGATTTGCTACCGTGAGAAGCGTGCTTGAACGGCGTTAGCCACAAAACTAGTTCTATTCAAGAATACACTTTCGTTGGGACCTCGGCGCTACTGAACTTTGTATATTACGCGTCTCCACAGGATAACCTAAGCATCAAAGTGATAGATGTGTATTTTTTTTTTTTTTTTTTTTTTTTTTTTTTTTTTTTGAAAACAACAGTCTGTTTCAGTTGTCTCGAAACTGGGGAACGGCGAGAACCAACGGGGACAGATTTTGATAAATGGTTTCATATCGCTGCAGTACCTGGCGGAGAGAGGTCCGGTACCTGCCTACTCCATCCCGGACCATCAATGTCGCTTCGCGATTACAACTTGGCAAAGACAGTCGGCACCGTCCCTCCCATTTCCACGAGCGTACTCTTATTCCGCACCCAAGCTTCCAGGCCCTTCTTGCCATTTTCCACGCCTACACCGCTCTGCTTCCACCCGCCCACGCTCATCTCAGCCGGACTCTCGCCCCAAGTGTTGACCCATGTGATACCAGCTTCGAGTTGGGCAATGACCTTGTGCGCGAGATTAATGTCCCTTGTGAAGACGCCCGCCGCAAGACCCACGTCTGTCGCATTTGCGCGTTGCACAGCTTCTTCGACCGTCTTGTAGGTGAGTATGGACATGACGGGACCGAAAATCTCCTCGCGCACAATCTTCATGTCGTCGGTGCAGTCTGTGAAGACGGTGGGCTGGACCCAGTATCCGTTTTGGTAAGCCTTGTCGCTGTGCGAAGAGACCCAGGACGGTGTTTCCGGGCCGCCGCAAAGCAGAGTTGCTTTGTCGTTGTTGCGGCCGTGCTTGATGTATTGGATGACCTTGTCGTGGTGTGGCTTCGATACCAAGGGGCCGAAGTTTGTGGTTGGGTCGTGCAGGTCGCCGGGGCGAATGTATTGCATCTTCTCAAGCAACCGCTTCTCAAACTCGGATTTGCTGCTTTCCGGGATGAAGACGCGGGTTCCGTTTGTGCAGACTTGGCCCGTGGAGAAGAAGTTGGCGAGCATGGCGCCGTCGACTGCCTGGTCTATGTCGGCGTCGGGGAGGATGATGCAGGCCGACTTGCCGCCGAGCTCCATGGTCACATACTTCATCTCGCCCGATGCGCTGCCTGCGACCTTCTTGCCCGTCGAGACTTGGCCTGTGAAGCTGACTTTGGCAATGCCAGGGTGCTTGGTGAGGTATGCGCCGACCTGGCCACCGCCCTGGACGACATTGAAGACACCCGCCGGCACACCAGCTTCGGCGTAGATATCCGCGAGGACCGTCGAGTGCAGTGGCGTGAACTCAGAGGGCTTATACACCATGCAGTTTCCCGCCGCCAGACACGGCGCTGATTTCCACAGCGCAATCTGGATGGGGTAGTTCCACGCGCCGATTCCTGCACATACGCCCAGCGCGTTCTTGGTCGTGTATACCCACGCGTCGGGTCGCAGTTGTGCCGTCTCGCCGTTCATGCCACCGCCGCCAACGAGATTCGCAAAGTATTCGAGCACATCGGCGCCCGTCACCACGTCGACGGTCGATGTCTCGGAGAAGGGCTTGCCCGTGTCGCTGGTTTCGATGCGGGCGAGTTCGTCATTGCGCGTGCGCAGGATGGAGGCGGCGCGTTGGAGGATGCGCGCGCGCTCGATGGGGGGTGTCGACGACCACGAGGGGAAGGCTCTTTGTGCCGAGGCAATGGCGGCATCGATGCCGGCGTCTGAGGTGGTGTGGATGTCTGCGACTGGCTGCGCGGTCGCCGGGTCGATAGTCTGGAAAGTGGACGTGGACGAGGCGGACTGGAGCTTGCCGTCGTAGTAGGCGCATCGGGGCGCATATGGGAGGGACATGGTGAGAGTGGCTTGTTGGCGCAATGGGAAAGCCAGGTATCGGGAGAGGGCGCTTCTGGTGGTGATGGGGTGTTGCAAGAGTCTGGTCACGATGGGCGACATGCACCGGCAAGAGCCTTATGCAGTGTTTAGTCTGCACACTGTCAGCCAAGGGCTCAGAGATTGGCGCGGTGATGTAACGTCGACTAACATTTGCGTACAGCGATAGCGGTGGGGGAGCTTGGATGCAGCGGTTGCGCCTCAATTGCCTATCACGGGTCTGCAATCCCTTGGAGCGTCACCAACGCGATGCCTCAGCTGATAAGAGCCAGGATGTGATCAGGATTTTGGATCAGATACGGTCGAAGCTGTACGCACACGACAGGTTCGCTTTGACGCGGAAACGCCCTCTTTCTTGTCGATGCTCGTGTCTGGCATAAAAAAATGTGGTCCGATGGCTGCCGCCCTCACCGCCCGAGCATCGGGGAAGGTGCGGCAAGGGCGGACAGGGCTCGCCTGCTCGGAACCTGCAGCCCAGCGGGGTCGCACTAGCGCAAACGCGGCCATCGCATCATCGGAGCCTTTCACGACGCCTTTTTTTCTTCTCTCTCACTTCCTCAGTGAACGTGGGTTCGCGGCTGAGATAAAATTGTCGCGCTCGCAGCATCGGGCTTCTGAGACAGCTCAATCCATAAGTCACACTCGTACCCCGATTACAGCTTTCCGTGCAACCCCAGCTTGGCTCCTCGCTATTCTTTCCTCCGCTGCACTCCCGCAACGTCGCTGACGTCGTTTGAGCACGTGCAAGCGCCTGGTCCATCCGCAAACGGCCCTATTTAGCACATTCTTATCTGGAAGGCCAACGACATATCCTGCAGCAGCTACACGACTCTCAACCTGTACACCAGCCTCCCGTACAGCTCAACTTTTTGCTGGCCCGGCCTTCTCCCGAGCGCCCGATCGCGAACCCCGGCCCGCTCAGACGACATCTTTTCCTGAGCCATAGTCTGGTACAGATATATAAGCTTGCCTCTGACGTGAAAACTCGCTTCTCCAGCAGAGTTGTATTCTCCATCATCTCCTCGCCACCACCCGAAGCCACAACACCCATACGCAACCACACAATGGCATTCGAGACTGTGACCTCCATCCCCAAGGATGCCGAGTATGACTTTGTTATTGTCGGAGGAGGCACAGCTGGCTGTGTTATTGCCTCGCGACTTACCGAGTACTTGCCCAACAAGAAGGTCCTCTTGATCGAGGCCGGCCCAAGCGACTTCATGGACGACCGTGTATTGCTGCTCAAAGACTGGCTCAACCTTCTCGGAGGCGAGCTCGACTACGACTACGGCACCACCGAACAGCCCAACGGCAACTCTCACATCCGTCACTCGCGTGCAAAGGTCCTTGGTGGCTGCTCATCACACAACACCCTCATCTCCTTCAGGCCGTTCGAGTACGACTGCAAGCGATGGGAAGCGCAAGGCTGCAAGGGCTGGAGCTTCAAGACTTTTATGCGTGTGCTTGACAACCTGCGCAACACCGTTCAGCCCGTACACGAGAAGCACAGGAACCAGCTCTGCCTCGACTGGATCGACTCGTGCTCAACCGCCATGGACATTCCTGTGATCCACGACTTCAACCACGAGATCAAGACCAAGGGCGCGCTCAAGCCCTCGGTCGGTTTCTTCTCCGTCTCATACAACCCTGACGACGGCCGCCGAAGCAGTGCCAGTGTTGCCTACATCCACCCTATCCTCCGCGGTGAGGAGAAGCGCGACAACCTGACTGTCCTCACCAATGCGTGGGTCAGCAAGGTCAACGTCCAGGGCGACAAGGTCACCGGCATCGACGTCACCTTCCAGTCCGGCGAGAAGCGTACTCTCAACCCCAAGTGCGAGACCATCCTCTGCGCCGGCGCCGTCGATACCCCCCGCCTGATGCTCCTCTCTGGTCTTGGCCCCAAGCAGCAACTCTCCGAGCTTGGCATCCCCGTTGTAAAAGACATCCCCGGTGTTGGTGAGAACCTGCTTGACCACCCCGAGAGCATCATCCTCTGGGAGCTTAACAAGCCCGTACCCGCCAACCAGACCACCATGGACTCTGATGCTGGTATCTTCCTCCGCCGCGAGGTGCCCAACGCAGCCGGCGACGACGGTGACATTGCTGACATCATGATGCACTGCTACCAAATCCCCTTCTGCCTCAACACCGCTCGGTAAGTCCTCTGCGATCCCCAAATGTCTCCGCACTGAAAAACTAACGTGTCCATTAGCATGGGTTACGACTCCCCTATCGACGCCTTTTGCATGACTCCCAACATTCCCCGCCCCCGCTCCCGCGGCCGCATCTACCTCACCTCGTCCGACCCCAACGTCAAGCCCGCACTCGACTTCCGCTACTTCACCGACCCCGAAGGCTACGACGCCGCCACCATCGTCGCCGGTCTCAAAGCCGCTCGTGAAATCGCCAAGCAAGCACCCTTCTCCAACTGGATCAAGCGCGAAGTCGCTCCAGGACCAAACATCAACACCGACGAGGAGCTCTCCGAGTACGGTCGTCGTGTCGCACATACCGTATACCACCCTGCTGGTACAACCAAGATGGGTGACGTCACCAAGGACGAAATGGCGGTTGTGGATCCCGAACTTAAGATCCGGGGCCTCAAGGGCGTCCGAATTGCGGATGCGGGGTGCTTCCCGGAGATGCCGACCATCAACCCCATGTTGACGGTCTTGGGCATTGGTGAGCGTGCGGCGGAGCTGATTGCGCAGGAATGGGGATGGAAGGGTCTGCAGAAGGAGAGGTTGTAGACGAGCCGTGTGGGGTTGTGTGGGGTTGTGAGTACATGCCACCACTATATGGGCACGGCATGGGTAAGATTTAGATGTAAATTCTTTGTATATGATGAGTGATGCACATGAGCGATGTGTCCCGATGCGACACAATTAGTACCAAATGGAATAGATACCCTTGCAGCTGTACGATCTAGACATTGGTGTGATTAAATGTAGCTAGGTGAGCTGCTGGTGACGAGCGAAACATTTTGAAGCGTTTGGATACTTATGGCCTAGCTGCTCATTTGACCATCGCAGTGAAATTTGTACGTGGATGTACATGGTAACAGGATGTTGTAAGAGACGTTGAGTTGGGCACCCCGGTTCCCCACCATGATCGCCATGCTTAGTTGCTGGTTGCATGCAAGCGCCCGCTCTAGTATCCTTCCCCACACTTCAAAGATTCGCTGGCACATCACACGCAAGACTCCTTTTCATGGTCAGGGGTATCTCGCGTCTTACATCTTCGCCCTCCATATACCTGCATGTCTCTTTATTCATAGATATTCGTCATCGTCGTCATACTCAAACAGCCTCGCCAAGCCATCTCCTTGCTCAGCTTCATCAGCGCTCTCCTCGTACTCTACACGCTCACACTCCGGTATCATGTCTCCAGCTCGACCGTCCATCTCCGTCTCCCCGCTCCTTCCAGCCTCCCGCATGTCAAGCGGTCCTCGCCCCTTGAACTCCCCCCTATTATCCATCTCATGCAGCACCACACCAAACTCACCCCGCTCATCCCGAAAGCTCGTTTTCAACGTCTGTTCATACCCCAAACCACCTCTTCTCCGTCTATACTCTTCAACGCGCCGTCTCCTGCGGTCCTGATCTTCTTTCTCCCTAATCCACCTCGCCACCGGTCTCGGAAGTTCGTTTGGCATTATCCCTAAATCGCGGTTCATACAACGGTTAGCGAAGTCCAACAGATTCCGTGCAAAAGTGCGGTGTTACGTACCAGTCTTCTTGATACCCCAACTCGCCACGGCCAGCGCGGCTTGATTCGTCGACGACAGAGCCGCCGTGCCGACGCTGCGCGATGCTTTTCCGATACCGGATTTTGTCAGCGCAGCGCCAAAGGAACGCGATGCGTAAGAGACTTGGGTGAGCGCGGCGGTGGTGTCGTGCAGAGCGGCGGACCAGGTTCCTGTTTGCACACAGTGTCAGTGTATAAGCTCTTGGTACATTTGTCAGAGAGGGTACTGTGTACCTGGAAAGGGGGGTGTGGACGGGAGCGGCGTGGTCGATGTGGGTTCGGGGAGGTTTTCCCACTCCTCGCTGTTGGTGGGGGATAGTGGGGAGGAGGGAGAGGGGGCGGGTGGTGCGGTGGATTTGTCTCCGTTTCTGGAGATGGACGAAGGAATGGCGGAGTTGGGAGTGGTTTTTATGCGCGGCTGGAGGGAACGGCGTTGTCGCTCTTGCTCTGCTTGCGTACTCTGTGCGCGCTTTCGTGCAGGACCGGACCGTCGCTCTGAGTCTGCCAGCGCTTCATGGAAGTCGGCGAGTTGCGAATCGCTCAAGAACGGTCTAGACATGGATGCGTCTTCATCGTCAAGTACGCTATCGGCGCTGGGGTATTCGTCGATGGACGACGACGTCGCCGCCTGTGGCTGGCCCTTCTGTTGGCGTGGGCGGCCTCCTGAGATGCTCTTTTCTTTTCCACCAGGGATGTTACCACCTGCGCCTTTGTGAAAGCGCGACGTCTTGTCTGGCATGGCGGCTGCTATGGTTGTCTAGTTCTCTGGCGCGCAAGTAAAATCCAGATGTGGACGAGGAAGTTCGCGATTCAAAAGACGATCCTCGGTGTAAGGAAGAGAGATGGTCGAGATGGCAGCGGCGCTCGTCGATGCAGAGAAGAGATTATGGATGGCCTCGCAGGATACTATGTGCGCGTTTGGTGTTTGTTAGGTGATGCGAACGCTGAAGAGAGCGTCACGACCCGATTTGCGACTGGGATACTATGAAGAGCGTGGTGAGAGTTCAAGCAAACGGTAAAAGAGCGCTTGTCAAGAAGTATTCACGAAATTCATGGTGGACCCTGGACCATGGTTCATGGTCGGTGGACCAAATTTCGGGAAGACGCATTGAGAATGCCCACTCTGGTGGGTCAAATGTGGAGGCTGGGTAGAAGGGATCCGGTATCGAACCAACCCATCGCAGCTTGATGATAGCCATTCAAAGGCTTCGTACCAAGCCTGTGATGCCGATACAGTATGTCGGTGTCGAATGTCGTGGTGAATGCTTTCTCACGTGACCGTTGCCCAGCACGACATCGAAAGTCCAACGTCGGAAGCGCCTCGCCCAACGCATCAGGTCCGCCTTGTATATAAGATAAAACAAGCAGAGAAGCTGCGACAGAATAGAAATGCGGAGAATTCAGCGATACACGGTCGACACGCCTGGAAGTCAAAACTGTCAGGAATGGTCGAGTGACATCATCTTGGTAAATTCCCTTGAGGTGGACAAACAATGTCCTAACAGTGAGTGATGCGAAACCAGGTCGTGCATTGGTCTTTCAGATTAACAAGAGCCCTGAGTTCTCGTTCCAACTTTATCTACGTGACGGTCAAAGTGTACGTCACACTGTCGCATTTGCCGTTGATGATCTGCCTATCCCCGCCCGCCAATTGCAGCAGTCCTCTCCACGTGCCTCCATGCTGCATGTTGAAACAGGCGTGATCGATGTTGTTGGTTTGCATAAATTCCAATGCTCGAGTGACAGCATCATTCATGGTCTTGGTTTCCGCTGTAGTATCGCAGTTCTTGCCTGTTGTCGCAGCATGGTACTGATAGTTGATCCTGGAGTGATACGTTAATAGCCATCATAGCACGTAGAAGAGAAGGAAAAGCTCTTAGCCACAAGAAGCATTGCTTGAGATGGTGCCGAACAGAAAGGTAGGACATACCCGTCAAGTCGGCCAGATATGACCCCACAGGAGTTCGCTTCGCTTCGTTGCTTCATCAAGCCCGAAACATAGGTAGCAATCGCATTTACGTTGAGTGCGACCATAGATCCCGCACCGAGAATGGCTACCTGTTCTTCAATGCTAAGGCGCTTTTCAAGATTCTCGCTGTAACGACAGTCAGCAGGCAATGAGAAATGATGTGCAACCCTAATGGACTAGAGCTCTGAGTAAGGAGAGTCTCTTCGGCATACCTAGTGTGGGATGTCTCGCTCAAGACCGGCAGCGCCTCTCGCGTTGGTAGAGAAACCGCCAATGCATTGTAGCCAAGGCATAGAGTGGTAGCAGCGATTGTTGAGAGACGCATGATAGTCTGTCGAACGGGGCGTGAGTGGAACTGTTGTAGGTTGTAGAAGTATGATCGTCGAGTGATGGAGATGTTGAACTCAAGTTGGCGTACTCTGCTGGATATATATGCGCTCACACCTTGGGTCGGCTAGACTACCAAGCTGCCTTTGATCAACCGCGAGTTGGATGCAGGGACGCCTAAGACTATGTCACTATAGTAATTCATTGGCTTCCCGGACAGCACGCCTGAAGAAATGATCAGTCGGCAACTACATGCAAGGGTCACAATAGGACGGCATCATGCTTAGCGTATAGAAAATGCCGGTTCACCAAGTAAGTAGACCGATTTTGGCGTACATGTGTACTTCAAGATCTCCGGAAGACTGCTATACCTAGTTAGATTATGCACGCGAATCTACCCATGCTCCTTGCACATGTTGATGTGATGTTCTTTGTGCGTAAGGCGCACTCCCTATATTGGCGTATTTTCCTCGTGAATCGTGCTATTCTACCTCGCCGTTTATCAGGCGTCCGATTTTCGGTCTGCTCAGCGGGCCGAAGTAAACCGTTTCATCGAATCCACCCGGCCCTCTTCCAGAGATTCCAGCCTCACGGAAGGTTGCAGTCGTCCAACAGATGCTCCCGGGTCAATCATCTCCAAAAGTGTGGCTTAGGCGTCCATACTTAGTCGGTTCGAAAAGCTGCACGGGGGCTGTGTGTACAAGGCGTTCCGTGTTCGGCCCGTATACAACCATGCTTTTGCTCCGACCGATTCTCCGACTCCTAGACTGATACTTCGATGATCAGCATGAACTTTGCGGATGGCGCTTAATTTAGACTGCGACCACTGATCATGTTCATTTATCAGTCTTCAGGCACCCCGCTTTTGTTACTCCCGCTCCACTGGTAGATGTCGACTACATGGATTCACGTCGCCGACTACCACTTCCCCTTTACGTCTTTCCTCATGGCCACTCGAGCATTGGGAGGCCTCGTCAGGCTCAGATCAACGAGGCAGAAACGTCGTCGAAAGCTACAGACTCGCCGAAAAGAGGAAGTAGGCCGCAAGCCTGGTGACGGTCTTGTGTTCCTCCCTTTACATATTTAAACGATACATGCGTCCCAATATACGTTACCTGTTCAGCTCACATATCCACATCATATCAGAATCTTTAACCTACTAAAACCCGTCGTTGAAATCATTCTTTCGATACCGTCGACCTTTCACCATGCGCTTCCAGCTAGCCCACATTCTCTGCGTGCTCGGAACTGCCGAGGCCATCGCTATCGGTGTTCCCGAAAAGCGACAGATTGGTCGCGAAAAGTATGTTATCAATTCCCGCAAAACGTTAATTTGGTATTGCAATTCGCTGATCTGACGGTTCCAGCTACGCAGTCGTGAGAGATATCGCTGCCCCTTTGGAGGCTCGCAGAGACATCGAAACTGCCGCCGCCTTCGTCTCTCAAGGCGCAACAGCCACGCTCGCCATCGCTTCCCTTGCCAACTACTTCGCCGTATACATCAAAGGCCAATCCCAAGTCAACAGCTGCTCAGTGATCTCTGGAAATGTCGACGGCGCTGTCTGGCAATACTATGCGACAACGTCAGGCCCTAAATGCGACACAACCTCGGAGACCAAGACAATCAAGAACGCTGTGGAGCGCCAGCTCGAGTGGATGCATGACAACGGCTACGACTCAGCTTGCTTCAAGATGGACCATGGGGGCACTTGGGAGGGGCATCTGAAGATCGCGTTCAACGGCAAACCAATCGCCTCAGACGCCAAGTGCAATTCGCTGCAGTACATTGAGCTATGAGTTGCAAGTGGCGAAGCGGGGAGAAAGGTAGCCGGACCTATAGATAACAATCAGAAATGTGCATATCTCTTTGTTGTCTTTCCACGAGCTCAGTCTCTACCGTTCGATGTATACCACTTCGATGCTCAGGTTCCTACATCTCCTCGTAGAGAGAAACACGAAATTTGGTTCGATTGCATGCTTCTGACCGCTCCGCACTCTACGGGAGACTGTGGCTTCGCGCAGAGTTCCATGGTCGAGCTAACCGAGAAGAAATGTCCCTTCTTCGCCATTCTCCTTCCAGAAGGTACCATCGCCGTATTCAAGAAGCGGATTACCGGAGGTGAAGTCTAAGAGGAAGATCCGGTCTTCCTGACTTCGGCCTTGCCTACTTCGGGCATAGATATTGTGATGAGACCAATGCAGGTTAAAACACCCAACGCGCTCATAATGTGCGCCCAGCTGTCGCATGATAAGTATCTGTGACTCTTGCTCACATCTCCAAGGTTTCTGGGTGAGTGTCCTGCGCCGCACGGCAACGGCGCAAGGGAGCTGTACGCTGTCTTCCTGCATACTTGCAATATCTTTGGCATCCCAAAACGGCAGAACAAACAGATCAAGCTCGGGGGCGTACGGAACTTTGACATAGAATCCGTCGGGTATACCAGGCTCATGATGGAGATATTCGAAGTCTAGCATCACTATGATGGTCTTGAGTTGGAGGAACTTCTCCTGTGATAGCGTATGTGTGTGATGGCCTTCCGACAATTTCCCAACAACGTTGGCAACATGTCTGAATGCTCCGTCATGCCAAATGTCGAGCGAGCAGCCGGATGAGATCATTGTCTGGAAATCGAGATAGTCGATTTGGCCTTTCCAGCCAAGGGGCGACCAACTTGGAAACTCTTTGCGCCGGGAACACGGTAGATCATGACACCAGTTCAGGGCCATGTATACACTTGATGCTCCGGAAGATCTCGACCGCTGAATTGTCACGCCCTGTGTATGATCGACACCCTCAAGAGTCCCAAGCGCGCCGATGATAGCATTGAGAGCGTCTTCTTCGTATGTCAGACTTCGTCCCGCGAATTGGCGCATCATGTGATTTGCACGATCCCAAGGACTCATATTACCTGGTAGCGAGGCAGCAAGTTCCCCTGTGATCGATGCGCCTCCCAAAATCTCGTTTCGCAGTTCTTCATCGCAGATGTACTTCAACCCATGTTCGACAAGGAACAGTCTCCTCTTCGAGAGGTAACCTTCTTGCAACGTCCAGGCTCGAGAGTACCAAGTAGATGCTGACACCGATTCTGTGACTGACCCGGTGGTCTTGACCAGACTTAGGTTTTTCGTGACAGAACAAAATTCAGTATAGCAGAACCTTCTGCTTATTCCTGGTAGACCGAACATAGCATCTTTCCCAGCCGCTGCGATGATGGTCAATTGGGCCGAGGAGTATATGGCACCCATTTGACCAATTTGGCAGGTTTGATCATTGGGGTTATGTTGGTCGATACACTGTATGATTAGCTTTTGTCTACCAACTCACACACGGATAACGTACGTATCTATCCACCCATAAATATCGGTACCCAAGGATCTTAGTTGCTTCAATACTGTCTTGTACGGTTTGGGGTAGTACATCTGGGAGCTCTGGAAACTGTGGTCCCTCAACCGCCTTCGTTTGCTCTGTATGTTGACCCCAAACATAAGAGAGTGCGACGAAGTGACAGCTTCCTGGAGCCAAGATCACAGTCTTCTCGTAGCAATCAAGCACTTTCAAATCCCTCAACGTATCGCATGGCTGTGGTCTGCATTGCTGGTGATCGGATATGCAATCCTGGATCCTCTCCTTCATTTTTGAAGCATTGACGTATCCTTGGTCGTCGACGAAAGGCTGTTTACCGACGAATTTCCCGTCCAGTTTGCGCTTTTTGTGCCAAACCTTGAGGGGTGATTGTATCGAGTACTTGTTGTCCTTGTCTCTGAAACGAAGGTAACCTGCACTGTACACAATGAAATAGAGCACTTCAAGGCTTGGTAGGTTGGAAGCAAGTATTCGACAGCTTGGACAGGCACCGAATCGCGATGCTCCTGGTAACCTTGCCATGCGAAATGACCTCGGACGCTCCTCATCTCGCATGGCATAAATTTCAGCCCACGGTATCCTAGAGCAAGATTCGCATAGGTCTTTACACACCACATCTGAGTCAAATCTCAGCCGCGCAAGATTTTCTTTCAATTCTTGAACCCCTCGTTCGATCGGGTTCTTTACGCCTTGCACAATTTTACGCCCTATGTTTCGCGCGATCGCATGTCCTGAGCGTTGCTTCGATTCTTCACCACGGTCTTCCAGAACTTGCTTCGTTGACATCAACGTTCCAACGTAAGGAGTCTGGCGGGAAGCCATAGACGGGCTGTTCTTGGTGGTCTATGGCAGAAATAACCCCCGCAAGCAGGGCAACCCGTAGTTGTTTCTGAACAGTGCGACACCAAGTATCAGACTTGAGTGTTCCTTATCGAGAGTTCTCGCAAGAATTAAGCCAGTGATACTGTAAGACGATGCGGCTGGTGTCTCATCAATCGAGCTAAGGTGTAGGAAGATGGAAGGCTGAACTCTGAGCGATTTGAATAATGCGCTCAATTCGCGTTTTGAAGGTATCCAGTGCCGTAAATAGCGTTGAACAGAAGCAATCACTAGCTTAATGATGCGAAGATATTATCCTGGCAAGGCTGTGTGGTCTACTGATTGAACTGTGTTGTGGCAAGGGACACAACTACCGTGACGAAGACGAATAGATGACGAATCGTAGCGAGTTCAAAACAACCTAAAGTCGGGCAATAAGTATGGATCGCAGTTGCAGTCCTAGTCGTCAGTTGCCTGCTCTGATGGATTGAGAAGTGCGGGGTTGGGGAGATCCCTGATCATGCCCTCTGGACACGTGATTGCAGTTCGGCTACAATAAGCAACCATGCTAACACACTTTCGGCAGGATCCAGACATGTAGATGTTCTTTGTCAACACCAAAGGTGGGGTGGCGTTCAGCTGCTATCATGATGGACCCGGGGACACTCAGACGGAAAGTCGAGAGGTAAGGCTACCGTAGCGCCCAGTCACGAGGGCGTATGCGGTGCGGCATTGTGACATTCATTGGAGAAAGGAGGTCAAGATAGTCGTCGGGGCGCAAGTAGGTACTATTGCCGCTTTGTGCTCCATTTGCAACAAGGGTACGATGTTGGTGCATCATGACGGCGAAAGGCTTGCCCGCCTTACTGCACGTGGCGTCACATCGACTGATGCTAGCCTCATGTAGCACGGGTCAAGGGACACTGAGCAGAGCCTTACCCTAAGAACAGCAATAGGCATTCCTCTCGCCTGCAGTTCCGTATATGCTACAACCGATCGACTAACGATCACAGTGAGCAGCCAGAGCAGGGCTATATGAAGAGCAACGTCAAACAAAAGATGCGTGCTCAGCGAAATTGATGGGTCGACACGAAAGCCGCATGAGTCACAAGAACGGTAGAACAAGCTGCGCACATGCGTTCGCGCGGTGAGTCCACCAGTAGAGCGAGTAGAAGTTTCGTCGAAATTGGACACTTTCCAGAGACGGTGCTCTCGCAGTCGCTATCCACTAGGAATGTCTTCATCATGCTCATGTGTGCTCGTCCAAACGCGTTATTGCCGTGCACATCTCTCTGTGTATCGCGCCCCGATAAGCCTGAGCTTTGATCTCAGTCGCGCCTTGACCGTGTGATCATGTCGCGCCATCGTGTTTGTCCCATAAAGCAGAACCATAGCAGATACATGCTAAGTGTTTCCTCTAGAAGCGATGTATTGAGTGCGACGCGACTCGTGGAGGTATGCGCCGCGGTATCGCGGCGAGCCTAAGCGGCTGTTGGCATAATAGCCGTGTCCGAAGCTCTGGAGCGGTCGATCAATTCGTTCATGCTTGTCATCCTCTCAATCGTCATCGGTTTGCGAACGGCTTGGGGATAACGCTTCTCGTTGTGAGTTTCGATCAAAGGATCCAGAGGCCATGCGGCGATGTGGCCATCCGTCGTCGCTATCCTCACTGGAAGGGATGGGTTCACATGAAGAGCCATGAGTGCACGATGGTTATTGAGCCATGAAAGCAAGCCTCAACGCATTTATACGCGAATGACAGACTTGCCGTTAGTGTGCTGGACGGTGTTGGAGAGTTGTAACGCGGAGGCTCCACACTAAACTGGCCTCACCACCCGTGCACTTGATGGTCAATGGCACTAGCTTGAAATGGAACTCGTTCCGCTTCTCCAATCGTCAACAAAGAATGCGACGAAACTCTACCATTTTGTTGTTCGTTGATATTGTTTAGCCGCAGATCCTCGCACCTTTCTGTAGGAATATACTTTCTAGTCATTGTTATGTTGGTCGTCAAATGATCATATCGCACATCAAAGCACAATCTCCGTGGCTGTTGCGACATCCCCTACTTCAGGCAACCGTGTATGCTTCCGATCAAGTCGGTCTTCACCCGGGCTGTTCATGTGCAAGTTCTCGGCTCCACAGGTTAGATCATCAGTGGGGGTAACGGCATACTTAGCAAAAGAGGATGGAGAATCCTCGCTAATTGCCCTGTGGCGCGGTTTTGCTGCAAGGGGCGTCACGTAAGGCAGCCACCCGACAGGAAGCGCACCTATGTTTTCTTTGTCCCGCAGTCAACAGTCTCCCAAACAAGCTTGTGCATGCTGCCACCCTTTCAGACATCCGTTTACGCTGCGTTTGTTGACCAACACTCGCCTTCCTGCTGGACGCGTTCTTCGGAACCAGCTCGACGACTGAACATGACGTAACACCCCGACGTCACAACTACGCCCACATCCAACATGTTAGTAGACTCGCGTCGCGTCTTTCAAAGTTCCAACGGCTTACTGAACACGCGCAAAATCGGCTGTTCGCCAAAATTTCCCTGGACCTCTCGCAAATGGCTTCGTTTGCTATTTGCCTTCGTTGACTTAGCCATCTGTGTTAACATCTTTGTCCTATCCAACTGGACTTACGTCGAAACCTTACCAAGCGATATCCTAGGGAAACAAGCTTTCCATCCGCAGCCTTTTGTGTCAACAGCGCACGACTCGGAATCACAAATTGAAAGCGGCGCCGACTTCTGGACATGGGACACAAAGACGCAGTTCCAAACGAGGGAGAGCGTTGACTGGCAGGGCGGCGCGACTGACGAATGTGCTCTCTTCCCAGTGCAGCTTCTCTCCAAAATCCAGGTCGTCCTAAAGACCGGGGCAGCAGATGATGCGTCGCGCACTGATGCCCAGCTCTCCACGGTCATCAGGTGCATCTCCAACATCCTGATCGTTTCCGACGGAAATCATACCTACGGCCGCGGCCATCAAGCTATCGACGCTCTCGCAGATTTGCCGCCAAACACGTACTTGAAGCCTGAGGACTATGCCGTCTACGAGGCGCAAAGGAACGCAAGTCAAGAGGGCACGAAGCTGCAACAGGGTCATGAAGGGTGGGTGGTTGACAAGTACAAGTTTCTACCGGAGGTGGAAAAGGCGATTGAGCACAACAACGCGGCCGAGTGGTACGTGTTTCTTGAGAGCGACACGTACATGTTCTGGGACAACGTCTTCCGCCTTCTAGAGAACTACAACAGCTCAGTGCCTTATTACTTCGGTTCGCCATCGCCTGGAAGAAGTTACCAATCTCAATTGAGCCCTGAGAGCGAAGAACAGGTGTGGTTCGCATACGGGGGCGCCGGCTTCATACTCTCCACGACAGCTGCACACCGACTGGTCAATCGTCCGCGTAACAACATCGGTCTCAAGGGTCCCCGGCTCGCTGTCGAATACATGGAGGATATCAGAGCCGATTGCTGTGGCGACAGTATACTGGGATGGGCTCTGCATGACAAAGCCGGCATAAGTATCAGTGGTCTATGGCCAATGTTCAGCCCTCATCGGCTCGAAAATGTTCCATTTGGCAAAGACTACTGGTGCGAACCTGTTATCAGTCTCCACAAAACCGACCCAGCCATCTACAAAAGCCTTTGGTCTTGGGAGAATGGACGACGGTCAAACAGTGAGCACCCCGTGCTCTACCGTGACCTACTCTTCTCATTCCACGGCAACTTCTCCCAGCGCGAGAACTGGGATGCAGCGTTCGACGCAGGCTTCCAGCTGCCTGATAATTCCACCGTCCACGCGACTCTTGACGCTTGCAGAGCTGGGTGTTTTCGACACGACGACTGTATGCAGTACACCTGGCATGGGCAGCATTGCTATTACGCGAGGGCATTGTACATTGGAAACGCGAAACAGCCAGATGGCCATCATGAACCAGAGGACAGGAAGTACATCAGCGGTTGGGATGTCACGAAAATACAAACTCAGAGCTTCGAAAGGATCTGCGAACAGGGGGCGCATTGGGTGAAACCAAGCATTGGAAGGAGATATTAAATGCACGAGATATGTATACGAGCTACGTTCGTACAGGGTTCATTGCTAATTGATCATAAAATCGGAACTTGCGTTCACCTAAGCTCATGGGGTACACGTCGTGGTTGGATTCTGTTCTTTGTCAGCAATATGAATGTTACATTATGATCGAGTCAGACCCAAATTCTACCTCAGCTTTCAACACCGCAAATCGCCATGGCTTGCGCCGGCTCTTTCTTAGCCATGAGCACGTGAACACGGTCGCTAGTTGCGCGCCTAGTCAAGAGGGCATCGATGCCAAATTCCCGGACGCAATATGACTCTTGCTCAATGCAGAATTCTTCCGCTCGACACAGATTGCCTGAGCGACGAAGAAGCCTCACGAACTCTCGGCGGAAGGCAAGGGTATCGGATGGTTGGGTACCATGCACAGTCCCCATGAGCTCTATGGCATACTGGAAGGCCGTCTCGTAGATTTCCTGATTAGAGGTTTCCTTCCTGAGCTCGCCACATAGAAGCACCAGTGGGTGCTGCACGCCGAAGCGTATGCCTAATATTCCTGACATATAGTGCAGCAGACGGTCTCTGAGAGGCGGACATGCATTGGCATTCGTTGGCGACAATGTAGCCAATACATCTTTCAGAGTCCCCAGCTCTATTTCCACGTTTGATGGAGCTTGAATGGCTGCACACGCACGGGAAGCAAACTTGAACGTCAATTCCGTTTCATGCTTCTTCGCCATGCACATGGCGTTCTTCACATCCACCCCAAAACTACGCAAGGCTGCACTCTCTGGATTCGGGAAACCGAGGCAACGGGTACGCTGCATGAGCCTGAGCTGGTGTAATCTCCATCCTGCTCTCCAAAGTTACAAAAATGTAATTTTGAGATAGGCTGATGATTCTCTCCAGACCACGTGTGGGCGCGTATGGCAGGGCCGGAAACATATGTTTTGCATCGGGGTCTTTTCCAGTGGCTTTGAACTGGACATGCGTGGGATTCGCAGTCAGGCTATTCAAAACCATCGCCCAATCATTGCGAGTGGAGTCTGGCTTCAGCGGGTCCGTCACGCAACTGTCGCGGTCCTGGTAGATGATCTGAATCCAGTCGGTTGACATATTCGCAGGAACCGATCTTGTTGAGCTCCGCCTCGGGGGCATTTTGTGAAGTGCCTGAATTTGCTCTGCGATAGAACTGAGATCCGAAGACGGCGGCTGAGATTGGACGTGGTTCAACAACGATTCCAGGTCTATCTGGCGACCTCCGTATGTCACATCTGTGATTGAGTAGCCCAAGAGTCTTGCAGCAACGATCTTGTCAATGATCTGCTCTTTTTCCGATGCTGCTAAATTTTTCCGTAGATTCCATTGCTTTAGCCTAACGCAGTACTGTCGTCTACTGAATGGCGGCGTCAACATCGGCGAATGGCTAGAGGAATACACAACGAGGTACTCACGTCGCATAGAATCCATGCATGCGAAGCATTGCTGATTGAATCTCGTCTAGGGTGTAGTCCTCCTGAATGTAATACCAGGCAATTTTCTGGCGCCTTGCCTCCCAGTCATCTGGCCCGCTTGGTCTTATTGGCCGACGAAAAGTGGGATTATCTCCCTGACATTCAGATTCCATCATGTCTATTTCAATCCGATCAACTTCGAGAATGAAGTCTTTTGCGATTGTACGATATCGTTGGCTGCTTACACGTGGGTTTTATACTGCGATAAGCCTGCAAGGTGGCTCGGTGTAAGTCATGTGCAGCAATTCTGACGGCAGAGTGCATGGCGATTCCGTCCAGCAGGGGTGCTTGTCAGCCGTTCACCAACTTTCGAGGCACCTGAATTGTCATCTACATGCAGGCTGAGGCTTGGTAGGTTATACCCGGTTGGCTGGAGTTTTGGAGTTCATGCACACCAATCGGTGATCCCATTGTGGCGGCAGTGCACAGCCTGGGTGTTTGCTGGCACCTGTTAACATCGTTGATTTTTTCATGGGTACCTAGGTATCTTACACATTCGAATACCTCGCTGTTCTGAGGGAACCAAATAACGCGCAAGTAACAATGAGCCTTACATGCGATCATTGTCACAATCTGCAGATTGAAAACCTTCGCGGAATCTCTCATCGGCATCACGACAGCCTGCTAGAGCTCAAGACATGCGCACAATCCAAAGCATGCACTCTGTGTATGCTATTCTGGGAGTGTCTAAGGAACTCCTGTGGTAAACATAGCATTCAGGCCTACCTAGACGGACGGCAAAGCCATCCAATCCATTTACAGCACACGACGATATTTCTGCAAGGATTTCTGCAAGACTTGGGCATGGGCGCAGGGCCGGAGCCTTCGCAAAGGGAAGAAGCAGCAACTATATTGGTATCTTCTGGCGAACTCACATCCTCTCGCGTGCATGGGACAGTATCGGTGTATGCAAAACCAGGTGAGTTTGTCCATGGCCATACTCCATGTTGGGTATGATTCACGTCGCTCTGTACCATTGCGGCACCGTATCGCCGGGCCGTGTCGCGTTACTCAGATCATCGCCCAAGTATAATTCCCTCGCAGATCATGCGGCGTCTAGGAACGGAACAAAGAGCGCTAGTATTGATTGAGCACGAACGTAATAGCTCTTCGTGTACGAAGCTAACCATTAGCATGCAGGTACATTTGCCACCAAGTTCTTATCGGGGAGGTTGACTACAAGATCACACAATCTCGATCTACGCAAAACAATATCTTTCAAGTGGCTCAAGGAATGCCAGACTCATCACGACCGTTGTGGCGGCACGTCCCCTCAGCTTATGCCAACCCGCATTATCGATCTAGAAGATCCCGAAGCGCAAGGCAGGATAAGGCTCAAGATCAGCAAAGATCAGCTTGGCCGTTACCTCGCACTCTCGTACTCTTGGGGCCTTGGGATCCGTCACAACGTGAAGCTTCAAAAAGAGACTCTGAAACCTTACCAGGATTACATTCCCGAGCATTTGATGACGCGATCGCACCAGGAAGCTCTCCTCATCACACGCGAGCTTGGATACCGCTATCTTTGGATCGACGCTCTGTGCATTATCCAAGGAGACCCGGAAGATTGGAAAGCCGAAGCGCTCAAGATCGCTGACGTATACTCTAATGCCGAGCTTACGATCGTGGCTGGACGGAGTGACGACAGTACAACAGGCTTCCTTGATCTCATTCAAGAGCCATTGCTTCAACCTCAAGCCCTCCCATACCATCGGCCTCAGCTCCAAGACTACCATATCCAGGACTTTGGGAAGTGCTTTCTAACACTAAACAGATCAACCCACTCCGGACCGGTCGATGAGCGCGCCTGATGCTTTCAAGAGTCTGTCCTGAGCCGGCGCATGATCGTTTACGGTATACAGCAGCTAAGCTTCAAGTGTCGCAATGTCTCTTGGTATGAAGATGGGAGTCTTATACGTTACCAGTGGGCCAATGGTGGACGGTACGACCTCTCTTCTCCACTAGCCGGCCAGGGGTTTTCCCAAGAAGAGATTCTGGCCCGCTGGTATGACCTAACGCAACAGTACTCCTCCCGCGACGTGTATCAGCCGACGGATAATTTTGCAGCATTGGCTGGCGTGGCATCAAGGTTTCACCGCGCCTTGAATTGCAGATACCTCGCGGGATTATGGGAAGCGGACATGGAGCGCGCACTTCTGTGGCGAAGTCGACAGCTACTTTTTGGTCCACACTCGAAACAGCCTCTGGAAAGACCGGTCGCCGTTGACGGGCCGCATGTGGGTCAATATATCGAGCGCGCACCGTCGTGGTCATGGCTTGCACTTCGGGGTCCCATATTCCAGGCGAACAAGCCTCTCAAGACAAAAGAGCAGGTCAGAGGAGCTAGGTCAAGCATCTCTCTGAGATGTCAACCTACAGCCACCAACCATGGAAGGTGGAGTCCAGATGATTGGACACTTGCAACCTTGAAATATGAAAAAGCCTGTCGCATACAGATTCATGGATACATCCGCGAAGTGCGCCGCTCTGATGTGCATGTTTGCGATCTCCCGACCAAACCAAACTGGCAATTTTCATACGCCAAACTCAAAGAACATGGAGTCCTTTTTGAAACGCCTGAGAGAACGACTGTTCCTATGACTGTCGCTGTCGGTATGTTTGATCTTGGGGGCGAAGAGCACAAGCGACTGTGGTGCTTGTGTTTGTCAGAAGAAGAAGGCATTCTTCTTGAGAGAACTGCCGATAGCTGTAGTTTCCAAAGGAGCGGAATTTTCTACATCGTGGCTACCACGTGGTTTCATGAGGTAGAACCAACCGATGTTACTATCATATAGCTCAGGGCCAGCCAAGTAGTGTTCAAGGGTGTACGACGAGTGATATAGCCTATACGTTGTGACAATATGCTGCACCGTTGAAGCTTTGAAAGGACCTGCGAAGAGGGTGCGCATTGGGTGAAACCAAGCATCAAAAGCAAGTATTGAACGCCTGATGTGTCGCATGTTGAAAATGCGGCGAGCAGAATGTTGGAAGCACAGCATAAAGACAGCTTCATTTCTTTCACACGATCGGATCCGAAGACAACTAAATTCCAATTAGTGCCAGTTACAAGGACCAGTATGAACGATAAGCAGAATCGTGAAACGAGTAGTCCCGTTACAACAGCCGTTTTCCAGAGTATCGTTGCTGATTCGAATTCATTACGGTGTTCAAGAGCATACAATCTGTTACATTCCCATTTACGCCCTATAGCAAGACCACTTGTCCCACCCACCAGAACACCAAGCGTACACACCGGGACCATACTGCCTCGTGCATGCGGCAGGTGTATCTATACTGTAGGAGCCAGGAAAGCCAATAACACATTGCCAGTCGTTGCATGTATTTCCTACCCGAACAGCTTGGATGGCGTCAATGTACACATTCACTTGGTCCCTGCACGCCCGGGTCATGTCGATGCCGCCGAGACGTTGTCCAGCTGCTGCAGCAGCTGCTGCAGGCGCAGGTGCAGGCGCGGTGAGGGCTGTGGGAGCAGCAACTCCTGGCGCGGCGAAGATGCTGAAGCCAAGGACTGCGGTGAGGACGGCGTTGTAGGTGACCATATTTGTGGTTGTCTTGGTGTCAAGTCAGCAATCGGAAAGAGGATGGAAAATACTTGTATAGCGTGGACTGCACTCAGAGGGGGTTCATAGAACTTACATGTTCAGGTATTTGATGATAAGTTGTGAGAATGGTGGACGGTATCAAGGTCTTGCTGCGTGCTCGTAGAATATGTGAGGATAGATGAGATCTGGCCAGGACGAAGAAGGGCTGGTTTTATAGCATTTCGCTCTCACTCAAGCACATGCTGTTACTCAACACCTAGCTCAACCATTAGGCATGCCGAGGCCTTCGACCAGGTCATCTTGCTTGTAGGCTAGACTTTTGGGGGTACGAAGGAGTTGGTATGCGTTCAGTCAATAGCACTAGACCAGTTTTCGTGATTAGGTTTGCCTCAATACATATCACCTCCGTCGTATGTACAAAGTGGTTTATGCTGCTTTGCGGCGCAGCTTAGTGGGGTCGATTTCCAGACGGGCAGTCGCAAACCTATGTGGCAAAAGCCGCAACCTGCTGAAGGCTCAAAGCTACGTAAACGATGTGGTTGATAGTATGGATACAGGAAGGCTTAGTTGTTTGAGCAGAGCGTGGACGCTGGTAGAGTGCTAAGTCCCCATAGAGACAGATCTGGAGGAAGAAGTTTGAGGTTAGAACTCGCGTAGGCTCAGACAGCGGGGTCATTTGAGAGCCGAGCACACAGCGCTTAGGAGATTAGCACCAGACTCTAATTGCCACTGGAATATTCTCATGGTAGCGAAATTATCGCACAGTTCGTCTAAACATGCTCCTTACGGCGTCGCATAGTGTTTGTGCTCGGGAAGTGTTTTTCTCAACAATAGGTAGGAAGAACAGGCCTGCGCGAGACTTAGAATGGCTCAGCGCTTCGGTTCGAGATTGCAGGCTTGATCTCTAAGAGTCGACATGCGTTGTATCGCGGTTCATTCATCGCATGTCCCGTCATTTGAGTTACACTGTGCCGTACTCTAAGCGCTAGTCCTTGGCGAATAGAGAAAATTCGCGCTCTTTCCGAGGATGCATAGATTCTCCGCGAACTGACGATATCTAGAAGGTGGAGTTTTTCATAGTAGCCTTTTCGGAACGGATGCGAGGCTTGATCAACGTTGGTCGAACGCGGTTGTTGTCGGCGACCCAGAGCGAAAGCGGGGCAGCAATGTATGCCTACGCTGCATGATACAGGTAACGCAGTTATGAATCTGGAAGGTAGGAGTGAGCGGGCTGCACTATGAAATCCGGCATGTTCTACCTAGGTAGGCAAGATGGAGTGTTTTCTCTGCACTTCGAAGCAGACATTGTCATGTAGTCCATGAAGATGAGTATGGGCAGACCCCGCTATCACGTGAAATTTGGTGGGGCTCTGATTACAAAGACAGAGCTCACAGCTATGCAACCAATAGTAAGCTTTGTCTTAGGTTATCTGCTGCGCCGCCAGCACAGCTACCTTGAAAAGCTATCACACCAGGTTAACCACTACATCACTCACTCCCCAACTTTGATTCAGGGCAAGTCAAGCCTGTAGACCAGGGAATTTCTCATGTTCGTGCGCGCAACCACGTCCGCCTTGGCTCTGTCGAACACGACCTTGCTCGTTGCAAAAAAGCACCGCGAAACCGCCGGCTGAAGTACACACCTCAGGCACCAAGTGCTACCAAGCACCGAGATATGTTGCGAGAGAATTTGAAGGGTTTAGACATCAGGGTACGGCGGGGCGAATACGTACCTGTTCGTAGTACCATGGCTGAAGCATGCAACGTCGGCGACGAAGACGACAGGGACTCCACTCACCGCTTGTGCAACATCGCCGACTACAGCTCAAGTTCCTTCGGAGTACGAGACATGTCGCCGAGCTGCGCCACAGGTCCGAGCACTGGCCACTCCAGTCCTCTTGGTCTCAGGAAGTCGCCGCAACACCCTTGATACCGCTGGACGCCTATCGTGAGCAACGACAACTTTTGAGTCAGTAGCTGGGGCCGAGCGCCGTATAAAAACGCGAATAGCTCGTCGTGACGATGTACAAGTACTTCAGCTTGTCTTCTTGTTCGCCCAACGCCTCGCATTGTCAGAAGCAAAGCATCAGCGTCATCGCAAACACGATCTTTTGCCAATCCTAACCCACAATCCTTCCAGAATCACCATGGCACCGTCGTGGATGGAAAAGTTCATCGTGCGCGGCGACCCACCACTCCCAGACCCGATCCGTACCTCATCGCACCCCCATCTCTCACTCGACTACTCCGCGCTCGCAGAGCACCATCGCGTCTTGACCGCGCCAGGCTCGCCCACGCCGCGCTACGAAGTATCGCGCAAGGCCATGATGGGAGGAATCTGGGGCGGTAAATGCACCGTTACAACCCCGTCCAATTCCCAAGAGATCGCGCTCATCGACTTCCACACTTTCCACTACACCATCGACTTCCCGCTGCGGAACCACCGCATCGAAATCAGTACTGCGAAGCGTGTGTTCAACGGCAGCGGTGGGTTGGGCGAGCTGCGGTGGAAGGCGACGGGGATGGAAGCAGCGGGCGCGGCGTCGTGGGAGTTACGGGATGAGGCGGGGCTGGTTGTGGTTGCGGAGATTGATGGGACGCAGATGAATGGGAGGATTAGTGTTTGGAGAGAGGGGCTGGAGGAGCAGAGCGTGGAGGAGCTGGTTGTGGTTGGGATCGCGCAGATTGAGGAGTATAAGAGGATGGTTAGGCAGGCGAGGACGGCTGCGGTGGGGGTGAAGCTTAATTGAGATGGATGCTCTCTAGGATCAGCACGTCAGTAACATGACGAGTGTAAGAGGAATTGATCACAGGCCAACGCAACAACGAGGCTGCGATTCAAAGGCTAGGAACGGAAGTCCGCGATGTTATCCCTGTTACATGCTTGCACCATTTTGTGGAGGTTCGCGGCCCGACTTTTCGCGAAAACCCTTTGCGCTAGCTGCCTTGCCATGACCGTCGTTGAGCTGCACCAGAAGTCGAGATTGAGATGGCGCAGGCAGTGACCTTTTCGACAATCTCGCTCTCCCAGAGTGATACGATGTTGGCGGTGTTCTTATGTTGAGATGCGCGCCCGACGCTTCGGCGCCAAAGACGATTAGCGGTCCGAGGCAGGGTCTGCGCTCGCCATGGACCCTTTTTTGATTCCTAAACACCGCATGAATCATGTCCTCTACACTGCCATCTCAGCCAATCACCGTCCCGCCAGCAGCAGCACACACGTTCCAGAATCCAGGCGCAGATGGCGTCATGCATGTCCATCGCTAGTCCATGTGTTCCTGCAATCGCGGAATGGGCCTAAGCGGCACCAAAACGGCGTGTAGTGAAGGCATAGATTTTACGGATTCGGGGCGCGAGACATGCGCAGGGCTAACAAGAAGGGCGTTGATCCGTCGTCGGCGTGATTTTTGTTCCTTTTCTTGCACCTCTGGACTCACACGCCAGATAAAACTATTTGATACCCCCTCGTCTGCTCGTTCATTGATCGCAGTATTGCGCGATTCGCTTGCATCGTCCCGCCGCAAAGCGACAACCCCCACTACAAACATCGCAACATCGCAACAACAACGCGACAGAATCAGCGCGTGCCAATCGCATTTCTAAACAATCGCAGCCATGGCGACAACGCCCATCGAACTCGCGTCCACTTCCACGACGCTCCCCACGCGCCAGAAGCCCATCCCCTACACATACGCCAACGGCCGACGAACCCCACTCTCCTCGATCCTGCCCCCCCTCGTCTTCGGCACCGCCACCTTCAACCACCAGTACAACAGCGACCCCTTCGCGCTCGACACCACCGGCCTCGTGACGTCGGCCCTCACCCACGGCATCCGCGCCTTCGACACGTCGCCGTACTACGGCCCCTCTGAGCAATTACTCGGCGATGCGCTCGCGACGCCGTTTGTGCGCGAGACGTTCCCGCGCAACTCGTACATGGTGCTGACAAAAGTCGGACGGATAGCGAGCGACGAGTTCGATTACAGTAAAGAATGGGTGCGGGATAGCGTGTACAGGAGTCTGGAGCGGCTGAACATGGAGTACTTGGACCTCGTGTACTGCCACGATGTCGAATTTGTGAGTGCGGAAGAGGTCCTAGAAGCGGTCCGCGAGCTGCGGCGCCTCAGAGACGAAGAGGGCGTGATACGGTACGTCGGTATTTCGGGCTACCCGCTCGATGTGCTAGGCGACATGGCAGAGCTGGTCCTGCGCGAGACGGGCGAGCCGCTCGATGCAGTGCAGTCGTATGCCAATTTCACGCTGCAGAACCAGACGCTCGCCGGGCCACGCGGGATTCTGCGTCTGAAGAACGCGGGCGTCGATGTCGTGCCGAATGCGTCGATCCTGGGCATGGGGCTGCTGCGTCGTGAGGGTGTGCCGGTTGGTGCGCTCGGTGACTTTCACCCCGCGCCGTCGTCGCTGCGCGAAGCAGTGCGCAAGGCGAGTGACTTTTGTGACGACTACGGGGAGCGCATCGAAGTCATTGCTATCCGCTTCGCGCTCGAGACGTGGATCGCTGCTGGCGCGGTGTGCGGGTCGCGCGGTGATCCTGCGTCGGGTGTGGCGTGGAAACACGAGTCGATTGACGATGTTGGGGGCTCCAAGCTGGGTGTCAGCGTCATTGGCGTGTCGCGCGCCCCGGAGCTGGAGAAGACAATGCTGGTCTGGCGCTCGATTCTGGATGGTTTGGAAGGCGGCAAGGAGACTGCTGTGCAAGCTGGGCGCTGGTATCGCGCTTGGGAGTGGAGTATCAATCGGAAGAGGGCTGTGCAGATTCTGGCAGAGGGTGTGCAGGAGGTGCTTGGTGACGGCTTTGGGTATGCGTGGTCGAGTCCGGATCCGGGGTTCGTGAACAAGAGGAAGAAGGTTGTGGTGAAGACGACACGGGGCGATGCGCCAGGAGCGTGGCTGACGCCCGCCGCAAGTCCAGAGGCAGTGCCGGTGAAGGACACGAGTGAGGTCGTGGAAGACAAGTCATTGCCGCTGCGGTAACGAAGACATTGCAGCACATGTATATAGCAAATAAAGCTGCACGCCTTCCAATCTCCTTCCCCATCCTCATAACCTCATACAATCTTCGTGGATGTCCATCTCCAATTTCCTTATCGTTCAAGCCTTGTCTACTTCCTTCCCGCCCTTGACCCTCCTAATCAAAAGAGGCTTGTCTCTCGGCTCCATAACCACATTCCCATGCTCCACCATCGCATACCTATTCTCCAATCCCGTCTCACCCCCCAGCATCTTGATATCGTACCTCTCAACCAGTCGTGCAAAGATGATCTTGAGCAGATTATGCGCATAGAACCTACCAGGACAGACATGATTGTCGTAGCCCCACCGGAACTCAGTCTCATTGGCAATCAGCCACCGATGATTCGGCTTATCCTTTTGCGCGCTCGTCTCGCGTAGCTTGTAGTGTCGGAAGCCGTCGAAGCTGTTGTACTGCGAGTTTGTTGTGATGAGCGGGTTCGCAATCACAATGGCGGCGCCGGGGGGCAGGTACTGTCCGTTTGATAGCGTGTAGCCCTTGCGGACACGGCGGAAGTACGGTTCTGTTACAAGTCTTGTTTAGCCTGGGAAGGTACGTTGCGAAAGGAGATAACATACCGATAATGACTGGGAAGTGCATGCCAACCTCCTTGAAGTAACTGTCTATCTTCCCAAACTCCTTCATCGCACTCACTGGAATCGAGCCGTCGGCATTCACCGTATTCCGAACCTCTTCGCGCAGCGGCTCAACATACTCTGGCGTCACGGCGAGCGTATGCAACATGGCAATCAGCGTCTGCATCGACGCATTAATCGTCCCAAGTATGAGCAAGACCTGTGCCGCCGTACAGTCCTCCAACGTATCGTTCCGCGCGTCCGAGCGGTCAAGAAGCCATTGCATCATGTCCTCTGGCGGAACCCAGTTCTTGTCCTTGGCCTTTGCTTCCTCGCGCTCTTCCATGACGCGTTTGACGTAGCTTCTCAGCTTCTTTCTCGTCGCGAGGAGACGCTTGACTTCCGGGAGGCGGGGAGCGAGCAGAGGTCTGAGCCATGCGCGTGTGACTTTGATGGCGCGCGTGGCTTCGCCGAGATGCACGGTGAAGTTCTTTGTGCAGTCGAGGTAACCCGGGTCGGAGGCGACGTCGCCGCCGATGAAGAGGTGGGCGGAGACTTTGGCGATGATGTCCAGAGCGGTTTGGGATACGTTGATTTCTGTCCACTGGTCGTGCGAGGGGAGGTGCGTGTTTAGTGCTGCGTCGACCTCGTCACAGATTTTCGAGGTGATGTTCGCTGCTGCTGTTAGCATGCATACACATACTGGCAGCGGTGTTTCTGCTTACTCAGCTTGGGGGTGAGGTCTCTCTTGATGGTGTCAACAACCTCGGGGAGAAATCGTATGTCGACGTAGGTGTAGGTTTCCTCTAGGCCCTGGATGCGCGTGAGCAACTGCGTCACTCATGTCGCACACATGTCATACTTTGGAAAACATATCGTAAAAAGATAGCTCCTCTTCGGGTGCTTTCCGCAGTTCAGGCAACGCGGAGAGAGGAAGGACGATTTGCTCCTCTACAAGGACTTAGCATGAATAGTTGTAGCATTGGCAGACATTTCGCTTACCGTCCAACGTCTGCATCCTATAGGCCAGTCCTCTGAACTAGAAGCGTGTTAGGTGGGATAAGGCATTTCTCATGAGTGAAATACCTTCTGATCACCATCCTTGTAGAGTGCCTTTGCTCCAGCCAAAAACTTTGCTCGCCGCTCCGCGCTGCTGAGATGCGCTAGGTAGAGTGGAAACTTTGCCATCTGCGACTTGAATCTCAAACGCGGTACATAAATGTAAGCCGCAAGGATGAGAGCAGCAAGCACTACCGATATTGGGATTTGTCGCAGCAAGGCAAGGCTACGAAGCATCAACTCGATCGCCCTCGAGTAAAGAGATTCAGGTTCCATTTCTGAGGTGTCTTGAATCCCAATGACCCGAAAGAACAAGCTCTCTCGAAAGAAGAGAAACCACAAGTACAATGATGTTGAAGTGTGTGGGTATATCCAAGAATCAGAACAATCGTCGTGTTCAAACTACAAGATACCACAAAGTCACCTAGGGCACAGCTCACTTATGTCCCAAAGCGCTTCCAGACACGATGCGGAGTTCACATGTCTCCAGAATAGTCCATCCGATCTTGAGAATACCAGAGAGCAAGTATCCCGCAAACCCTATTGGCTCGGAAGTATCGACCTAGTGGTCATCATCGCGCCCCGAATGTACGAGGCTAAGATGAGGAGTTGTGGTCGAAAGAAGGACACATACGTGTCGCCATGCAAGCCATCCATGTCGACTCGGCAATCTCCACGGCATGAAACTTCAGCAGACGGCAATAGATGAGCTCGGCAAGCTTGTTTACGGCCGAATCTTGCATCGGAGCGGTGCCGCCATTTCGTCTGACTGCATGAGTGGTCGCGTCGTCCGCAGCTGCGCCGGCTGAAGTCCCGCGTCTGACCCGCGATGCGCATTCCTGATTCCTGGTCTCCGTTGAACATCGCAAATGCGCTCGGGTCAGACGGAGCAACGCCACCCGCACGGCCCGAAAAACGGGACCCGTTGAGTCGCGGGGGTGGGAGTAGTGTGAAGGAACCCCATCCGTGCGTCAGTGGCGGGGAAGATGGTGACATTAGGATATCTGTCATTGTCGTCGGTTCAAGCGGAGGCCTTTCGGACAATAAGAAGCCGAGCGTCCGAGATACAATGATAACTCTTGGACTCAGCCGTTTGTCAGTTGTTCGAGGAGTGCCAGCTGCGGGTAAACCGCACATCGCAGGGGGGTGCTGGATAATGGAAAAATCGCCATATCAACCTTTCGTAGCGTGTAAATCTTACTTTTGCTTGTCTAAACGACGTAGAGACTGTGCTAGAGGTAACATGACGGATTTCCTGAAAACGAACCCCCGGCCGCGCGCTACGGTAGGCCCGCAAAGAAACTTTCTCCAAGATCCAAACACGGCATCCCGAGATCGCTTCGAGCAGCGCTCCTTCGAAGCAGCGGTCGTCAAATATGTATGACGAAGAGTTGCATGACATGGTGAGACTGTGAGAGCCGAGTAGCTTTAACGTACTCCTCCAATGAGAAAGCAGTCGTGAGCATGTTGGTCCATAGCTTTCACCGCATCGTCCCCTGCGTATCCACAATACGAGCGTCTCATGTCGCAGGACTGCCTACGTGGGATATCCGACGAGATCGAGAGGCTTCGTGGTACTTTCTCGGTTGAACGCGTAACGCTTGCTGACTCGATATGGTCCGAATAGTATCCTCTTTGCTCAACAGGGATTTAAATTGAGACGAGCACGATGAGCGCGTCGAAGTTCGGCCATCGTCGCCGAACGATAGATCGAGTAAGCGTCGGGGCTCGTCCAGTGGATAAGTTCTTGTTCGATCTTGGCCGTACAGATGTACTAGTCTCGATCTGTGAAGCGATACTCGCGAGCATCTCGACTGACATAGATAAAATGACACGAGGTTGCGACAGGACAAATCGCACATTCGTATACACTAGGATTAGCAGCTTCTACATCTTTCAAGTCAATTTCTTCTGCACAAACCTTAGTCCAACAATAGCCAACAAGCCATTCCACAAAATCAAACATGCCGGAAATGCTACTGTCTGACGTCAACGGACTCGGTGTCGAGAAGACATGGGAGAGAAACCGCGAAACTCTGCCAGTGGTCAATCGCTGCGTCCACAGCCTGTTTGAAGAGCAAGTCAAAGCTCGACCGGATGCGTGCGCCGTACACGCATGGGATGGCGAGATGACCTACGAGCAGTTGGACCAGCAGTCAACACGACTGGCAGGCTATCTCGCCAGTCAAGGCATTGGGCCTGAGGTAATGGTTCCACTGTGCTTTGAGAAGTCGATCTGGGCAGTGGTAGCAATGTTGGCCGTTCTGAAGGCAGGTGCCGCATTTGTGCCACTAGAACCAATGCATCCTAGCGCCCGCCACGAGCGGATATTCGAGCAGACCAACACCAAGCTGGTCCTTACTTCCAAGCAATACGCCGCTCTCTGGCCACGTGCGACCGTGCAGGTTCTCGCAATCGACAACACGTTTGTTGACCAGTTACCATGTCAAGCCGAGTTCCGTTCCAAGGCCGGGCCATCAAATGCTGTCTATGTCATGTTCACCTCGGGTAGTACTGGCGTTCCAAAAGGCGTTGTCCTGGAGCATCGCGCAATCGCTACAAGCTGCTTGGCCCATGGCAAGGCGATGCGACTCGGGCCTGACTCCCGGGCGCTCCAGTTCGCGGCTTACACGTTTGATATCTGTATCGCTGAGATCTTTACGGTGTTGATATTCGGCGGTTGTGTTTGTGTCCCGTCTGATGACGATCGCCGTGGCGCTTTGTCGGAGGTAATCAACAACAGCCGTGTTAACTGGGCGCAACTGACGCCGACCGTCGCGCGTCTCCTGGACCCCAGCACGGTTACCTCGCTGAAAGTGCTCGTCCTTGGTGGGGAGCGCGTGGACGATGCCGATTGGAAGAGATGGCGTGACGATGTCGTGAGGGTGAACGTGTATGGCCCGACGGAGTGTAGTATTTGGTGCACTTCGTACTGCAATACTGGTCGAGAGTTCCGGTCGGGGACGATCGGCACGTCGATGGCTTCTTTAAGTTGGGTCGTCGACCAGGATGACCACAACAAGCTAGTCCCCTTTGGTTCGATTGGCGAGCTCCTGATCGAGGGGCCGATCTTAGCCCGCGGTTACCTCAACGACACTGCAAAAACCGACGCCGTCTTCATTCACGACCCTCTCTGGCTGACGCACAGCAACAATGCCAATGGCCGTACTGGACGACAGGGAAGGCTATACAAAACCGGTGATCTGGTCTACTATGATGCAGACAGGAACCTGGTGTACGCGGGTCGCAAGGACAGCCAGACCAAGGTGCGCGGTCAACGGATCGAGCTGGGCGAGATCGAGCATCACCTCAATCAATGCATGCCAGGCATCAAACAGGTCGCCGCCGAGGTCATCGTACCATCGGGAGATCAGGGCAAAGCAATGGTGGCGGCATTCGTGCAGCTAAGCGAAGAGTCACACCGTGCGCTCATCCATCAGACTTCTGAGAATGACTTGGTAGTGCAAGTCATCTTCCCTAAGCATGTGGATCAGTTATTGGTCCAGCGTATGCCAAGGGATATGGTGCCTGAGATGTACTTTGCCATAGCGGAACTTCCATTGACGACATCCGCCAAAGTAGACCGGCAGAGGCTGCGTAGGATCGGTTCCTCATTCTCTGCACAGCAATTAGCCCAGTTACGGACGCACGGCGATGGACCAAAGCGCCAACCTGAGACTGAGAGGGAGAAGACACTGCATGGTCTTTGGGCGCAGGTCCTTGGCATTGACGCTAGCCTAATTGGTATGGATGACAGCTTCTTCAGCCTAGGCGGCGATTCAATAGCAGCTATGAAGCTGGTGGGCGAAGCGCGCAGATTGGGCATAAAGATCAGTGTGGCAGTCGTCTTCCGCAACCCCACGCTCGATCAGTTGAGCTCTGCAGCGACCAATCCAGACGACGCGTCTGATGTCGATACCACCATTCCTCGTGTTGACCATGACGGGCCTGTTGCACAATCATTCGCACAAGGTCGGATGTGGTTCTTGGAAGAACTTTACCCAGGTCTTACCTGGTATCTCATGCCGGTTGTTGTGCGGATCAAGGGCCCGCTGCAGCTGGTAGCGCTGCAATCTGCGCTGAATGCGATCGAGAAGCGCCATGAGACTCTTCGGACGACCTTTGAGACCATCGGAGATATGAGCATGCAGCTCGTCCACACGTACCATCCCAAGGAGCTGAGCGTCATTGATGTAGACGAACAAACTCTCCCAGACGCAGTGCACCGGGACCAGATAACTCCCTTTGATCTGCGCACGGAGGCTGGTTGGCGAGTGTCACTCTACCGTATCAGTAACGAAGAGCACGTCTTGTCTATCATCATGCACCACATTATTTCCGATGGTTGGTCTACTGATCTGCTTACTCGCGAGTTGGGAGCGTTCTACTCAGCCACAACACGGGGCCGGGACGCTCTTACTTACGTCCAACCTCTGCCAATTCAGTATCGAGACTTTTCCGTGTGGCAGAGGCAGCAGGCCCAGATTGACAAGCACCAGAGTCAGCTCAACTATTGGTTCAATTTGCTGAATACCAGCAGACCGGCTGAGTTGCTTTGCGACAAAGTACGACCAGCTGCGTTATCTGGACAGGCTGCCAAGCAAACGTTCCAGATTGACGGCCCGCTGTACAGTCAGCTGCTGCAGTTCTGCAAAGCGCAAGGAGTCACCAAGTTCATGGTGCTGTTCGCAGCCTTCAGAGCTACTCAGTTCCGTCTCACTGGCCAAAAGGATGCAACTATCGGCACTGTGAACGCCAATCGGGATCGGTGGGAGCTGAAAGGCATGATCGGCTTCTTTGTTAACCTGCAGTGCCTTCGGACTACAATAGACGAGGACGAATCGTTTGAGAAGCTCGTTCAGCAAGTCCATGGTGCAATGATCGCTTCCCTTGCCAACGCAGACGTTCCGTTTGAGAGCATCGTATCCAAGCTCAAAAACACTAGAGACTTGTCTCGCCATCCCATTGTGCAGATGATTTTTGCCTTGCATTCTCAGCGCAACTTGGGGCAACTATCACTAGAGGGCCTGGAAACAGAGACTCTGGATAATGCACCGAAGTCGAGATTTGATCTTGAATTCCACTTCTTCCAGCAGGAAGATAGCCTAAAGGGTGAAGTCGTCTATTCCACCGACCTTTATTCGCCAGATACTATCGAAAACATGCTCTCAGTTTTCCATGTCGTTCTTGAAGAGTGCCTGCGAGAGCCGACAGCTGCGATTTCCTCCTTGCCTTTGTTACGGGAAGCCAGCTACTCCAAGCTCGATAGCATGGGTCTGATTCAAGTTGAGAAGACGGCCTACTCACGCGAGTCGAGCGTGGTCGATCTGTTCCGCCAGCAAGCTTCTGTCTGTCCATCTAAGATTGCTGTAAAAGACGCTTCGATATCGATGACTTATGCACAGCTGGACGAGAAGTCTGACATTCTAGCTCAGTGGTTGGCCAAACAATCGCTTGCTCCGGAGACACTGGTCGGCCTATTTGCAGGCCGAAGCTGTCAGGCTATCGTTGCAATTTTGGCTATCTTGAAGGCGGGGCTAGCGTATCTACCGTTCGATCTCAAGGTCCCAGCCAAACGCATGAGCAAAATTCTTTCCTCGCTCTCAGGCCAGAAAGTTGTCTTTTTGGGGGCTGACGTACACCCTCCCGATGTGAAGCTCAGTGATGTCAGATTCGTGCGCATCGCAGAAGCTCTGAACGAGCAGGTGGACAATGTGTCCGCCTCTCAGGATATCGCCAAGCCTTCTGCCGATAGCCTTGCCTATGTCATGTTCACGTCAGGGTCAACCGGTCAACCCAAGGGTGTCATGATTGAACATCGCTGTATCGTGCACCTAGTAAGGGACAATAACTTTATGCAGTATCTGCCAGCTCCACCAGTAATGGTGCACCTCACAAACTTGGCGTTTGATGTCTCTACATTGGAGATATATGGTGCACTCCTCCAGGGCGGGATGTTGGTGTGCATCGACAGAATGACAGTGTTGGATCCAGAGGCTGTGCTACGAACGTTCCGTCGAGAACATGTCAGTATGGCGGTCATGACACCGTCTCTCTTCAGGACCTACGTTCAGCAATTGCCTGCGATCTTCGCTAATCTCGATATGCTTTGCGTTGGAGGCGAAGCCACTCGAGGAAACGATATCATTTCTATGAAAACACTCAGCACAGGCAAGATTATCAATGCCTACGGGCCGACCGAAGACACGACTTTCGACACATCTTATTTGTTGTCGAAACACGAGCAATACCCAAATGGCCCGCCGATCGGTCGTGCTTTCAAGAACACTGGCGCCTATGTCATGGATTCGAAGCAGCAGCTTGTTCCCCTTGGGGTCGTTGGAGAGCTTGTAGTCACTGGTGACGGCCTGGCACGTGGATACACCGATCCCGAGCGCAACATCAATCGCTTTATAACGATTCAAATCGAGGGTGAGGCCGTGAAGGCTTACCGTACAGGTGACCTTGTGCGGTACCGTCCCACAGACGGCCAACTAGAGATTTTCGGCCGTATGGACGGACAGGTCAAAATGCGGGGACATCGCATAGAGTTGGGCGAGATTGAGCACGTTCTCCGCAGCCACAGGTCTGTACGAGATGCTGTAGCTGTGGTACAGCAGCAGCAAGATGCACATGAGACTGCTCGACTAGCTGCTTTTGTCACGGTCTACGAGGGCGACGAACTGATTGACCAAGAGCCCACAGACAACGACGAATCGCAGCATGTCGATGTGTGGGAGGACCAATTTGATTCCAAAGTCTATACGCCCATCTCTCAAGTCCTACCTGAAGCTATTGGACGAGACTTTATCGGATGGACTTCTATGTACGACGGCAGCGCGATCGACATAGCGGAGATGAACGAGTGGCTGGACGACACGATCAACACAATGCTCAACGGTCATCCGCCTGGCAAGGTCCTCGAGGTAGGCACAGGGACCGGTATGATTCTTTTCAACCTGGGCGACGGTCTGGAAAGCTATGTTGGACTGGATCCATCTCTAAAAGCTGTGGAATTCGTCAAACACACAGCCAGATCGATACCTACGTTTGCAGACAAGGTCAGAGTCTACAAGGCCACAGCGGCCGACCTTGATCGGCTAAAGCCTATCGATGCAAGTCTCGTAGTGATTAACTCAGTTGTTCAGTACTTCCCAAGCCTGGAGTACCTTTACAAGACCACGCAACAGTTGCTTGAACTGGAGAGCATCTCTACCATCTTTTTCGGCGATGTGCGGTCCTACGCGCTACATCGAGAGTTTCTTGCAACGCGGGCAATGTTCATGGCTGGCGATGATGCAGACAAGGCTGAAGTCCGTCGCATAATCGCTGACATGGAGCGAGTCGAAAGAGAGCTCCTGGTGGACCCAGCCTTTTTCACCTCATTGCCGCAGCGCCTTCCTGATCTGGTAGAGCATGTCGAAATCTTGCCGAAGAAGATGAAGGCAACGAATGAGCTGAGTTGCTATCGCTTTGCCGCTGTCATCTATGCCAAGCCACGAAATGAGCGAAAGCAAGAGCGAGTGATTCGACACGTGGAACACGACGACTGGATCGACTTTACGGAGCAAAAGCTAGATCGCCAGTCTCTCTTGGCGAAATTGCAGAGTCATTCCAGCCTATCCACCATGGCTGTGAGCAACATCCCATATAGTAAGACGATTTTGAGCCGGTGCCTGGTCGACTCGATAGACGATGCAGTGACAGAGCTGCCTGACACTCAAGATTGGCGCTTAACAGCGTATAGTCAGGCACAGTGCTTGTCGTCTTTGTCTGCTACTGACCTACATGAGTTGGCGGATGAAACCAACTGCCGCGTTGAAGTCAGCTGGAACAGGCAGCACTCGCAGCGTGGTGGTCTCGACGCCATATTCCATCGATACCAGCCGCGTGAAGGAGAGAACAGGGTATTGTTCCATTTTCCCACCGACCATGCAGAACGACCCCTACACAGTCTGGGTAGCACTCCGCTACGGCAACAAACCCTACAGAGGATTCAACAACAGCTCCAGGAGATGCTTGAGGATCAGCTGCCTCCTTATACGGTTCCCCAGACAATTACGTTCCTGGGCGTTATGCCAACCAACCAGAACGGCAAAGTGGACCGGAGCGCTCTCACGCAGAAAACTCAGACTCAGACAGCCAAAGGCCAGGAATTCCAGAGAGAGCTTACCAGGCCAGAAGTGAAGATTCAGCAACTCATGGCGCGTGTACTTCACATCAATCCGGACCGAATCAGCCTGGACGATAGCTTTTTCCAGCTGGGTGGGGACTCGATTGCAGCCATGAAGCTGGTTGCTATGGCTCGAGACGATGACATCCGACTCACGGTCGCAAAGGTCTTTCAATATCCCAAACTCATCCAATTGGCCGCTGTAGCGCAGGAGTACGTTCATGTTCCAAGCGACGACATCGTCCCATTCTCTCTCCTAAATCCCAAGGTTGATGCAACGCAAATACACCACGAGGTGGCCACCAAGTGTAACGTCGATAGGGGTCTGGTTGAGGATATATACCCGTGCTCGCCGCTTCAGGAAGGCTTGATGTCGCTGACTGTGAAGCGACCGGGCGATTACATCATGCAGACCGTGCTGGAGTTGCGGCCGCATGTAGATGAGGCAGCCTTCCGAATCGCATGGGAGAAGGCAGTCCAGTCATTGCAGATATTGCGAACGAGAATCGTGATACATGAGTCACTTGGTCTTTTGCAGGCTGTCATAGCGGACAAACTCGAGTGGGCAGAGGCAGACGACCTGGCTACTTACCTAGCTCAAGACAAGGTGTCATCTATGCAGCTTGGCGAGCCGCTTGCACGGTACGCCTTGGTACGAGACGCTCTCAGAGAAAAGAGGCGGTTCGTCTGGACAATTCACCACGCGATATACGATGGCTGGGCGCTGAACCACATCTTGAGTGCTGTGCAAACAGCATACAACGGCGCAGAACCAGCAAAGCAGCTTGGTTTCAACAACTTCATCAAGTATCTCGGCCAGATGGATCAAGACGCTCTTGCAGCATACTGGCGGACCACACTCAGCGACTGTGAGGCGAACGTTTTTCCGCCACTACTGCCTGAGGTGCAACAGCCAGTCGCTGATGCAACGGCGGAGTACCAATGCCCACCACTTCCCAAAAGAACCTCAAACACTACAATCTCAACACTCGTCCGCGCCGCTTGGGCAATCGTTGCGAGCGGCTACACCAGCTCAGACGATGTTGTATTTGGGGCGACAGTTACTGGTCGAAACGCACCGATGACTGGCATAGAGTCCCTGGTGGGCCCTGTTATTGCAACAGTACCGGTACGGATACGTGTGCAGAGAGACTCTACTGTGCTGGGATTTCTCGAAACAGTACAGAAACAGGCAACTGAGATGATTCCGTTCGAGCAAACGGGCCTTCAACGGATTGCCAAGCTAGGACCAGACACCGAACGCGCGTGCAGTTTCCAGACGCTTCTGATAGTGCAGCCTGCAGATGACGCTTTCCAATCAGACGACGCGTTTGGAACGTGGGAATACGGCTCAGGTCTGCAGGACTTCACGACGTATGCGTTGATGGTGCAGGCTAAGCTGGCTGAAGAGGGTGTCAAAATCACGGCCAGCTTTGACGCGCGGTTAGTCGAACAGTGGCAGGTTGAAAAGATGCTAGGACAGCTAAGCTTCGTCATGCAGCAGCTAGCCCGAGGTGACCCCAGCACAAGAGTCATAGATGTTGAAACGATGACGCCGAGCGATGAACAACAGCTATGGAAGTGGAATCAGAGGCTACCACCAACTATCGAGCGCTGTGTCCATGATGTCTACTTGGACCAAGTACAATCACGGCCTGAAGCGGATGCAATCTGTGCCTGGGACGGTGTGATGACGTACAAGGAGCTCGACGAACGATCGTCGCGGCTAGCGAACTATCTGGTTAGCATTGGTGTCAAAGCAGAGTCCATTGTGCCTCTTTGCTTCGGAAAATCAATGTGGATGGTCGTAGCCATGATGGCTGTGCTAAAAGCAGGAGGCGCCTTTGCTCCGCTAGACCCGGGCCATCCAATTTCTCGACATCGAGAAATTTTCAAGCAAACCAAGGCCAACATAGTGCTCACATCGGCTCAGTACTCCAAGCTCTGGTCTGAAAGCATTCCAACTGTCGTGGAAATCAGCGGTGACTTTATCGATCAGTTATCGACTAGGCCCTACGACACTCAGACCGCGGTGCAGCCAGGCAACACTGCGTATGTCATCTTTACATCAGGTAGCACTGGTGTACCTAAAGGTGTTCAACTGGAGCATAAGGCCGTTTCCACCAGTTGCTTGTGTCAAGGACCAGCGTTAGGCATTACGGAAGATACGCGGGTTCTTCAATTCGCTGCCTATACCTTCGATGCCTGCATCTTGGAAATCATCACAGCACTGCTTCATGGCGCATGTATATGCATTCCCTCAGAGAGTCAGCGCCGCGACAATCTCATCGACACCATCAATTCCATGAAGGCAACATGGGCACTGTTGACTCCAGCTGTTGCGAGGATCCTAGACCCCCAAAGTATTGTATCGCTGAAGACATTGGTTCTCGGCGGAGAGCAGGTCAGTGCTTCAGACTACAATACCTGGAGTGGCCGCGTACGACTGATCAATGCCTATGGACCTACCGAATGTTGCGTCTCTTGTGTCGCAAATCCCGATATGCAGGGGATTGATCCAGTACCCATTGGAAAGCCAATTGCGTCGGTCGCCTGGGTGACTCATCCTGATGACCACAACAGACTAGCACCGCTAGGCGCAGTTGGGGAACTATTGGTTGAGGGACCGAACCTAGCACGCGGCTACCTAGAGGATGCGAAGAAGACAGAAACTGCTTTTGTCAATGATCCTCCCTGGCTGCTCCGAGGCTGGGAAGGCTGCAGTGGGCGGCGAGGCAGACTGTACAAGACAGGCGACTTGGTCTACTACACTTTAAACGGCGATCTGGTCTATGTAGGCCGCAAAGATGGTCAAGTCAAAGTGCGGGGCCAACGCATTGAGCTTGCTGAGATTGAACATTGTCTCTACCAACATGGCCCAGACATCAAGGAGACAGCAGTTGAACTCATCTCGCCAAGAGGAGGAAAGCCGATGATTGCAGCTTTCCTGAAGGCGAGTTCAGAGTTGCTCAATGGGAAGATGTCCGATGCGAGCTCCGGAGCTTATGTCGTATACCCAGCTCGAATAGACGACGAGCTATCTCAGCGACTCCCCGGATACATGGTGCCTGAGGTCTACTTTACACTAGAAGAATTTCCGATATCAACCGCTGGCAAACTGAACAGAAGGCGGCTACGCGAGATCGGAGGCTCGTTTTCGACCGAGCAACTAGCCCAGTTACGTACACAGGAAAACGATATTCGGAAACGAGCACCAACCACAGAGCAAGAGATGGCGGTACAAAAGCTATGGGTGCAGGTGCTCAAGATCGATGCCAATTCTATCGGATTGGATGACAGCTTTTTCCGACTGGGTGGTGACTCCATTGCGGCTATGAAGCTCGTGAGCGAGGCGCGCAATGTCGACCTGACGTTTTCTGTTCAGGATGTTTTCCAGGCGCAGCGACTTGGCCAACTAGCAAAACGATTAGTCCACGCCTCCACTTCAAGTCAGAGTACAATCGCCAGGATCGATCATCAGGGACCCGTCGTTCAATCGTTTGCGCAAGGACGACTCTGGTTCCTCGAACAGCTACACCCAGGACTAGATTGGTATCTCATGCACCTGGCGGTCCGCATCAGAGGTCCGCTCCAACTACCTGCGCTTCAAGCTGCGTTGCAGGCGATAGAGCGCCGTCATGAAACCCTGAGGACAACATTCTCCAACAATGATGTCGAAAGTCTACAAAAGGTTCATCCTTTCCGTGGAGGAAAAGAAGTCAATGTCATTGACATCTGCTCAGACGAGGATGAGATTCTGCTAGAGGCCCTTGAACAGGATCAGAAGACACCATTCGATCTACGACATGAGCCTGGCTGGAGGACATCCATCTTCCGGATCAACGAATGTTGTCATGTGCTTTCGATCGTCATGCATCATATCGTTTCAGATGGCTGGTCAGTAGACGTTCTGGAGAAAGAGCTGAGCATTCTGTACGCTGCCGCGATCCGCAATGAAGATCTCGACTCCTGCTTACCGCCTTTGCCCATCCAATACCGGGACTTCTCTGTCTGGCAGCGACAGCCAGAGCAGGCTCAAGAGCATCAACGGCAACTTGACTACTGGATCAACCAGTTAGATGGAAGTCGGCCAGCAGAATTCCTCTACGATAAACCTCGACCAGCTACCCTCTCCGGTAGAGCTGGCACACAGACACTCAACATCAGTGACCAGCTCTACGACAGTCTGCAAAGCTTTGCCAAGGAACGTGGGATGACTCCATTTGTCGTCCTCCTCGCTGTCTTTAGGGCCACACACTATCGCATGACCAACCAAGATGATGCAACTATCGCAGTCCCTAATGCGAACCGAAGCCGTTCGGAAGTTGCAGACCTAATTGGATTTTTCGTCAACATCCAATGCATCCGCATGAAGATCCAGGATGAGACCTTCGAAGAGCTATTGCAACAGGCCTACAAAACAGTAGTAGACTCACTTGCCAACCAGGATGTACCCTTTGAGAGAATCGTCTCTGCATTACAAGGCGACAGAGACCCTTCCCGTAACCCTCTCGCCCAGGTCGCCTTCGCTGTCCACTCGCAGCAAGACATAGGGAAGCTCAAACTTGAAAGTGTCGAGACCGAAGTCATGGAAGGCCTGGCTACCTCGCGTTTCGATCTCGAGTTCCATTTCTTCCAGGAGCATAACAGTCTACAAGGCTACATATATTTCTCGGAAGAGCTGTTTGTTCCTGACAGTATACGTTCGCTGGCGTCTGTCTTTACCAGCATCCTCGAGAACTGTCTCGCCAGGCCAGAGACACAGGTCGCCGTTGTGCCACTCATGACCGATCACTCTTACACCCAGCTCGACCAAATGGGACTCCTTCGCATGAATCAAACAGCTTACTCCAGGGATTCGAGCATTGTCGACGTCTTCCGTCAGCAAGCCGCTATGCAACCTTCAAGAGTGGCTGTCAAGGATGCACTGAAAGAGCTGACCTACGCCGAGCTGGATTCACAATCGGAAAAGCTTGCGAAATTCCTGGCGGCGAAGTCCTTCGCGCCAGAAACAGCAGTTGGTGTTCTGGCACATCGTTGTTGTGAAGCAATTGTTGCTTTTATTGGTATTCTCAAAGCTGGCTTGGCCTACCTACCATTCGATTCCAAGGCACCCGAAAAGCGAATGGAAGCCATCTTCTCGACCATTGAGGGCAACAAGATGGTGTTGGTTGGCCCAAACATCCGGCTGCCAGGCACTGCGCTCAAGGATGTTGAGTTTGCTCACATTATGGACATCTTGGACGCAGACGAGAATTCTGAGTTCACAAGCACCGAACTGGATCCTGCTCTTAGACCTACTGCGACTAGTCTCGCTTACGTTCTCTTTACATCTGGTTCTACTGGTCAGCCTAAAGGAGTCATGGTCGAACATCGTGGCATAGTACGCCTGGCGCAACATGACCAGATGGAGCATTTCAAGTCATCTGGGGCGATGGCTCATATGGCGAATCTCGCTTTTGATGGATCCTCATGGGAGATCTACACCTGTCTCCTGAATGGGGGCACTCTGGCTTGCATCGATGCGACAACTGTGCTGGACCAGGATGCCCTAGCACGCGCCTTTAGGGAATACCAGATCCGGATCGCCTTCATCACACCTGCTCTGCTGAACTACATCCTAGCCGAATCTCCGGACACAGTGGGCAACTTGGATACCCTGCTTGTAGCAGGAGACAAAGCCGACACAGACGACGTCTTCAGGGCTCGTGATCTTGTGAGGAACAAGATCGTTGCCAATGCATATGGCCCTACTGAGAACTCGGTCATGAGCACACTGTACATCCTTTCTGAAGATGAGAAATGTGTCAATGGTGTGCCTATTGGACGATCTATCAGTAACTCAGGAGCATACGTGATGGATCCAGAACAGAACCAGGTGCCACTTGGTGTTGTCGGTGAGCTCGTCGTCACTGGAGATGGCGTTGCAAGAGGTTATACCGACCCTAACCGCGATGTTGACCGTTTTGTGACTGTCACAATCGGAAACCAAACAATGCGAGCCTATCGCACCGGGGACTACGTTCGCCAGAGACCCCAAGATGGGCAGATGGAATTCTTCGGCCGCATCGATGGGCAAGTAAAGATCCGCGGCAACCGTGTGGAGCTAGGAGAAATTGAAGCCGTCCTTCGCGGTCACAACTTGGTGCGGGACGCAGTTCTTGTAGCAGACCAAAGACAAGACAAACAACAGCGGCTATTTGGTTATATCACGCTCAAAGAAGAGTCCGATATGACTAGCGGGCAGAACAGCGATGACAACCAGATCCAGCATGTCAACGCGTGGGAGCAACGCTTCGACACGGAGACATATGCTCCAATCGATGGTATTCAGTCTGGGACAGTCGGGCAAGATTTCATCGGCTGGACATCGATGTACGATGGAACCGATATCGACAAGACTGAAATGAAGGAGTGGTTGGATGAGACGATCAAATCGATTCACGACAAGGTTGGCGGGCGATTGGGCAACGTTCTTGAGATCGGATCAGGATCTGGCATGATCCTGTTCAACCTCGGAGACAGCTTAAAACACTACACCGGATTTGAGCCGTCAAGAAGGGCAGTCGATTTCATTACGGGCACAGCCAGGTCAATCCCCTCACTTGCCAACAAAGTGGAGATGTACAAGGCTACAGCGGCCGACATCAGCAAGGTGGAGCGGCCGCTCCAGGCTGATTTGGTCGTCCTGAACTCCGTGGTCCAGTACTTTCCAAGCCAAGGGTATCTGTTCAATGTGGTACGGGATTTACTCGAGGTGAACGGGGTCAAAACTTTATTCTTTGGGGACATTCGCTCTCATGCTCTCCGCCGGGAATTCTATGCATCCAGAGCGCTCTTCATGGCTGGAGAGAAGGCCAGTCAAGAGGACCTTCGACGTCTGGTTGAGGATATGGAACAGATTGAACAAGAGCTTTTGGTCGATCCTGGCTTCTTTACCTCACTGACACATCGGCTTCCTGATCTGGTCCAGCATGTGGAGATCCAACCCAAGAGAATGAGAGCGACCAACGAGCTTAGCTCTTACCGCTATACGGCAGTCGTTTACTCTCGATCCTGGAACCCGCCATGTGGTGGGCTCCAGACTATCCCAGACGATGAGTGGATTGATTTCCAGGAAGAGAATCTCAACCGTGACTCTCTCCAGCAGCGCATCAAGGATGTTGCAAGCACACGTCCTTTGGCCATAAGCAATATCCCCAACAGCAAAACTCTTTTTGGGAAATGCCTTCTGGGTTCACTGGACGACGAAAAGGCTAGAAAACCGGTCCACATGGATTGGACTTCTCTGGTTGATCAACAAACTGAGGGGGTACCAAGCCTTTCTGCCGTTGACCTGGACGATATGGCCAAAGCAGCAGGCTGCCAAGTGAAGATCAGTTGGAACAGAAAATACTCACAGCATGGTGGCCTCGACGCGATATTCTACCCTCGTCAAATCAATGGTGGGAGTGACCAGGCAGGATTGATGTTTTCATTCCCAACCGATCATGCCGAACGTCGACGGCGGACGTTGAGCAACAAGCCAATGCGACAGCAACTGGTCAAGGACGTCCAACAGCAGCTGGATGAACTCGTCAAATCTCAGCTACCTTCTTACATGGTTCCACAATCAATTCAAGTTTTGGATCAACTCCCGATCAACCAGAATGGTAAGGTCGATCGGAAAGCTCTCATTCAAAGAACAAGAACGCACACAGGGGTTAGCCAGGAAAGCCTGCAACGAGAACTAAGCTCTGCAGAGCTCAAACTGCAGCAGATACTATCGCGAGTACTTGGAATCGACCCTAGTCGTATTGGACTAGAAGACAGCTTCTTTCAGCTGGGCGGGGACTCAATTGCTGCTATGAAGATTGTCGCCGCAGCGCGCGAAGAAGACATTCACCTCACGATCGCAAACATCTTCCAGCACCCTAAGCTCGTCAACTTGGCCACTGTTGCTAAGTTCTCTCAACATGCAGTTGAACAGAAGCCGATTCAACCGTTCTCCCTGCTCTCGACGACCCAAAAAGACTATCTTCTCCATGCCATACCCGCACATACCTCCAATGTGGATAGAAACGATATTATCGACATCCTCCCCACCACATGGATGCAGAATCTGTTCGTCACCCGAGGTGTCAACGATCATCCCCTGGCCTTCAATTATTTCTACCTCAATCTAGGGACCCGCGTTGACGCCCCACGACTCCAACCCAGCATCACCGCTCTTGTTGAACACTTCTCCATACTCCGAACCAAATTTGTATATGTTGACGGAGTACTTTGGCAAGCTGTCCTTCGTAACCCACACGTTCCTTTCAGGGAGTATCATCTTGATATGCCTGTTGGAGAAGCAGCTGACGCTGTCTGCTTGGAGGACAGTCGGACCACGGAACCTCTGGAGTTGGCTACTGCTTTCATGCTGGTACGAGGCGCATACAATGAACACCTTCTGGCGATCCGCATTACGCATGCCCAGTACGACGGGGTCTGTTTCCCATCGTTCGTCAGAACACTTTTCGCCTTCTACTTTGGAAAACCCGTGGAACCTGTGCATGTCCATTCGAAGTATCTGGCATATACCCAGGGCAGAAAATCAGTCTCAGCTCTGCACTGGCGCAAGGTCCTCCAAGGTTCGCGGATAACTAAAATCACCCCGATACTCGGTCCGAGCATTCGACGTGGCATGACTCCAATGGAGATACAGACAGAAAATAACATCGGCATGCCACATGTTCCGACTGGTCTTACTTTGGCTTCGGTCGTCAGTGCTGCTTGGGCACAGGTTCTCTCACAGATTACCGGAGAACAAGATGTCGTCTATGGATACATGGTCGCTGGCCGGAATGCTAATATCCCGGATATCAGCAAGATTGTCGGCCCTTGCCTAAACATCATTCCAGTTCGAGCACGGGTCCATCCAATGACAACTGCACCTGAACTGGTACGATCGCTTCAGGAACAGTACATCGCACTAGGGGAAGCCGATTCAATGGGATTTGATGAGATAGTCCGCACATCCACAGACTGGCCAGCCAATACGGAGTATGACTCTGTGTTCCAGCACCAGAACCTGAACGAACATCCCGAGTTCGATTTTGAAGACACCACTGCTAGGCTCCATTGGTTTCAGAATCCTGATTCGGTGCCTTGCATTCTCACTGTGGTGTCTTTCCCGCTGGAAGACGGGCTTAAGATTCTGGTCAGGGGTAATGAACACATCATCACGCCTGAGAGTGCAGAGAGGATAAACAAGATGCTCTGCGAGACGATCGGGAAACTGGGGTCTGCACTGCAGTAGCACCGTGATTTAATGATGGAATTATGTTCCATCACATATTCGAGGGGGCGTCTGATAGATGTTGAATATACACTTCCCATGCTTACACTACGCCGTTGTATCTACTTTTACCTGTTATTTCTTCGCCGTCTTCTAGAAGCCTCTTTCATTCTTATAAAAGTCTAAATATTGGTGCATGTGTGTGAGGAAATTAGCGTTGGTGAAGTCGTTCATAAGTCGCAGATCCCCACGTAGCATGATCATAGCTCTCTTTCTTGGAACATGTAGAGATTTATGGCAGTGAAGATAAAGAAGAGGCGGACCACATTTATATGTGCCTCTTTAGATGCCTAGGCAGAGCCTCTCTACCGGTGTGGCTTGGTTGAAATGGCTACGTCTTTGGAACAGCCGCCCGTGTAAGGTCTACCAGGAGCAGCGCCACTCGCGACAAAACCTGGCCACCTCTTTCTAACCAACGAACCAGTCAGTAAGTTCTTTGATCATACTAGCGCTGAATAATACTGCGGTACAATCTCCCCGCGGGCGTTCGTCGCATCGAGAATGTACAGCCCAGTGAAACACCACATCTCAGTCCTTCACGCACTACACATTACGTCATCAAACTACATCGGGAAAGTGCTCGAATCATTCTTACCCCGCACAGTCTTCCTGGTAACTTTCTTCGTTTTACATACGGCTATCAAACACCTACACTGCGGTTCATAGCCCCCGACAAGCGCTCAACATCCGTATCGACCCCGACAGAATTCAAATCGCTACATTCTGTTCTAATCGATACTGAAGCAGCCGACTCAATATATTTACCTAGGCGCATCGATATCGGTATCTCCACTACATGTCTTCGACCAACATGTCTCGTCAAAAGATGGCTCCTGTCACAGGTAAGCCCACAGATCCTCGCTTCCAGATCTTTCCCTTCTTTTACTAATGTCGCGCAGTATACGTCCTCAAGAAAGACCGCATGGCGCTCTTGGACGACATTACCGATATCCTCAAGAAGGAGCGCCTTATATTGTCTTCTCGCTGCGTCGACAGGCTTGAAGACTGTTTGATGGCAAAGCTAGAGCCCACTCTGATACCACACGATCGCAACGACCCCGATCGCGCGATCAACATGGCGCAGAGCGCCCGCCTTCGGAAAATCAAGGCACAGGGCCCAATGCGTCTAGAGAAGCGGCCTACGGCTTCGAACCGCATAACCAAGTCAGATCGCAACACTCACAGCCTTCCACAATCCCTGTTTGGGCATTTCGGCCCTCCGCGGAACTTGCATGAGTCTTTTGTGGACCACAGAGGCAAGTACCCAGATAGCGCACCCGAGAGTGAAGACGGAGCTGAAGACGAAGACGAAGCCCTAGCAATCGTGGAGGCGGCAAAACACAGGGTAGAGTCGTGCGACAAGCCTTCAACCGTTTCACATAATCACTTCGATCAACAGTTCAGCGTCCACAAGTCGATGGTTTCAGGTATCAACATTGCATCCGAAGACAAGATTTCAGGAGCCGCGGGAGCAAGAGCGTCAAAGAAGAAGACCAACACCTACCTCACTGCTCGACCGCCCTCCAAGAGGACCGCTTTCGAACACCCCCCAGAAGACACAACGTCGTCATTTTATTTCCCCAACACCTGCCTAGCTTTCTCACAGATACTCCCCAACGTAGATCAGTCTGCATACAGCAAGCCAGCGGATATGAAGAAGCGCGCCGATGCCCTCGTCAAAAAGGAGCCCGTTGACTTCAACAAGAATGATTGTCCCACTTTTGGGAGCAGGGAGTCGGTCCATTCCCAGACTTCAAATGTCAATCCCGCCCCGAAGACTGTGAAAACGGAGGCCAAGCAGGTCGCTGCAGTTGGGCATCAGCCGGAAGGTACATTGGCTTCGGTGGAGACAGTGATGACGAACCCTGAGCGGACCGACGTCATTGCAGGAGACGAGAAGATGGACCGAATCCAGGCGAGCCACGGCGTTGACATCGGCATGGGTCTTGCCGGTGTCAAAAACGCCTCGCCTCACTCTCCCATTCTTACCATTACAATTACGGAGGATACCGCAGCCGTAGCCATTCCCGACACCCAGAACTCAACCCAATCCTCCAGCTCTTCCGTGTCTCAGTCTTCTTTTGAACACGCACAAGAGCAGCAAGATACACCTGACACTACTTTCTTGAGCCAATCTCAGGACGCCTTGACCAAGTCTCAGGTTCCAACGATGACGCAAGATATTGATCTGAAGGACCTTCTCCAACCGTCCAATCCATCAGTGGCAGGGCGCAAGAAGAAGGCACTGAAGGCCTCAAAGGAGGCCGATCCCGTAGAGATTAACCCTCGCCGCTCTGCGAGGTTGGCTGACAAGCCTAAACCTACGTCTACAACTACTGCTACGAAAGCGCCAAAGGCGCCAAAATCTACTGCGGAAGATGCTCTCGCGCAACCTCCAGTCCTCCAGTCTGGCCGAAAGCGCGGTCGCAAAGACGTTGGAGGCCAGAACGAGAGCGATGGTGAAGAAGAAGAAGAGTATAACGGTGGCCGTAGGAAGAAGGTTTTGTCGAAGCCAGTGGTTGAGAAGCAGCGTGAAACGTGGAGCAAGGAGACGAAGCGTGGCGGTCACGGGCGTGACCGGAGGACTGCGCTGGGACGTCATGGCCTCTAGACAATGTCTAATGGGTTATTCCATGGTGCAGGTGGGCTAGTGTGGCTCAAAGCAACTCCATAGCCGGCGGTTGGGATGGATGGTTGCCCAAAGGACTCTGAAGACAAGACAGCACCACACCAACACCCATTGGATATCCCAGGCGATACGGTCGTCTAACGACACGACAACGAAGCCGATATGACGCTTCAAAATTGTTATTCACCTGGACATCTGGTCGGATGCATCGTTAGTTGTTTATTCGGTTTTGCTTTTGTCATCTTGTGCTATACCCTTGCTTAGATTTGCGTCCGTTAGATTGCATGGCTTCGAGTAGGATGTTCTAAACGATAGAATTGTTGTCAAAGTCGCGCACCTTCTTCGCCGTGATTGTGTGTTGTCGCCAGGGTTGATCTCGGCTCTCCGCCCATTTCCTTCGAGTTCCGCATGCGCGTCGCGTTAGCGCACCAATACGCGGTCACCATCAACACTACATGCATACTTCATCCCTCTTTTACAGTCCCATGTAGCTAGGCAGGCAGAACAGCATCTTCCACCTGACTCGGCCATGCGTTTTTCTGTCTCTCTCCTCGCTGTCCTCCTGAGCCTTTTTCCAACCATCTGCACCACCACCATGGCCACGTCAAACCCAACCCCACAATCACAATCATCCGCATCAAACTCCACGGCGAACAACCCAGTAACGCGCATTGCGACTTTTCGCTTCCACCCTAATGTCACCGCTGAACAGAAAGGCGATCGCGCGTCTGCTTTCCTTGCACTTTACGCCGAGCATCCTGAACTGCTGGTCGAAGCACCAGTAGGAGGTAGACCGTTGAACACGCCGTTGAATCTGACGAATGTAAAGCGGGAGAGCGTCTGGGATTTGGGGTTTGTTGTGAAGTTCAAGGTATGAAGGAGCCTAGGTGTAGAGTGTAGAAGGTAGAGTGGATCGTGCGTGCGATCGTATGGCATGGTGGGGGATGCGAGCGAGATGCAAGGGTCAAGATGAAGCGCGAGCGCTAACGATGATTAGGACGAAGCATCAAGACAGAAGTTCGATCTCGATCCTGGACATGATAAACTGAAGGTACGTGGTTCAATCACGTGACAAATGGAGTTGAGCTGACATGCTAGAAGAACGAGACGGATCCATTGCTCGAGCAGGTCTTCGTGTATGACTTTGTGGCGCAGCCAAACCTGGGCTGGTAGTTGTGGAGAGTTGAAGAAGTCCTGCTAGAGAGATGAGAGATGGAGAGTGTGTATATTGAATGAATATTTTGAGCGGAAGGTTGGAATATGTTTGGGACGGTTTGGGTTCTGGATGATCTGCTCGGATTCGGAACGTTCCGGAGCGCTAGCGGTATTGGCGGCTTGGCCCCTGTCGCGCTGTTCATCTCCTGACGAGGCGCCTGACGAGGCGCCTGAATCGTTACTAATTCTCTTGCACTTCAACCCACGTACACCACCTGGACCTTTGTGAAACCATCCCATCCAGACCTGGCGACTTCGCTAACCCAGGAGGCTGTAGCGCGAACTATGCCGGTGAGCGCGACGGGCCTCAGCCCGCCTTATCTACGCTAAGAAAGCAATACTCTACCGTTCTCTCCGATGCAGACCTCAGCTTTAGCCATTCTTTTTCACAGCGTGCTTTTGCTGGCAGCGCACTCAGCCTCACGCAGCTAGATCGCATTGCACCAACCACGGGGGACTTACCGCATATGATGGTGCCAATCCAGGATAGTGGCCAGCCACAAGCGGGATGTGTTCGCCAGCCACAGTCTAGTGCTCAGCTACTTGGCTGAATTTACTTTTGGCCAGGACCGCCTTGAAGCAGTGCGTCGATAGTGTCCGCTGTCTCTGCACTAGGATGGGTCAGTTAGCCGTGTCATGCCGCCTAATTCAGTATCACACCCTCAGCTTTGTCGAGAATGTAGTCTAAAACGGGGGGCCGCAATCGCAGCGGCGGTCCTTCACACCACTTCTGGCTCGGCACTTCTCAGCTCTTCTGCCACTTGTGGGTGTGTGGATCGTATTCGACACTGCGATATATATACCTCTATCGGCTTAGAGCTGGACTTCAATTTCTCAGCTCTCTTATACCCTTTTTGCTACCAGTTTAATACCACGTTGCCCATCATGATGCCCCATTCCGTTGACGAAGCGCCTGAGGATTGCACGCATGTCCCAAGGAAGCTCATTCTTTGTTTCGATGGCACAGGGAACAAGTTCGAGGGGAACACCTCTGATACCAACATAGTCAAACTTTATGACAAGTTTGACAGGAAGGATCCCAACCAATACCACTACTACCAAAGTAAGCAACTTGCAAATCTCCAGCAGTGAGAAATTCGCTAAATGCTCCACTACACAGCCGGCATTGGCACATACAGCGTTGACGGAGGACCAATCAACAAGACTTTCTTTGGCAGCATCAAATCAAAGATCTCGAGAACTATTGACAGCGGTTTTGCCACAACATTTGACGCTCATGTCATCGCCGGCTATCGATTCATAATGCGATACTACAAAGAGGGCGACAAGATCTACATGTTCGGTTTCTCGAGAGGCGCTTTCACTGCTCGCTTTCTTGCACGCATGATATCCACGGTCGGCCTGCTTTCCGAGGGTAACGAGGAAATGGTCCCTTTCGCATACGATCTGTATCAGCAATACGAGCAGGGAAAGCTAGAGAGGCCCGCGCAGAAGACGCAAGATCCTTCTACGGCGACCGGAACAACGAAAGCAACAGCTACCAACGGGGAAGCTCAGCCTCTTCTCCCCCCAAACACGGAAGTGGATGAGCAGCAACTCAAGAAGTACAAGCTCGATGCTTTCACGGCAACATTCTGCCGTTTAGAAGGAGCTACCGATAAGCCCATCAAAGTGCACTTCCTCGGTCTCTTCGATTGTGTCAGTAGTGTCGCAGTACTAGACAGCCCCTTCGGCACAGCTCCCAAAGCTGTCGATGTTGTCGGAACTGCCCATCATATCCGCCACGCCGTCGCCGTTGACGAGCACCGTGTCAAGTTCAAAGCGGCTTTACTTCATCAAGACAAACAGCACCCTAACACATTGAAGGAAAGTGTCAAGGAAGTTTGGTTCCCGGGCAATCATGGCGACATTGGTGGCGGATGGCCCGCCCCTGATAACAACAAGGACAATCCCAAGGCGAATCCCAAGGCCAGCTGGTGGCGAAGAGTTTTCAGGTCCTTGACGGACAAGAAACCCGATAACAATCTTCGAGAACTGGATCCTTATCAGATGAGCGATGTGCCCCTGGCGTGGATGATCCGCGAACTGGAGATGCTAGAACCAGAAGGTTCAAAGTCGGCGATCAAATGGAGCAAGAGGAAGGACGGTTTCAAGTACCACTTCTTACAGAACTTGACCGAAGCGTACAGTAGCGCTATGCACGACACACTATCAGTTGGAGGTGGAGCTTCGCTGTTCAAAGTCATGCTATGGAACTTTATGGGTAAATGCACCTCTACACTCTTCGACGACAGCCTATCGCTAACACGATTGAACCAGAATGGTTGCCATTTAGCCGTTGGGAACTGCGATGGAACAAGCCGGCTTCTTCGTACAAGTGGGAATATACTCACAAGCCATTGAACAAGGCATCGGGGCGAGATATTCCCTACGGAGCGCTTCTGCACGATTCGCTTCTAAAGAGGCTACACGACGACCCGGACTATAAGCCGATCAACACTCGAGGTGATGATAAGATACACTGTTTGATACACAATAAAGAAGATGTGACGAAGAAGTTCGACCTCAAGGAAGAGGACGAAGGCGTGGTCAAGGACGCAACTCATAATGTCGATGAGAAACCTGGCGTTCACAACATCTGGACTTTCCGAGGGGAGGGCACTGTTCTCAATAGGCCATAGATAAGTGGGTGGAATACAGTGTTCCGATGTACGCATATATCATAAGCGAATCACCGTGCTAGCATGTTTGAATTACGAAACTTGTATACGAAAGTCACCGCACGATTGCATCAAAGCCAACGTCAAGTGATTCAATGCGACAAGTGATTCTTGCCTTCGTTAGCAGTAAGTAGCCGTTCGCGCGTCGCATAACTATTCCTGGTCTAACGTAGATCCTGAACTTTCTTATTAAGTGAAAATAACGGTTCAGTAGGGTAATCCATGCCTAATACCTGGCGGAATACACGCTCCTTCCTACTACAATACTTCTTCTTTCTCCTGTGTAGTCTTCGTATGCAAACTTGCTTTGTTGTGAAAGATTATGTCCTTGACTCCTCCAGGCAGTGGTGATGCCCGGAGGAATTGTCTCCAATCTGATATTGCGGTGTCTACATCTTTGGAAGGTTCTAGTACTACTTCAATAAACATGCTTTCCCGGATAGAGGTCTCGGCGATGAGAGCCTATACGGGGGTAGGTCAGCTCTACTATTCAATCCTATGCAACACAAAATAGCACTGTACTTTATGCTAACAGCACGAAGCATCATACTGATACTTTTGCACTGGCCCAACTCTAGGACGAAGGAATCATCACAGTAACGTACCCTGGACGAGGATGCATCTGCCATGGAGATGTCTGACGGTTCGCTGGTGAGTTTGTGTAGACGGATTGATTGTCTTTGGCTGTTTCCGGCCCAACCATGATCCGGTGTCGCATACAATCCTTGGTGAATCTGTCCATCTTCATTGCTGGTTTTGGCAATTGAAGCAGAGTGCATCATGTCATGCAGCTGTGATACTCTACAAGGTAAGCTGATTCTCTCCAGTCTCCTTGTCAACAGCTTGGTATAGTTGCGGGCTCCGCTGTAGCTCGGATGCTCGCGAACACATGCCGCGAGGATCTCGTTGATGGTTCTTGTCTTTCCGCGAGTCATGGCAGTTCCGGAGAAACAGCAGTCCAAGATGAGGAGGCAATCGGCTTTGGCTATTTCCAGATTGGTCTGAATAGCGGCCCAGTTCACCTGAGCGCCGTACGCGGATGTGCTGCTAGACGGTCGCTTAGTAAACGTGCAAATAATGGAAGCGAAACAGACTTACGCGGCCCAAATGCTGTTATCATCACCGCGATTCTTCACAGATCGAGTATCCGCCCCATGCCCGCCATATATGACGATCAGAAGCGATCCTTTCTTCCCATGCTGCTTGACGAGTTCGTGTATCTCGTTCTGAAGAAGGCTTTCAGCTTCCTCTTGGTCGTCGGGGATTTTGAAGATTTCTTTGACGCTGTAACCGAAGCGGGTCCTGAACACAGATCCTATGTCCACCAACTCTTGCTCGATCTCCGCCAGTTCTTTCCTATGCTTAATCTGCTTCAGTTCTGCCTTATGCTCGGACAGTTCAGGCTCTGGGTACGGAACGAGAGGTTCAGCCCACATCAATGGTAACACGGTGACCGCTTCGTAATCTTTCGTTTTCACGATATCCTTTATTTCGCAGTCAAGATTGAGTTGTTCGACAAGAGTGTCCAAAAAGCTTTGGCTTGTTGAAGTATCAGCACTCTTTGCTTGTTGGAGATTGGTGACCTTATCGGCAAGCTGTTGCGCTTTCTGCTCAAGCTCAACGTCTTGAAGTATACGGAAAGAGTGCTCAAGTGTGGTCTGTTGTTTCCTGAAAGGTGTCAAATAGCTCCAGACAAGTTGCTGTCGCAGATGTGTATCCGGTGAGGGTTGATTATAGTGACTTACAAGACCTGATCGAGAAGGACTACTTGTATACGATCACGCAACTTCTTCGCCTGACTTCGAAATTTCTCAAGTTCCGATTTCATCCGCAATCGACGGAAATGATGCTCGATCGACCCAGAACTCTCGTACTTCCTCTGAAACTTGACCCATTCGTCTGCAAGGCTCGTGCAGTCTAGCGCAAGTTGTGAAAGATGTTCGATAGCAGACTCAAAGGTTTCGCCTTTCTCAATCGCATCGCGCAATCTTGCAGCTAGTTCAACAACCTCATCGAAGAATCCGGAGATATGCGCGTCAACCTCTTTGATGTCTTTGTAAGCGGTAGCCTTGAGGAAGAAGTCTATGAATTGTACGATGTTGCTAACAAGAGAAACAGCAGAGAGCACTTCCATTATAAACGTGACTGGCGTTTGAAACTCTCTGTGGAAGCCTTGAAAAATGAGCCAGTATAAGTCTCCGAGTGTCTATTAGAGACCAGAGGCGACCACGAAATTAAGTAGAGGGAGAAGGAATGATGTCATTAGGCTGCTGATTAGATGCAGACAGGTTTATGCGGTAAGCATTCCTAGGTGTGTGTAAGTTGGATTGGTGGTGGCGGGGTAAACCGTGGATGCCTTACAGCCTCAGCACTTATTTGCGATTTCTTTTTGCTTCACAGTTAATGCTCCAAAAGTGTGTAAATCTCGGCGTGGTACTGTTGTTGCGCATGCCTCGTGCGACAGAAATTCATACGGAGGCAGTTTGTTAGTCTGCGCGACCCGTAGTACAGGTGGTATTTTCGCGAGAGGTTTGTGATTGGCCTGTAAAACCGCCGCAGCTTCCCGGTGCTGGTCCCGTCTCTATGGCTTCCCTGATCTGGTTTTGATTGCCGCGCCCATTTCGGAAACCTTTGCTCGGATGGCGAACTTTTAGGCTGCGTCTATTCTCTTCCTTGACTGTAGAGACAATTTCCCCGGCTCCACCCACTGCAATGGCTTTTGCTCATCAGACCCGGCATCGGTCTGGACGGTCGGTGGGTGTTGCCTCTTGTCCCGACCAACCTCAGTAATCCAACGTAAGCTCAGCTGGCGGCGAGCTGGAGCGATGTCAGCAGCCGATCTCTTGGCCTAATTCCACCTAGATCCAGACAGACTAGGCGGGAGCTACAGCCGTCCCAGCTCCGGATGCGGAAGTTGGCGGGGTAATCCACTCATGCCCAACGGCCTTGGCACTCATCCACGCTTCCTTTCTACCTAACAGAAGAATCTCGACATACAAAATACTCGTCAAGTTGGCATGCTTGAGCAATCCATGGATGGCGCGTGGGCTTCGAGCGCCACTTGGGCTGCAGCTAAGCAGCCTTTCAGCCACCCCGATGGTGGGACAGGTATGTGATTTCTACGAGGGTTGCGATGGGTTCCGGTCTGACAACGCAGAATAGCCTGCATGATCTCCGCGAGGACGAAAGAGTTGATATGAAACGTGGCTCCGTATGAAGGACCTCCAAAGCTCAAACCCAATGATTATCGCGACACAGTAGGCATCCCAGCAGACCGGAAAAGTGACTTTGCACTCTCGTGGAAGGACCGCCGTGCAGAAGGGCGTCCGTGCGCAAACTGAACCAAGTGGTCTAGAACACTCGTTGCACATATCCGTCAGTGGCTCATCATTGTCAGCCACTCACAGCTCCCGAAATCACAGCGCCTCATGTAGAAAAGTGGGGTCTTGGATGGGAACTCTCCGTCCTAAACCTAGCTAACGTCCGTACGAACGTCGTTCGCGCGTTCGGCATATCTTCATCTCCGAATACACTGACCGGATACACCGATGCAGAGGAGATAAATTGAAAGAGGTAAGCATACCTGGTCAAGGAAAGTTTTGGCTGCAGCCAATCGTCTTGAACCCCCTCCTTATCACAACCTAGCGCGGCGCATCCCACAGCTGTTATTGCGACAACACTTTCGACAGTTACAACCAGATCTCATAATGTGCACGATGCCGACACGGACGACCCCATCGAGCGCGGATGCTGATGCAAATCTAGGGGAATTGCTTTCGCTTTCCAGGCACTGGGCGCAACGCGAAATCCGCAGCACCAAGATACGCAGCTTGACTGATGAAGATCTAGCGCATGTCATCAGTCTCGGTACAAGGCGCGAGTTTGCAAGAGAAGGACTGGAGAAGATTCTGGTTGCGGTCTTGGACGTAATCGCGCAGGAAGGGGGTATCGCACATGAATCAACCATTGATCGTGCAGGCGATGTCAAAGTAAATCTCGAGAAATGTACGTAGGAGTCTGGCCCCATGACGCGTAATAACGCGCATCTCACACTCCAATGACAGGACACTAATATGTTCATACAGTAAGAGTCGAAGAAGCGGGATCATCGGCGGATTCGTCACCAACGGCATCAACGGTATCCGAGAACTGGATCAAACGAGATCCGGGAATTTGGGAGGCTTTTGACACAACAGTGAAGCGCACAAAGAATTACGAAGATTCATACGCCGATGTTGCTGCACTTCAAAAACTCGAATCGCCCTGGTCTGTAAGCTCGACACCACCTGGATGCATTCTCTTCGGCCCTAGCGTCCCAGAACATCTTCTTCTCCTCGATCCTACACCATTTATTTCAGAAAATCGACAGACTTGGAATGAGATCGGCATGGATCCAGCCCACACTGGGTTCTTTACAAAGGACAAGTTGGGGTTTTTTGTGCCAAAGGACATGCTGCCAACAAGCGACAGCAGCGACGGACCAGATCCGCTTCCCGTAATGCCATTCGAGCTCCTAGTCCAGACCCGACGGAAGATTGGCGCCGACTTCTTACAAGGGCGAAAGACTATCGAGCGGTACGGCGACATGATATTGTACCAAGCACGGAATTTTGGGGTGACTAGTCATTGTCTGGGCGACTTTACCATTAGGCGGAAACGTGGGCCGAGCACGCGCGTGCATTCTCGTGGAGACGTGTGGACCGCTTGCGACTTTTGTATCGAAACTCGGCGTCTGTGTCTCGTGATGCTTAGGATTAATCATCACGAGACGGAGAAGGTAATTCTTCCGCTGCCGCCTCAGCTTCGCGTTGAGAAGCACTTCACAGAGATGGGGTTCTGGGTGCGTAATGAGACTGAGACGATAGGGACAGACATTGGAGGTGAGACTTGATATTATTGCCTTCACTACCCCGCGCCTTCCGTTTGCTATCTCCTTGTGCACGTGCTTCAAATGGCGGCCTTGGAGCGCCGCGCCGAACAGGCATCAAAAACCATCTCCTCTGCTCTACTTCCTACACTCAATTTTTTATCGCACCTAAACTGCTCGCCATGTCAAGAATCGATTCCTACCTTACAGCCCTACTTACGCTATCTGGTGACGAGCAGCGCGTTGGCGCCCGCCGCGCCTTACTACAGAGCCTCGACAATAACGATCTGGCCGACCTTGTGAAGACCACCATGGAGTGCGAGTTCACACGAGGTGACCTAGAAGACATCGCTTCCTTCATCCTGGACGTCATTGCGAGAGACCAAGACTTAGCTGACACTCGCGCCACTGGTGGAGATCAAACAACTGAGGTAAGGGCCGAAGGAGATGCTCAAAGGAACAGTCCTACTGCTTCAAGTAAGTCTATCCTATCTAGTACTCCAACCTTCTGCTAATCAACCCGTCGTGCAACACGATCCCGAAGACACAGTGTCCCTCGCAAAACCAGTTTCTCGTTCAGCAAGCCAGCCAGGTCCATACGTCGCGCAGCCACAGCTTGACCCCGCCGTCCCTGTTTCAGCAGTCTCGCTACGCTGTCAGACTGCGCAGATCATCGCCGACAAGACCGTCCCACCCATGCAGTGCGTTCGCTGGAACCCGGTCTCCGACTACATCGACTTCCAGTTTGGCTCTCGTGAAGGTCTAGAGGATTCGTGTTTGGCAAACAGATTTGACTAGGACTATTTATCTACTGAATGTCACATCCAAGGGTGGGGCGAGTTCTTAAGGCAGCAGGAGAAGGGAATTGTTAGTGGGTGCTGCGTAAATGATACCGTCATTGGGCGGACTAAGCGTGCCAGTACACGTGCCAGCCTTACAGGGGCGTGCGATCGATGCATCAAGACTAAACGTCTATGTGCACGACTCGTGCGAATGGAAGATGGTGTGGTCAAGCTCGCCTTCTTTCCTTTGCCGTTGTCATTGTGGGTTAAAGATGGAAACCCGCTTAGTCAGTGGGTCCGTTCATGATACCGTGTTTGTGAAACCTCGGTGCTCTATCGGAGGCAGTGCAGCTGCATTGCTTTGGATGTACTTCATTCTGGAAAGCAATATGTACATAGTCGGAGGAACATATCACGAGGCACGTCTTTCGAAGGCTGGTTCTTTGTGCAATACATCATAACAGTAACGGTATCTTCCCACTAAACGTCTTGTTGGTGAAGTTTCACGCGATAACTCTATTCAAAATCCATTCTGTGTATCCTGAGTACGATTCAGGCATTACAAGTTGGTAAGACGCCTTATTCACATGTTCGCGCATGTGCTCAACCACAGCTCCGAGACGGTTACATATCATCAACAGGAACTTTGGCGAAACTGGTTGGAATCGCAGTCGTTTTCGTAGACGGCGAGAACATCTCTAACCTTCCATCTTCCGCTCTCGACTAAAACAGTCGAGCCACCTATCTACAGCGATTCATCGCCCGCTCGCTTCAATCACTGTACGACCTCATCGAAGACTCGCCTATCCACACCTTGAGCAGGACACTTTCTCTTACTCAATCTCCCCTATGTCCTTGCCACCTCGACAGCACATCATTTAGCACTATGATGACCCCACATAATCCAATCACAATCTCCCCAACAATGTTCATTCCCACCCCCAACCTCGACCTCACCGCCTTACTATCTCGACTCTTCTCCGCCCACTCGGTACCCTGGAACAAAGTCGATACTACCAAGGTAACAATGTCCACTCCCCATGCGACTTTTTATTTCCTTATCCTGCCACAAGTTTTATGCACAAAACGGTAGCAGGAACAATATTCTTGGGAATACATGCAACTACGCTGGCAATAGGCTGTGATGGAAGATCTAGGTCTAAAGAGTAGCAGGCCTAGCTATAATGCGAAAAGGAAGATTTTGTCAGTGGAGAGTATCCAGCCAGATCCCAGAAACATCACATCCTCTAGCACGCATCGCACTTTTCTCTCCACGGCTCCTCAGGAGCACTCTTGAGCTTATACCGCGTCAAAAACAACTCATGAGGCAACATCATATGCTCCAACCTCGCCTAATCCTCCTCAAAACAAGACAATCCACAACTACAACAACCCCCTCCCCATCCCCTAACACCGCGAACCCACCCCCACCTCCACCCCCTCTCCCCTGCCCAACCCCCCTCATCTCAGCCTTCCTCCTCTTCCTCTCCAGCTCCCTCGCCTGCTTCTTCTTCTTCTTACTACTCCCACTCCCCTCCTCCCTCTTCACCTCCACCCCATTCGCCGCATAAATCTCCTCCACCAACCCCCTCACCCTCTCGTGCCCCTCTCCCTCCACCTTCGCCTCCCCCGGCACCCCAAAAACCCGCGTTATCGCCGGAAAGCCCTGCATAAGGCGGGCTAAACTAGACAGTATATTGTATAGTTTACTCTTTTCCGTCGAGTATGTAGGAATACAGGGGTGCAGAGAGAGCCATACGTGTATCATCTGGTGCAACATGCGGAGCGAATAGATGGCTGCGTGGAGGCGAGCGGTGAGATGTACAAACGCCCAGCTATTATCGTACTCGCGGAAGAGAACGCGCTGGACGAGCGGGATAGGTGGTGGCTGGTTGAGTTCTGCGAGGACGAAGCTGAGGCCGAATAACGGCCATAAAAGGTCTGGGTTGATGATCTCTGTCTTCGTGGCCGCCCATGCTTTCAAGGAACGCATTTGTTGCTCTAGATCGGCGGCTGGAGAGACGAGGGCCGTGGAGGCATATGTGGAAATCTGCTGGAAACTGATACTCTGCGCTTTGCGCCGGTACTCGTGGACGATTGTATTTGGTGTTTGGACGAGCAAAGAGTAGGCGAGGGTACGGATATCGTGGCCTACATTCCATGCGGACGCTTGGTTGGGGTCCTCGACTAGTAGTGGCATGTACACGGATGGGCCGTCGAGGCCGTCGAGCGCTTGGTGGACGTACTCGGATATCCGGACATCCAACATGGGTAGCTTTGGCGTCGCACTGGGACTGGAAGTCTTTGCAACATAGCGCCTGGCGAACGCGATATAAGGCGCCGAGGCCTGATCTACTCCCTGGGCTGTGTGAGCGAGCAGCTTCGAACTATCTTGCGGGCCGTCAAGGAGAGCATAGGCAAACGTCACCAGGCTCTTGAGCTGCAACTGCCTGCTAATCTCGTCCGGCGAGTATGCTTTGATACCAGTGACCACATCCGCATCGTGGAGGAACACGACGAGCGTGTCTAAGCTGTAGTCAAACAGGACAAGATCCGTGTCGCTCGTAAATATAATGCACCTTGCATTCTCCTTTGCATGCAACGCACACCAGTCATCTGCTTCTCCAGGCACAGTTTTTGTCTTGGACGAAAACGGTGAATCCAGCAGCGCTTCCTGGAGTGCAGGTGCGAGAAAGGCATATGATATGGAGCCTAGGTACGTCGGAACAGGACACGAGACGGTCGCATAGTTGTTGCGGAACTGCTGCACCCGTCTGTTGTTGGCCTCCGTCCTGGACAAGCGCTCCGCGCGCTTTGATATAGGGAGGGCTCCATCGAAGTAGATGGCCGACCTGAGAAGGTGCGATCAGCAGTGGACGGCAGGAACATGACTCAGCACCCGCATATTGTGCATTCGCCGGTCAAGCACAAAGCAATATCTCACACATGGACAATGCGATATGGGAAAAGGTTTGAGACCCCTGCTACTAGTAGCGGTGAAGTGAAGAACATATGTGCGCACCTTATTGGCTTGCCGTCGTGGTTCCGTGCGAAAAGCAACAGTGGTCTACTCACACCTTGATGTTGCTCTTCTCCAGCTCGGCCAGCCAGGCAATTGCTGCAGCAACAATGTCGGCATACGACGGTATTCTCGACGCGCTAGCAGCCGAAGCGAGAGCCAGTTTGTGAGCGTAGTAGGCGAGCGCAGGGCCGTCTACCACGGCCGAGTAGCCGTCGAGCTGCGCGGAAGAAAAGCGCGTGGCGTAGGGCTCGAGGCGCCTAGCGAGGCCCTGGATACCCATTCTTCGTCTAGAGACGGTTGAGGTGGCGGGTCTCGGGGAAGAAGACGGGCAGACAAATGTTGAGAAGATGGAGTATGTAGTCGTCGCAGCAGAAGAGAAATGTACAGTAGTATGCACACACAGCCAGGATACCCCCGCCACGGGTCTGGGGCGAAGCGAGGCGGGGAGTGGTCAGTCTCAGGTGTTGTGCAGCGTCTCGGCCTGGAATGCAGGACTAGCGACTGTTGGGACGGTGGACGAGGGAAAAAACCTGAGAGGAGGGCCAGCGTGGCGTTGTGCTTGCCCGTTGATGAGCTAGCGCGGGCGTCATCCCGCGTAGTGGGGGGGGGGGGGGGGGGGGAAGCTGGGCGGGCCCCTCCAGCAGCTCAAAAGTTGCCCCTGCTGCCACCTCTCTGCACTCTGCAATTGCTTCAATCTCCCTCTACAGCAGACCAAGTACACACACCATCAACATGAGCGTCCGCACCGTCGAATTGAAGCCTTTCCAGGACCAGAAGCCCGGAACGTAAGTACAATGCGTGCATATGAGCTCCGGAGGGGTGATGGAGCTATGGCGTCAAGGCATGGTAGCTGACTTGGATTGCCATACAGTTCTGGTCTCCGCAAGAAGGTCAAGGTCTTCCAGCAGGAGCACTACTCCGAGTCGTTTGTTGCCAGCATCCTCCAGTCCATCCCCGAGGGCGTCGAGGGCGCGTTCCTCGTCGTCGGCGGTGATGGCCGCTACTGGAACCCAGAGGTGACGCAGACCATCGCCAAGATGAGCGCTGCCTATGGCGTCAAGAAGCTCTTGATCGGCCAGAATGGAATCATGAGCACACCGGCCGCCAGCCACCTTATCCGGATACGGAAGGCGACTGGTGGCATCCTCCTCACGGCCAGCCACAACCCTGGTGGTAAGTGGCCCATGACACGCACATTCATGCCCCCACCTAACATGCCCAGGCCCCGACGAGGACTTTGGCATGAAGTACAACCTGTCCAACGGCGCCCCCGCTCCTGAGAGCGTCACCAACAAGATCTACGAAACCTCAAAGACACTTTCCTCGTACAAGATCGCCGACATCCCCGACATCGACCTGAGCACAATTGGCACACAGACATATGGAAGCCTCGAGGTGGAGATTGTCCACTCGACCGAGGACTACCTCAAGATGCTCAAGGACATCTTCGACTTTGACCTCATCAAGTCGTTCCTCAAGCAACATTCCGACTTCAAGGTCCTCTTCGACGGCCTGAGCGGTGTCACGGGCTCGTACGGCGTCGACATCTTCGAGAAGGAGCTCGGCATCCCCAACAGCACACAAAACTGCGTCCCCAAGCCAGACTTTGGCGGCCACCACCCAGACCCCAACCTCGTCTACGCCAAGTCGCTGGTCGACGCCGTCGACAAGAACGGAATCCACTTTGGCGCTGCCAGCGATGGCGACGGTGACCGAAACATGATCTACGGCGCAAACTCGTTTGTCTCGCCCGGTGACAGCTTGGCCATCATCGCACACCACGCCGAGCTCATCCCATACTTTAAGAAGCAGGGCATCTACGGCCTTGCCCGCAGCATGCCGACTTCTGGCGCGATTGACCTGGTGGCCAAGAAGAAGGGCGTCGAGTGCTACGAGGTGCCCACCGGCTGGAAGTTCTTCTGCGGTCTCTTCGACTCGGACAAGATGAACATTTGCGGCGAGGAGAGTTTCGGCACAGGCAGCAATCACATCCGCGAGAAGGACGGTCTGTGGGCTGTCGTTGCCTGGCTGAACATCCTGGCCGGTGTTGGACAGCAGACGGGCACCACGCCCAGCATTGCCTCGATCCAGAAGGACTTTTGGAAGACCTATGGCCGCACATTCTTCACCCGCTACGACTACGAGGGCTGCGAAACCGAGGGCGCAAACAAGGTCACGAGCCACATGAAGGAGCTCATTACCACCAAGAAGGACGAGTTCATCGGCTCGACCGTCGCAGGCCGCAAGGTTGTCGAGGCAGACGACTTCTCCTACACTGACCTGGACGGCAGCGTCAGCAAGAACCAGGGCATCTTTGTCAAGTTTGACGACGGAAGCCGCATCGTGGTTCGTCTGTCTGGCACAGGCAGCAGCGGCGCCACGATCCGTCTCTACATTGAGAAGCACACGAGCGACGAGTCGACATACGACATGGACGCGCAGGACTACCTCAAGGACAACGTCAAGCTGGCGACTGACCTCCTGAAGCTCCAGGAGTACATTGGCCGCACCGAGCCCGATGTCAAGACGTAAGCGCGTGGCTGCAGGTTGGAACGCGACGATGTAATTAGCATGATTAGACGACTTGTACACGAGCATACGACGAGTATCAGTAGCAAAAACAAAGTTACTTTGCACGAAACAATGGTAGTAATGATGACACTAATGTGGCAATATGTCATGACCCTTTGAAAGTGTGTTGCGCGTGTGTGGCTTAGCGGCACTAGCTCGGCGACGTCATTTCCCAATCTAAACATGCCTCCGAGCTCCACCCCATAACAATACCGATCCCCACTCGAGTTTACCTGGACCTCAACAGCCCCCGCCTTTCACACCCTACACACGCGCATTGATTGCTGTGAGAGGCTTCTTTATCTTTTTTTCTCGAAACACTACTACCTACAGCTTCACGTGCACGTCGCCATCATGGCTGAGAAAGAAGGTTCCGCCGTGCCACCCCAGGCAAAGGGCTCGTGGTCGAGCTTCCTCAAGGTACGTAGCTGTACGACATGCTCAGGGAGGGTACTCTATCACTCGCGCAGTACCCACGCGCCTCCTCGTGCCTCTCCAGCCCACCCCTATCTCCAGCATAGCTCTCAACTAACACGCACCCCCAGTCCATCGCCTCCTTCAACGGCGACCTCTCCACCATGACCGCCCCCGCTTTCATCCTATCCACCAAGTCCCTGACAGAATTCTCGTCCTACTGGACCGAGCACCCGTCCGTTTTCGTTGCGCCGGCTGCAGAGCAAGATGCTGCGAAGCGGGCGATGCTGGTTCTGAAATGGTTTCTGAGTACGCTCAAGCAACAGTATGCGAGTCGGTCTGAGAAGCTGGGCAGCGAGAAGAAGCCGTTGAATCCGTTTTTGGGAGAGCTTTTCTTGGGGAGGTGGGAGGATGGGGTGGGGAAGACGGAGCTTGTGAGTGAGCAGGTCAGGTATGTATAAATGGAATGGGGATCGAGGGTGTGGAGAACGGGAGCTAATGCAATATGTGTAGCCATCATCCACCTGTTACGGCCTATTCTATTTGGAACGACCAGCATGGCGTGCGCCTGGAAGGATACAATGCGCAAAAGGCATCGTTCAAGACGACCATCAACGTCAAGGTAAGACATATCCAGACTCCATCCGCTGTACACTATTAACACACCGCGTCCCAGCAAATCGGCCACGCAATGCTCCACCTTGACGCCTTCAACGAAACCTACCTCATTACCCTCCCCGCCCTGCACATCGAAGGCCTCATCACCGGCTCGCCCTACGTCGAGCTCAACAGCAGCACCTACATCCAGTCCTCCAGCGGCTACACCGCGCGCATCGACTACAGCGGCAAAGGCTGGGTGTCCGGCAAAAAGAACAGTTTCACAGCCGTCCTGTACCCCGAAGGCAAGGAGAAAGACGTCATCTACAAAGCGGACGGCCAGTGGACCGACGCCTTCCAGATCCGAGACGCAAAGACCAAAGCCGTCGTCGACACATTTGATCACAAAACCATGAAGACGACTCCGCTAACCGTCGCGGATATTGAGAACCAGGATGATTTTGAAACGAGGCGCGCGTGGAAGAAAGTTAGCGATGCGATTAACAGCGGTAACATGGATCTTACGTCGTCGGAGAAGACGATTATAGAGACGAGGCAGCGCGAGATGAGGGCGCAGGAGAAGGAGGAGGGCAGGGAGTGGGAACGCAAGTTTTTCTCGAGAAAGGAGGATCCGGTGCTGGAGCAGCTGGCGAAGAAGGTGGGTGAGGGAGTTAATGAGGGACAGACGAATGGCGTGTGGCGGTTTGATAGGGAGAAGGCGGATAAGGCGACGACGCCGTTTCATCCGCAGGTTGTGCCGCCGATTTATGAGAGGAAGTAGGAATAGTGGGTGGTGTGATGGGGAGGGGGTGTGACGGGGATGGGATATGATGGATGGGGTAATGGGACTTGAGCAGGGGATACACGGCTTGTGAGAGATCAGAGGCGTGAGGACTTGATGGACTGATAGAACGTGGGAATGGCATGGCATGGTATGCAAACGGGTCATGGAATAATGGGCATCACAATGGGTTTCTAGTACGAGTCTACTGCCATCCTTGGACTCAGTCTCTCTTGGATCGATCCTAGTCATACATACATACATACATACACACTCTCTCCTTTCTCGTTGCTAATAGAAAACAAACATATAACCTTGAATCTTTTACAATTGCATCGTGCCTGCGCAATTTAATCTAGATTGCTTTCTTTCTTATATCCTACTAGTAATTCACGACGCGTTTTTGGAAGCAGTCCGCTTATCGTTGCCGTGGCGTTGCCAGCATTGGCGGAAGATTTCCATCTAAAATAGGTAACATTGGTTAGAGAATGTGGAATGAATGGTTGCTGAAGACTTTAGATGGCTTTCTTTTCTCGGGCTCTTTTTCTTTTTGTGACCGGAGCCCGGTGGCCTATCTAGAAGCCAGAAGCAATGATGATGGTAAAGATGATAAAACTCACTCACCTCTTGCTTGCACGCTCGCCAGTCTTTTTTGTCGTAGTAGCAATCTGTCAATTTTGCGTTTTCGTCTGCGCACCCGGTGCTGAAGATTCGCTTGTCCCTGAATTTTTGTTGTCGCGCATTAGCTCTGCAGTTGTTCTTCGCTTCCACCCCCGGATCTCCGCATCTTTTCGCGTGATTGAACAAGGTTGGGGAGGTAGAGACGGAACGCACCAGTCGTCGGGTTCGTCGTCGATTAGTAGTTGCGCGGCTGCGGCGCGGGCTTTGTCTTCGTTGGACATTGGTGAGTAGAGAGACGGATATTGTGTCTGTGTAAGTGTGCGAAAAAGTAAAAAGGAGTTGGGAACTTGCTCAGTCAGGGTCTTTTGAAAGAGAGAGAGTTTAGGTACTTGAAGCACGATCGGCACAACCTCGGTCCGCATCGCTTCAACCAGTTCCCATCAACACCATCATCACCAGCATCTTCCTCACCAGATCGCTGCCATATCTCCCAGCAAAAAAAAAATCACACACACAATGGCAACGAAGAAAATGAACGTCCTGGTCTACTCCGGTACGCGCCTAACCGCGCACCTCTTACACCACCCTTATTAATCTTTCCCCACCCCGCAACAGGAAACGGAAGTACAACCGAATCCGTCCGCCACTGCACCTACACCCTACGCCGCCTCCTCTCACCCGCCTACGCCGTGATCCCCGTCAGCAGCGACACGCTGCTCAAAGAGCCCTGGCCTAGTACCTGTGCTCTCCTCGTTTTCCCGGGCGGCGCAGATCTCGGCTACTGCCGCTCGCTGAATGGCGCAGGGAACCGGCGGATCAGTAGATATGTGAATGCTGGGGGTGCGTATCTGGGGTTCTGTGCGGGTGGGTATTATGGGAGTGCGAGGTGTGAGTTTGAGCTTGATGATCCGCAGATGAAGGTAGAAGGGGAGAGGGAGTTGGGGTTCTTTCCGGGGGTGTGTAGGGGGTTGGCGTTTGAAGGGTTTAGGTATGCGAGTGAGGCTGGGGCGAGGGCAGCTGAGATTAGGATTGAGAAGGAGGCGTTTGGGGGTGTGGGCGAGGGTGTGGCGGAGAGGTTCAAGAGTTATTATAATGGGGGTGGGGTGTTTGTTGATGCGGAGAAGATGGAGAGTAGGGGGGTACAGGTACTGGCGAGTTATGTGGAGGATTTGCATGTCGAGTCTGGACAGGGGAAGGCCGCGGTTGTGTATCGCAAGGTGGGTGAGGGGCATGCGGTGGTTACTGGACCGCATCCAGAGTAGGTTCAGATGCGATTTTTGTGATACCCTCGCTCGCTAACATGGTGTAGATTTGCGCCCCAGAATCTTAGCAAGATTCCTAGCCTACCGTCTTATGCCACGGTTATTGCTGATATCGCGGCCACGGACGCGACGCGACTTGCTTTCATGCGCTTGATCCTCGGAAAACTTGGTTTGCAGGTCAACGAGCAGGAACAAGCGGTACCGTCCCTCTCCCGCCTGCACCTCACCGCTCATAACCTGGCAGACGTCTCTGACCTCGTTGCTACGTGGAGTGGAATCATCACTGTAATGGACGGAGATGAGTATATTAAGGGCGAGAACGACGTGTTCCGGATCGAGAAGGAGGGTACGGCGTGGAGTGTAAAGGAGCTAAAGAGGGCCGTCAGTGCCATGTCAGAGAAACTACCTACCCTTGCTTCGGTGACGAAGAATAGCGACAAGGGCGGTGAAGAGCAAGCCCGAGAGAAGGAAGATGGCAGCAAGCAGAAAAAGTACAAGACCCCGGAAGAAGAGATTCACGAGTGCATCGAGTACACGGCCACGACCTCGCCCGACGAAATCGTCGACTACACCAAGATCATCAAGACCATTGTCCCCCACGAAAAGGCTCTCCCATCACCCCAAGAAACCCCATTCCATCACGACGCCTTCTACGCAAACCTGCACCACTACCACACCAAGCTCCGCAACCCAGACGCTTCCTTTGGCAAACACCTCATCTACGGCGAAGTCGTAACCTCGACCAACACGCTGCTCGAAAAGAATCCGTCGCTGCTGCGCAACTTGCCCAACGGCTTTACGATAACGGCGACGACGCAGATTGCGGGCCGCGGGCGGGGGAACAATGTGTGGATTGCGCCGCCGGGGGCGCTCATGTTTAGTACGGTATTGCATCATTCTTTTGCGTTGAGTCAGAGTGCGCCGGTGGTGTTTGTGCAGTATCTGGCTGCGTTGGCTATTGTGCAGGGGATTAAGGTGAGACGTTCCATTTGACTCTTTCGCGACGGAAGGAAAAACAGTAACAGGGATAAATTTGCTAACGTTGTACTCCAATAGAACTACGCACCCGGGTACGAAAAGATCCCTGTCAAACTCAAGTGGCCAAACGACATCTACGCACAACTCCCTGGCTCTAGCGCGAACCCTGTTGTCAAAATCGGTGGTATCCTGGTCAACAGCAGTTACTCCGGATCCACGTACGACGTCGTATCAGGCATCGGGCTAAACCTGAGCAACGCATTGCCAACAACGAGTCTAAACCAGCTCACCAAGGCGACCAACCCGCCGCTCAAGGACTTTACGCCAGAGAAGCTGCTAGCAAGTATCCTGGCGCACTTCGAGGTAAGCCATTACATCTACAAAAATGGCGTCGGATATACGGCATACTAACCGTACCCCCCAACCAGACTCTCTACTCGACCTTCTGCCAGGAAGGATTCAATCGCGACATGGAATCGTACTACTACGAGAACTGGCTGCATACCGATCAGCTCGTGACGCTGGAAGATCAGCAAGGGGTGCAGAGCGGGTGTAGGGCGAAGATCAAGGGGATCACGCGGGATTGGGGGTTGCTGCTTGCGGAAGAGGTGCGCGAGGTTGATGGGCGGGGGACGGGCAAGATTATTCAGATTCAGAGTGATGGGAACAGTTTTGATTTCTTTAGGGGGCTGGTGAGGCGGAAGGTGTAGTAGTGGGGTGAGGTACGTTGAATGAGATACTACCTTTACGTTAAAGCACTAATTGAGAAGAAGTTCACGAATGTGGTTTCATTGCTCCCATAGATTTCATGAAATGACTAGCCATGTGGATGTTTGTGAATCTCATGCCCAAAAGGTTCACCTCGCCATCTCTCCCCCTCATAGCCCTTCACTGCAAATCGGTTTCAATACGTCATCGACGCTAGTCCCCGTCGTCAGCCCATTCCATCTGCTATCTTCAAGCGACAAACGCGTGATTTGTATTTGCTGGAGGCACAGGCGGAAAGTGTTTCCGACAAAACCCGCTGTCGCAAACGACTGGTACAGCGACATCATGGCATGTTTCGATCCACCCCCATTTCCCGTTCTTGCATTGCTGGACCGTGCTGTCGTGAGCTGGTGAGCATCGCCTCTCGCTGCCTTTGCATTCTTTTCCAGAGTCGAGGGCGAGGATAGGATGGGGGAGGGTGAGGAGGGTTAGAGCGGTAGGGATGATGGTGGTGAGAAAGCGCATTGTGGTGGTGTTGTTCGTGCTGTTCGGTTGAGTAGTCGAGAAGTATTTTGTTGGTGGAGATGCTGGTGTGGTGATGGAGTTGTGGTCGTGGAGATTGAGGAGAATGAAGGCAGCAACTTGGGGTTTATATATTCTTGAGAGAAGGTTACGGTGGTTTGTCACGTGTGAAGAGGAGAGAGTGATTAACCGGCGGTGCTTCAAAGTGAATTGAAAACTACTAGATCAATCACGGAATCAGAACGCAGGCAAATCATACACTCATTCACATTGCTGTGGTAACCTCGGCCATTTCACACACAAGCTTCACTTCTGACCATCTGTTTGATTGACGACGAAAGATACCAGATAAACGGTCGTCTATGGATCAAGACATATGTAGCGAAGTAGGACATTAGCAACCCACTTTCGCCTCTGAATGTCTAGCATTTCATGACGACATTGCTCGCTGTGTCGCAGAATCTTGTGACCATCTTGCATTCGCCATCGGAGATGGCGAGAGTAGGGAGGGTCATGACCAAAAGAGTTAGTATAATGGGGAGAAGTGCATGATTGACTTAGTCGTACTAGCATTTGACAAGGACGGTGGTTTGAAGATGTTTGATAGAAGATGCTGGTGTAACTGTAGAGATGACGTAGTAGATAGACGAGGAAGGATGGCTGTATAATTAACATATGTGCTCCTGGTCGGGATAGTCAATATTGTTCGAGTGCGAAAAATTAGGTGCCGAAAGGCGAACAACCCCCACACAATTAACGTCATCTTCGAAGAAAGTCAAAATCTGATATTACTCAACCTTGAAACCAGCACATCATCATCAAAGTCATGCCAAGTACGAGCGTCACGATATATTGATAGACTATCAACATACAGCTACACACTCCATCCATGGAGACTACACGTCTCCATGCTCAGCGGTTGGTTGGCGTGCACAACCGCATACCCCATATTCCATATCCATATCCGCACATCACTAACCCACAAACGGCCCAGTAGCGGCGCAACAGCCACTTAGTGATGAGGGGGAGTCTCGTGGTTCGTGGGTGAGTCGTCGGACTCGGGGTACTTCCAGACCTTTCCGAGGGGTTTTCCAAAGCAGCCGTATATGCCTTGCTCATTGTAACTGCAACTGGGTGCCTGTGGCTTGTAGGGAAAGGGGTTGGGGTGTGCGAGGGTCTGGTGTGGGAGTAGCGATTAGTGCGTGTTCAGGATGGGGACGGAAGGTGGAGGATAGGGATGTGTTGGGACTTACTGTGGGCAGGCTCATCATGAGAACTGCGATGACGGTGGAGAGGCAAGCGGTGAGCTGCATTGTGGTAGTTTAGGTGAAGTAAGGGGTTGGTTTGAGAAGTGTTGTGGTGGTTGGGATTGTGAGTTAGATCAGTGGGATCTTAGAAAGTATGTGGTATCTGAGAGATGAAGAGATGATGAGTACTAGACCGACAAGTGAGGTTTTTATACTTGCAAGTCTTTCTACCCAGCTTTGAAAAGGTTGCATACGTGTACAGTATACGTTGCAAGTTGAAGAGGCTCAGGACTGGAAAGTCCTCGATGCGCAATTAGACGAAATTCGTATCGATGGTTCTTGTTAACAAATGACCCTGTATTCTCACTTCGGAATGACGCTTACTCAACTGTACATGTCATAATTACAGATGTAGCTCGACATGTCGGTTTTTCTTAGTCAAAAGTTGGTCTCGTGTATGGAGCAAGAGTACTCAACGCCGTCCGTCGGCCACAGCTCACAATACTCCAGTACCTAACACGTAGACATGCACAAATTCTACCATATTCAAGATTACCTGCATACGCAAGATCCTGCAGAACGCCCAGGATTCACAAAGTGGACAGACAGACAGGTGATAACGATATTAAGACGGGTTCGTTCATACTGGTTACATGGCATACGTGTACTCTCAACAGGACCATAATCAAGACTGCAAGACCAATCAGTGGAATCTACCACCCAACTATCACGAAGCCACCTATCGCCTTTCAAAACCAAAACGCATCCCCTCCTTCCCAATCTATACTCATCCCCAGCCCATCCACGTTCCCACATTTAACCCATTTCCCCAAAAATCATTGATACGGCTCCGGTCCATCGCTAGGCCCCAACTCAGCCTCATTAGAAATACACTTGACATTATTCCCTAGCCCGTGCAAATCACCACAATAGTCACCACCAACACAGTCCTCATAGAACCGCCAGTTACCTCCTTCGCAGATCTCAATGTAACCCATGTAATGTGCACAGCGCTTTGCGCCGTCGCTGATCACGGTGCAGTCACGACCGGATTTCTGGTCGGTTGCGAGAGCCTGTGTGGGGTTAGTTGGGTGGTGCAAGGGGGAGTGAGGAGGCGACTTACAGTGGGGAAGAGGAAGGCCAGGGTGGTGGCGAGGAGGGTGGAGTACCGCATGGTTGTGGAGTATGGAGAGGGTTGGTGGATACGTTGGATTTGGATGTTATTTTGTGGTGGGTTGGAGGTAGTTGTAGATCTTTCGCTGTAGGCTTGTAGTTGTAGTAGCTTTGGAGTATTTGAAATTGTCTGGGAGGCAAAGAGAGAATCCTGTGCCTTTTATGCTAATTTCTCAAATTTGCGATGAATCAAATTCCATATATTCATAACTCGAGAGGTTGTGGGTGGGTTCTTAGTTCTGGGTCTTCGCGGTACCACGGTTGTCAGTGGTGGAGCGAATCTCAATTGTCCAATGCTTCTAGGTGAGTGCAGCAGAGACCGACCCATGGTTAACGTGTACTGTAAGTTGTACACAAGACCTATGCTATGAACCAAGGTTTTGAAGCATATGAAACTTGCGTAATTTTTACTAGAATGCAATGTAGCGGACGTTGCATGCTCTGACTAAGTGCGGGCTCCGTGATCCCAGTTACGAGGCCATGTCAGCCATAATCATACGCGACTCCTTTCGAGGCGATAGCGCATCGCTTGAGCGCCATGCGGTCCGCATATTCGCGGGCGACTCGATCGCTGTCACTAGAGAGTTCGCGCTCGCGGGAAGCATAGTAGGTATGTTTCGGTAGAAACAACCCTAAATGTGCGCGCGATAACGCTCCGTTCTTCTGGTTCGATAAGTTTCTCATTTCCTAGAGTTGCAATGAGCGATGAGAAATGGTGCAAAAGTTTCCGTGAAGCTCCGGCTGCAGGCGCTCAACACGGCGTCGACGTTCGATAACTCGCGAGAAGCGGAAGGCGAGGCCATCGTCATCGACAAATGTGTTCACCGTCAATCCTCAGCAAGATTGTATGATGGGTCTCCTAGCAGCAACAAAATAAGATGCACAACGCAATTTGTCGTTGCACAGTAACATCCGCCGCCATGCATATCCTCCAACTCCACTAGCCCCTCTTGGCGAACAAGGGTCTCTCCGCGCATCGCGAATTTCCACTCCAACCATGCTCACCACCATCGCAACCACCGCCGCCGCCATTGCGCCTCACACAAACCCCCCACAACCATGAACCTCTCCATCTTCCGCCCGGTCTTCCGACCCTACAAAACACCATCGCCACCACAACCAACGACCCTACTGCAACGAACCGCAAACCAGATATACCCGTCATACCCCAAAACCCAACACACACCCTTTTCCACCACCCCCTCCCTCCAGAAACGCACAAAAAAGGGTCCAGGAAATGATCCTAGGATAAGTACGTCTCTCCTCTCCCCTCCTCCCCTTCCCACCCCTCTACAACAAAGAAAACTAACAAATCCCTACTAGCAAACATCCGCTACCACCTCTCCCACCCCCTCACCCCCCGCCCCCTCCACTTCTCCCGCACCCGCTCCCTCCGCCACTGGACCATTCACCGCGCGTGGCTTCTCTTCCTCCGCAAGCGGCGCTGGGCCGAGGAACGCGAGCTGGAACGGCAATACATGGCTATGCGCAGTGCATGCGAGCACCTGCGCCTGATGGACAGTAACGGCAACCTTGTGTCTGAAGAGGAGGCGGGTGGGCAAGGTGCTGATGCTTCGAGATTGGGGGTCAAGGGCAGGGAGGTGGGCAGGTTGTATCGCAGTGCGATGTTGAAGAGGGGGGTGTGGGGGAGTGTGCCGGTGGAGTATGGGAGGGTTGTTACGGATTTTCCGGGGAGGGAGGGGTGGAATCATGAGTGGGTTAGGAATTGAATGGAGATTGAGGGTTAAGGGGAGGTGTGAATATATGTGTATATTGTATAGGACACGGGAATTTGTGGTGTTGGAGGCTCATGTATCGAGAAAACATGTATGCTGGCCAAAAAGGGAAAATGCAAGTGTTCAAACGACAAAACACGTTTATGACGGTACACTGATAAGCAGGAACAAATCCAACAGCTTAGCTATAAATTACCGCTAAACAGACTGTACGATCTCACTATTCTACATCTACACCCCTAGCCTCATCCACCGTCCCCTTGTACATAATAAAGCAAAAAGCTCAGAAAAGAGCGGACGATGATGGCAGTTCTCTTCATCACATCATCAGCCAGACATCGCAAAGTGAAGAGGTAAGGAACCGCAAATCTTCGCAACATGTTCGCACATCTTCTAGCTAGAGCCTAAGCCGTCGACCTGATGCTACACAACAAAGCCCAGTACACTCTATCGACTGCAAAAAAAAAGAGGAGTACAATGCCGTACGCTCAAAAAGATGAAAAGAAAACAAAAAACAAGAATCGAAATTGACGCCCCTCGCCCCAAAATATATCGCCAACTCCATGATGTTTTACTCCGCCCAATGCAGTAATGTGATGTGATGTCAGAAGAAGAAGAGGAAGCGCAAGAAGAAAAAAAACGGACCAAGATGCCAGAAGAAAGCGACCAAGAGGAACACTGTCGTCGTGTCCATCAAGTCCAACAACACTCAAAGAACAACACACCCACACCCCGGATTCTCCTTCTTATCCACACTCAACAACGCGGCCCTCGTCGCCGCCTCAAACACATCATCAACGCCATCCCCCGTCAAACTACTACATTCCAAATACTTCCTCGCGCCAATCATCTCCTTCATGTCCGCGCCCTGTTTCGTCGTCGTAAACCTCAAGCTCTTCTTCCTCATCTCCTCCTGCGCAAGGGGATCATCCCTTAAATCCTTTTTCAGAGCAACAAGAATAATGGGCACAGTGGGGCAGCGCTCGCGCGCCTCTTCGGCCCACTTGTGCTTGACATTGTCGAGGGAATCCGGCGAGTCGACGCTGAAGCCGATGAGGATGACGTGGGCTTTGGAGTAGGCGAGGGGACGCAGGCGCTCGTAGTCTTCTTGGCCGGCGGTATCCCAGAGGGCGAGTTGCACGGATTTGCCGTCTACTCTGCAGTCGGTGACGTAGTTTTCAAAGACGGTGGGGACGTAGCGCTGGGTGTGTTAGAACAATCATACTTTTAGAATTTCAGTCACGTGGACGTACAGTTGGAAAGTAACCCAGAGTAAAGACGCTCAGAAGACTAGTCTTTCCGCAGGCACCGTCGCCGATGATGACGAGCTTCCTAGAGGCACAGGATCAGCATAGTGTTCGGGTGTCGCATAACGTATGAACGCCATGGTGTGACGGTGTCGGCGTGACCGAATGGCCGAAAGCGAGCAGAGAGGGTGTGCATGTACTGGATGACCGCAAGGAGAAAGAATTGAGCGCGAGTCGATAAAAAGTGGACATGGGGAGCCTGTAGGGTGGCCTATTTTTAGTCGGACGTGTCGTCGGACCGGGCGCGCCAATGCAAGCTATGGCGCAAAAGCCGGGGTGCCTCAGCTCGCATGTGCTGCAGTCGGGAATATTCTCCTGCAATGTACATGCAGAGTTTGACGGGGAGCGGATGGAGAGATACAGGTCATGTCGTCAAAAGAGACTCGGGCGGGATGAATAGAGTTGAAAAAGCAATGCGCGCACTCGGACAACGAAAAACGGTGATGATGAAAGATCGACATGGAATAAGTGAAGTTTGACCAGGGTCCAAAAGTGAAGTTTAAACGTACCTGCGCATTACAGGCTCGCCATTCTGCTGTTGCTGTGCCATTGCGAGGGCAAAATACCGCAGCTGGCGGGGTGTTGTGAAGTGTTGGGTTTTGTTGAGCGGGTGGGCGCGCGTTCGGCGTGGGTGTCGAGGTTGCGGTGGTGTGCGGGTGGCAGGATACAGCCAAGTAGCCTATTCCGCGCGAGGTTGCGAGTGTAACGGAAGCGGAGGGAGTGTTTTGTGGTGGCGTGTCCGAGCAGCTAGCGCTGTGATGGGAGCGAGTGGTGAATGGCGTCGATGGGCGATGCGTCGATGCGACGGGTATCAGGACGCCGACGGGTGCCAAAAGAGGTCAATGGAGGGGCGGAGGGCAGGCGCAGAGTGAAGCGACAGACGACCGGCAGGCGGGAGCAGTGAGTGGTTGTGGTGGGTGTTGTGGTGAGTGTCGCGGTTGTGTGTTGCGACGACGGGGGGCGGGCGTGTGTGATGTGTGAAGTGTCTTGGTGACGGGGAGGCGTTTTAATAATGAAGCTTGGGGACGATCACGGCGGAGACATGCACGAGCTAGAGCAGCCGAGGGCTGGACGGGGGACCGAGTGCGGTGTGGGTGGGTGGTATGTGTGGTGGGCGAGGGCGAGGGCGAGGGCGTTGGCGTGGGAGCGTGTTGAGCGATACGAATGGCCGTCACGCTGCACAGCCTCTCTGCCGGGTTCCAGAAGGCTGCTGGGGGTGCCAAGACGTGGCACTTGCGGCAGGTGCGAATCGCAACGTCGGTACCACAATGGGCCGTCGACCGTCGACCATCAACAAGACGCTCCCACGCTCCGGCATGTGCTAACCAAGACGCCGCCCCCGACCGCACGACGCCCACACACTCGAGAGCGCGAGACGCTGCAGCGACGCTGAACCCCCCAGGAAATCGCATACTGCCGCCCGTCGTGTGCGTGCCCGGCCCCTCCTCCACCCTGCTCCCACCTCCCTCCTCTCACTTTTGCTGCCCCGAACGAGTGGCTGTTCGCTAGTCTGCCCGCGCCAACACCGGACACGTCGCCCACGACACTGCGAGACGGCCCTCTAACACGTCTGCCAGCACACCGCGGCCACGCCATCCCCAGACATGGCCCAGGGCACCCGCGGGCCGACGCCGGCAACCATGGCGTCCAGCGGCACCGCGACGCACGATCCCACCCCGACGGCCGTGAACCGCAAGAAGCAGAAGCGACGGGAGAAGGAGGCCGCCAAGAGAGCCGCTCAGGAGCCGCCAGCGCCCGCCTCTGCGCCTGCGAGAAACGGCGTGTCGTCTGGTCATGCCGCTGCTGCTGCTGCTGCTCCTCGCCCCGGCCAGCAGCAACAGCAGCAGCACGCGGACCCCGAGCTGGACGAGCGGGCCTACGACGAGGGCGACTACTACTCGGACGACGACTACGAGCACGCGTACGGCACAAACGGCGACTACCAGCCAGCCTACAACCACGTGCCCGTGCGAGGCAGCACAAACAAAAAGTCGAGGCGGAAGAAGAAGGCGCCCTCCGCTCCGCCGCCGCCCCTCGACTACACGCAGCACGTCGCCTCACGCCTCAGCCCCGCACCCGCCCATGCCATGTCGCCCGCCCGCTCGGTCGCGCGCTCCGGCTCCAGACAGGACCGCATATGGAACACGACCATGCAGGACGAGCGCGACCGCATACGCGACTTCTGGCTGTCCCTCGGCGAGGAAGAGCGCAAGTCGCTCGTCAAGATTGAAAAGGAGGCGGTGCTGCGCAAGATGAAGGAGCAGCAGAAGCACTCGTGCAGCTGCACCGTCTGCGGGCGCAAGCGCACCGCCATCGAGGAGGAGCTCGAGGTGCTATATGATGCCTACTATGAGGAACTCGAGCAGTACGCCCACCACCAGCAAGACGTCGGTCGTTTCATTCCCGAGGCTAATTATGGTTATGCGTCCAGTGCTCCCCATCACCCGCGCCCCATGCTCAACTCCCACCCCCACCCTCCCCCCGGCACCTACGACGACGACGACGACGACGACGGCGAAGAGTACGACTCTGGCGAGGACGACGACGAAGACTCGGAATACGACAGCGAGATCTCGTCCGAAGGCGACTACAGCTCCGGCGAGCCCAGTCTGCCGCCTGAGCCCTCCGACTTTCTCCAGTTTGGCAGCAGTCTGCAGGTCAAAGGTATGCATTTTCCTAGACCCCTCCTGGGAGCATGCTGATTCATCCGTCTAGGTGGCATACTTACCGTTGCTGACGATTTGCTCAAGAACGACGGGAAAAAGTTCATCGAGATGATGGAGCAGCTCGCCGAGCGTAGAATGCAACGAGAAGAAGATGCCCAGGTCCAGGCTCATCCAGGTGCCCAGCATCGCTCCTACAGCGGTCACAGTCACAGCGCCCCGCCGCCCGACGAAGACGACTACGACGACGAGGGCGAGGACGAGGAAGAGTACGACGACGACGACTACGAGGAGGACGAAGAGGACGAGGAAGTGCGTATCTGAAGTTGGCGTGTCTGTCTGCAACTAACCCCGCCAGGGCGCCATGACCGAGGAGCAACGCATGGAGGAGGGCCGACGCATGTTCCAGATCTTTGCAGCGCGCATGTTTGAGCAGAGAGTGCTCCAGGCGTATCGAGAAAAGGTGGCCGCAGAAAGACAGCAAAAGTTACTCGAAGAACTAGCAGAAGAGGACGTGCGGAAAGACGCAAAAGAGGCCAAGAAAGCAAAGGAGGCCCAGAAGCGAAAGGAGAAAAAGGACAAGCAGAGGCAGCTAAAGGCAGAGCAGGAAGCGAAGAAGGAGGCCGAACGCGCAGCCAAAGAGGCCGAGGCCAAGGCTGCAGAAGAGAAGCGGCTCGAGGAACAGCGCAAGAAGCGCGAAGAGCAGCGGAAAAAGAAAGAGGCCGAACGCAAAGCGCAAGAGGAGGAGAAGCAGCGCAAGGAGGCCGAGCGTCTGAAGCGACAGCAGGAAGAACGCGAGCGCCAGCAGGAAGCCGAGAGGAAAGCACGAGAACAGAAAGCACTCGAGAAAAAGGCCAAGGACGAGGCGAAACGCAAGGAACGCGAAGAGCGAGAAGCGAAAGAGAAGGAGGCCAAGGAGAAGAAGGCCCAGGAGGAAAAGGAGCGCAGGGAACGCGACTCGAAACTCAAGGTCGACAAGAACCGCACGGCCAAGGAGGACCAAGCCGCCGCTGCTGCTGCACACAATGCTATAGCTGGAGCGAAGAAGTCGTCACAGCCAGCAGTCGCGGTGCCTCCCCAGTTGCTGAAGCAGAACTCGTCTGCTGGAATGCCCTCGCCACTTGTTACGCCGGCTGTACCAAAGGCCCCAACACCCAGCCGGCCACGCCAGACGTCGCACCAAACCTCCCACAGCTCATCTCCCAAGACGCCTCACGCTACGCTGGGAGCGAGCAAGTCAACATCCCCCAACTCTCAGTTGCCGAACCCGTCAATACCAAGGTCCATCTTGACCAAAGCACCAATCCCACAGCAAGGCATGTCTAATCTGCATGGCCAGCCGACTTCTCCGATGCCTCCTATGGGACCGCCACCGGGCATGCAAGGGCCACCAGGACTCGCAATGGGCAGCCTGCCACCAGGCCTAAATGGCTTTCCTGGCCATACTTCCATGATGCCCGGGATGATGGGCCCCCGTCCAAACATGCCATTTTACCCCCAGCCCGCGCCCCAGAGTTTCCGTGGCTTCCCACCACCGGGCATGCACACACCAGGCGCCCTTCCCATCGGCCGTGGTGGTTTTCCAATGGATGGACCACCGGGGTTTCCAGCACCTCCTGGCTTTACCGCCCCGATGCCGACCGCGTTTTCAATGGGCATGCCGACGCATTCCAGACAGGGAAGTGGATCGTTTGAGAGACTGTCGAATGAGAGCCCTATTACAGGGCCGTCCGCTCAGCCCATTCAACGACCTACACCTATCAAGCGTCCAAGCAGTGTAAAGGAAGACGGTCAGCAAACCGGGAGCGATGTAGATGAACTCGCGAACCACCTCGGCAGCAAAGCCTTGCTGGACGATGACGACGATATACCCGAGCTACCTGAGAACAGACGCCCGAGCATGCAACAACACGGTTCCGTGCGCGCGCCTTCCTTTGGATTCGCGGATATCCCCGGTAGCCAATACGGGTCCTTTGGTGCACCAGGCGTGGGCGGTGGTAGTATCTGGGGCACGCCTCCGCTCGGCGGTTTCCACCCAGGTCCTGCGAGCGGCAGTGCTGGTAACTGGGGCAACTCGCCCACATCCAACATGTTCACCTCGCCCTTTTCTCTGAACGGAGGTAGTAACGCAAGGGGCATGGAGCGCCACGCAAACGAACACCGCATCGTCTGGCTCCGCCGCACCATCTGCGCTGCATGCAAGACGCTCGGCCCCCGCGCCGCAGACACAGATGGCTACGTCGATGCAGCGGAAATCCACAGACAGGTCGATGCAGCACGAGGCGCGCTGGACCCTGTGCCTGTCTCCATGGACGAGATGAGGGAAGCGTGTGATATTTTGGATGTCACGCATACGAATGGTGGTGGCACGCTCGAGTATAAAGAAGTGGAGAATGGCCAGCTGAGTGGAGTTAGGTTCACAGAGGGTGCGCTGGGAAATGCGTCTGCGCCGGTCGGGTTGGGCGAGATTGGGAGTCCGGTGCCGGGGCATAGTGTGCTTGCGGGCGGGTTTGGGGGGAGGTTTCCTGGGCTGGGGGCGCAGGGGTTTTGAGTGAAAGGAGGAGGGGGGCGTGGCGGATGAGCTGGGTTGCTTGGGGAGGATGTGACGCTTTTGCTCTCTCTTTCCCCTTTTGAGCGCCTGGTTGGTTTTCTGTTTCTTTGTGTGGGAAGCTGTTGGACCGAGTAAAAACTTGTTGGTGGTGTGCTACTCTTCTTTTCTGGCACGCAGCGTTCTTCTGGGTCATGTCTTGATTGACGGGACTTCACTGCAAATAGTCTGGTCTTCTTCCCCTTGTCTCATTTTTTGCAAGGAGAGGTAATTGAGTTGGTTCGAGTGGCAGGATGTGTGTTTGGACTGATGGATGTGATGTGAAATCTTGGTAACGACGTTGTATTCGAAGATAACTTTTTGTATGTTGTCTCAGTGGTGGCTATAGTTACTAGCTTACGTCATGCAGAGACGTGACTACGACGCCTTTACAGTGCATGCATGGGACGACACCACAGCTTCCCCTTCCGAACAAGATAGTTGCGCAAGAAGGAATGTAGTTCGTATTCTAGATTCTTCTACATTGAACGGGTAGCAGCGGATATACTTCCAAACTCTATCACCGCCGGAAACGTGGTTGCTCGTCGCATGTTGACAACGACATGGTACGAGAGAGGAGCGGTCAAGCTCTCCGCTTGGTTGGCAAACCAGTGCGTGAGACGAAACCCCGCTATTGCTGTGACATGGCATGGCACGGCATGGAAAAGGAATATGGAGAAAATTGGTAGAGGTATTATCATGGCGTGTTTGAATGGCTTTTAGACGAGTAGATTGCATGCTCTGGGTGAGTGAAGAGCGGATAGCTGGATACAAGACCTAAGAATAGGACATGAGAGATGGAGAGTGAAAATGTGTTAGTCAGGCACGCATCATGGCCAACAGGGCATGCAGCCCTGCATGCATCATCCCTGCTAGCGTGCAAGGACGGCGGGGTCAAGAGGAGAAGAGCCTCATAGCTTCAGCTTCCAGCTCAGCTCAGCTAGCTATAGAAATACAGGACCGCATTCTCATCTTTTCTGATTTTACCGATTCTGCCATCACTACCACCGGCTTGTTTTCCACGACCCGTTACGCTTTCTTGTTTAACACACGCAAACATGTCCGACCCCATCGCTGACGCTGCGCAAAAACATCCTGCGCCCGAGGGTGTCGTGTACACGTATGGTACAGCGGGTTTTCGTACAAAAGCAGAGGTGCTGGATTCGGTGCTTACACGTGCTGGTCTGATTGCGGCGCTGAGGTCAAGGTCGCTGAAGGGGAAATGGATTGGCGTTATGATTACGGCTTCGCACAATCCGCCTCAGGATAATGGTGTGAAGCTTGTTGAGCCGATGGTAGGTTTCCTCTCTCTCCCTACCTTCTTCCGATGACAGAGAAAAGGGACATGGCTAACGCTATGTGCACCAGGGCAACATGCTCCAAGAAGACTGGGAAATCCTCAGCACCAAAATGGCCAACCAGGCCACTCCCGCCGATGTATCAAAATACTACGCCGACATTGCCGCACAGCACAAAATCGATCTCGACAACACGCCTGCCCGCGTCGTCGTCGCACGGGACACACGTGCCTCTGGCTCGCGCCTCCTCGAGTGTCTCAAAGACGGGCTCGACAGCGCGGGCGCCGAGACAAAGGACTATGGGTTCCTTACCACGCCGCAGCTGCATTACATGGTGCGGTGTCTGAACACCGAGGGGACGAAGGATGCGTACGGGGAGCCGACGGAGAAGGGGTACTATGAGAAGTTTGGGAAGGCGTTCAAGACGGCGTTGATGGGGAAAGTGCCGCAGGGGGGTTTGACGGTGGATTGTGCGAATGGGGTTGGGGGGCCGGCGGTGAATAAGTTGGTCAAGTATTTGCCGGGGAAGGAGGAGGGTGGGTTGGAGATTGCGGTTATCAATGATAATGTGATTAAGCCGGAGAGCTTGAATGTCGATGTAAGTCCCCTCCTCCCCTCTTTCCTCTTTCCACTACCATCTCTGTTGAGGAAGAAGAAGAAGGAGTATGTTAATGGCTGTGATAGTGCGGCGCAGACTACGTCAAAACCAACCAACGCGCCCCTCCCTCATCCAAAGCCGGCCCCGGCGACCGTTGCTGCTCTCTCGACGGCGACGCCGACCGCGTCGTGTACTACTTTAAAGACGAAAAGAACGTCTTCCGCCTCCTCGACGGCGACCGCATCGCCACGCTCGTCGCCTCTTTCCTCGGCGACCTCGTGCGTGCCAGCAATCTGTCCGACAAGCTCAAAATCGGCGTCGTGCAAACTGCTTACGCAAACGGCGCGGCGACAAAGTACGTCGAAGAGAATCTGAAATTGAAAGTCGAGTGCACGCCCACGGGCGTCAAGTACTTGCATCATGCGGCTGAGAAGATGGATATTGGTGTTTATTTCGAGGCGAATGGACACGGCACGGTCATCTTCTCGCAGGACACATTGGCCACGATTGCGAGCCATGAGCCACGGAACCCGGGCGAAAAGGAAGCACTAGATGTGCTGCGTGCGTGCATCGAGCTCATCAATCAAGCCGTCGGCGACGCGCTCTCGGATTTCTTGCTCGTCGAAGTGGTCCTTGCGCATAAGCACTGGGGGCCCCAGGAGTGGCTGTCTACGTACACGGATCTGCCTAACCGCCTGTTGAAAGTGTTGGTGAAGGATCGTACGGTGTTTAAGACGACGGATGCGGAGAGGAGGTTGACGAGTCCGGAGGGGTTGCAGGGGCTGATTGATAGGGAGGTGCAGAAGGTGAGACAAGGGAGGAGTTTTGCGCGCGCGAGTGGAACGGAGGATGCGGTGAGGGTGTATGCGGAGGCGGAGACGAAGGCTGAGGCGGAGGATTTGGCGAGGAAGGTGGCGGGACTTGTGGAGGGTGCGGGGGGCAAGTAGGGGGTGAGGCTTGGGGATGTGTATGGGAAGATGGGGAATGAAAAATAGATCTGGGAGAAGTAGAAATTAGAAATGCCGTTGGGAGTTCTTTCGAGTACAAGTAGGATGCTTGGAGTGCTGTGTTTGTCTAGGATACAATGATGTCTGTAGGCTCTTTGAGGGTAGCAATCATGGTGATGGGTGGCTTTGGTGTTGATTCACGAACGGCATCAGTCGATGCAGGCACATACGATTATGCAAGGCGACTTGACAATATCGTGATACTGCTCACGTGAAACTGACTTTAGAGATATTCGTTGTGGTGCTATGACCACAAGAAAAAGCAACGATGGATACCATTATAGTACAGCAGGGTAATAAGTGCACCCGTAGACCCAGCTTCTTGCTAAACGACATTTATCATGGGTTTTGGCTGCAAGATTCAGCAGTCGAGATCTATATTATCAGCAGATACTCGACCAACTCGTCTCGAAGTAATTGTACCTCAACGGTATTCTGACCCTCATCACCCACTCTCCTCGACCAGTATCAACACTGACAGGGCACCGGTCCTTCAATCCAGCTCTGCCAATCACACTCCACGTCGCCCACGAATCTTAAGCATGAACGTGGCCCATCTCCTATGCGCCGAAACATGCATATTTGAAACGGGCAAGTGGGCAGCCTCATCCGAAGAGGCGCCTGCACCGCCACACAAGTCATCGAGTTATGCATGGTCCATAATGTTGAACAACCAGATGCATGTCGAGAGCGGAGCAGTGCACAACAACCTTCCACGTTGATGCTCTCCGCAAACCAAACCCCTCGGTGCTAAGGGGCGATTATGTCCTCTTTTCTTTCCCTTCCCAACAGCTCGCATGGCGTGGCCAGGCCTAGACGCCAAAAATAAAATCAACCCGCCAGCGCTGCCAGAGCCGCGTAAACGGCGCGTCGAGGCAGCGAATCAGAGCACGTGCCTGAGACGCCATGACGACTCGCCGGCAAGCGAACCCTTGCCGATTTTCCCTTTGGACCTGACAGGGATCAACGGCCCTTTTCCCTTTGCACCTGCGCTATCCGCTTTCACTTTGAGGGACGCGACGACGCTCGTGTTCTCTCTCACTACTGTTGCCGTTACTACTACCACTGCTTGTCTCTTGGCTTTCTTTACTCTGTACACTCGTTCTACTTAGCGCATATACCCCCCACGTTTTCTTTGTTTGTCGAGACTGAAAGAGGAACCGGTTACGACCACCAGCGCACTTTACGAGAGAGCGGTGCGCAAGAGCAGGATCATCGCTCGAAGACATGCGCTGAGCTGTCTGACGCAAGATCGACCCTCGATACGAACGCTCGTTGACGTGCACACGTAACACGTGCTACACCCACCCCATTCACAACGCTCATTACACACACCACATTCGCTGCGCACGTTACACCCCCTCCACTGCGCCGCACTCGCTATGGCCTCACCACCGAATATGCTGCTCCGGCGGGACCTGAGCATAGAGCAAAAGTTTGAGCAATTGATGTCGGACAATCCACTAGGCGCCTCGGTACATCCAACCCCAAGCCATTGCATGCATGCATGTCTGACCACTCCAGGTATCCCAAGATTCAGTCCTTATCGCTATCGGCACATCCTTTGGCATCACCGCCGCCATCTTCGTCCTCTTCCTTATACTACGCCCTTTTAATACCATTGTGTACGCGCCCCGCCTCCGACACACCGACGAGAAGCACCGCCCCCCGCCTCTAGACAAGTCGCTGTTTGCGTGGTACCATCCCGTCTTCAAGACGAACGAACCAGAGTATGTCGAGAAGATTGGGCTCGATGCGACCATCTTCCTGCGCTTCTCGCGCATGTGCAGGAACATGTTCGTTGTCCTCGCCATTGTGGGCTGCGCCATCATCGTCCCCGTCAACGTAATAAAGTCGGTGGAATTCCAAAAGAACTTTGACGGAGACATGTCAGGCAAGGTCATCTTCCTGATGACGCCTAGGGATCTGTTTGGCCGGGTGTTCTGGGCGTTTGTCGTGCTGGCATACATCATCGACATTATCGTGTGCGGCTTCTTGTGGTGGATGTACCGTGCGGTGCACCGGCTGAGACGCCAGTACCTCGAGCACCCGGACTACCAGAACAGTCTGTATGCACGCACGCTGATGATTACAGATATCAACCGCAGCTTTCGAAGCGACCAGGGTATCGTCGAGATTACGGATAGCTTGAAGACGACGCCCGAGGTGCCGCGCGCGTCCATTGGGCGCAATGTAAGGGACCTCCCAGACCTCATCGAAGCGCACGAGGAAGCCGTCATGGAACTGGAAACGGTTCTGGCGAAATACCTAAAGAATCCGAACAAACTCCCCGCCGAACGACCCCTGTGTACCCCCTCGAAGAAGGACCCAGAGTACACGGACCGATCGCAAAAAGTGGATGCAATCGATTACCTGACAGCACGCATCCAGCGCCTGGAAACCAAGATCAAAGAAGTCCGCGAGACAATCGACAAGCGCGATGCTCTATCGTACGGATTCGCCAGCTACGAGACCATCGACTCGGCACACATGGTCGCCTTCGCCGCGCGCAGCAAACACGTCAAAGGCACCACGGTGCGCCTCGCCCCCAAGCCCAAAGACATCATCTGGAAGAACCTGACGCTGGACCCCAAAACGCGGCGTTGGAGGCGCATCGTGAACAATTTCTGGATCACGCTGCTCACACTGCTGTACTTTATCCCCAACGCCCTCATCGCCGTCTTCCTCTCCAAGCTCAGCAATCTCGGCTTCGTGTGGCCAGACTTCCAGGTTGAACTCGCCAAGCACGCCGATTTCTGGGCCGTGGTACAGGGTCTCGCTGCGCCGGCTCTCACGTCGCTGTTCTACTACTTCCTGCCCATTATTTTCCGGCGGTTGAGTATCAAAGCGGGTGACCAGACCAAGACGAGTCGGGAAAGACATGTCACAGCGCAGTTGTACGCCTTCTTTGTCTTTAACAATCTCTTCGTCTTCTCGCTCTTCAGCGCGGTGTTTGGCATGATTGTCATGATTGTCAACCTCGCGGCGGAGCAACACGTTCCGTTTATGGATATCTTGCGGTCCATTGCCTTTTTCGACACGACGATGCGCACGCTGTGCGAAGTCAGTCCGTTTTGGGTCACGTGGCTCGTGCAGCGCAATCTGGGCGCTGCGATTGATCTCGCGCAAGCGGTCAATCTCGCGTGGGGCAGTTTCTCCCGCAAGTTTCTGAATCCGACGCCGCGGGAGCTGATTTCGAGAACCGCGCCGCCGCCGTTTGATTATGCGAGTTATTATAATTATTTTTTGTTTTACTCGACGGTGGCGTTGTGCTTTGCGCCGTTGCAGCCGATTACGTTGGTTATTGTTGCTATTTATTTTACGTTGGATAGCTGGATGAAGAAGTATTTGTTGATGTAGGTCTTGTCAGCATATACCCACGAAGATACAGGTTGCTAACGATGGTGGGATAGGTACGTCTTCTGCACCAAAAACGAATCCGGTGGCGCATTCTGGCGCATCCTCTTCAACCGCATGCTCGTCGGCACGTTCCTGTCCAACTGCATCGTCGCGCTCCTCGTCGTCGCCCGCGGCTACGACTCCAAATGGAACATGCTGGCTGCCATGGCGCCTCTACCCCTCGGCCTCATCGCCTTCAAGTTCTATTGCAAAAACACATTTGACCACTCGCTCAAGTACTACACCCAGGGTACCCGGACTAAAGGCACAGAAGCACCCACGCCCATTGATAAAGAGTCGCGCCGCAGAGACCGTGTCGCTGTGCGCTTTGGTCATCCCGCGTTGTACCAGAAATTGACGGTGCCAATGGTGCACGAGAAGAGTAAACACCTCCTCGCTGAAATCTACCGTGGCCGGCTCGATGGCGATGTGGGTGATAGCGCGGCGTTTAGTGATATTTATATGAAGCGCATGAGTAAAGAGCATCCTGGTAAGCCGGCGACAGCGGCACCGGCGCCCTTTGAGTTTGTCTCAGAGTCGAATATGGATTTTGAGAATTTTAAGAATAGACCGGAGTTTAGTGATGAGCATGGGGGCGAGGGGTCAGTCTACGGCGGAAGTACGACGGGTGGTGCTGGGGGTCGACCGGATAGTCCAGGGGGTAGTAGTCACTGGGGCCGCGGCAGTGATCGAGGTCGTCCGTCTAGTCAAGACTCTCAGCGCACATTCAACACCGGAGAAGACCCGGGGGTTTTGTATCCCCAGGGCTACCATCAGACGCCGAGTGCGCTGAGGGATTATAGTCCGAGTCCGAGTCTGGATCTGAGGGCCGTGGATTCGAGGGATGAGGGTGGTGCGAGTCCATTTTATGAGATGGGTAGTGATCAGGGGAGGTTGGTGTCGGGGGCGGCGCCCATGGGGATGGGGAGTGCGAGTGGGGGGCATAGGGGGCAGGAGCAGTATACGCCGTATAGTCCGAGTAGAGATGGGGCGAGGGATTATTTTGCGAGGTGAGGACGTGGAGAAGAGACGAGGGTAGTATGGCATATTGAGACGAATTTCTTTGAGTTTTTCGAAGAGTGCGGTTATAGATTTCCTTTTTCAAGCGGCATCAGCTGTGCGAGCGTGGCATGGCCTTGCGAAAGCGAAAAAGTCGTATTTAGGATAGAGCAGTGCATGCAGCATTCTTAGATAAATACCAGGACCACAAGGTCTTTTTTTGCTTTATCAATAACTCTATTAGCGATGCGCACGCAATGCTCTGGCACTGCTATATACGTAATTCTTAGGTTACAAGTTTCAGTACGGCTGCGTTTTGGATACAGTATCGTTCAAGGTCATTTCTTTAGTACGACTGTCCGTTCTCATTTATCTTTGCGCATACTAAAGCTTTTCTACGCCGGGTGTTTTATCTCTTCCCCTTGTACCTCCTCTCCTCGCTTTGACCCCCCTAATTCAACTATACAATTTCTACTCTCCGCCCTACATCTTCCACCATTGTCCTCCACCCTCCAACTCAATGTCCAGCTCTCAACCTCCAACTCTCAACCTTCAACCCCCAAGGTTCACCATCCACCGTCCACTCCTTAACTAGTACCACGGGTTGCACGTATATACCATCGATGACCGGCCGGAAGATGAAGGCAACGATTCTCGACTTGACCAGCCCTTACTTCAAACGACTCCGAGAGGACGACGTTGGGATGGTTCGCAGCTGGCCCTTCTAGGTGGCCTTCAACCCAAAAGACCTGGTCAAGCAAGCCTTTGTTCCTTACGGTAAAGGTCGCAAGGTTGTTTTGAGGCCAGGTTGTGGCTAGGATGTTGACTTCTATTTCGGTGTTTGGGAAAAAAGCATCCGGGGCGCGTCCGGCACGGAGAACTTGCGTGATTTCTTGTCTACCGGTGTGGACTGGGTTGACATCAACGGGTCGGAAGAGAGACATGCATGAGCCTTGTCGGGCGACGAGAGATGGGGAGGGGAGGGGAGAGCTGTAGACGGCTGGAATACCGTCGCCAGCATCATCCAAAACCAAATGGCGGTGGCAAAGAGGAACATGTTGAGTTCTTTGGATGTTTGACCTAGGGGTCCTAAAGATGTGGCAAAAAGTGTTGTTGTAAGGGATGATTGTAGCGGACTCAATACTGATTGATAGTGAGTTGCGAAAAGAGGTGCTCATGCCGTATATTTATAATCGAGTAATTCTTATCCTTTTGTCACAGGCAGACTTCCCCAATGTCTGTCCAAGTCAACAATGCCTGTTCAAAATTGAACTATTCTCGTAGTAGTCATTTGTTCCAGCTTGAAGTTCGGCCTTTTGTTTTTGAGTTTAGAGAGCTAACTGCTCACTGCTTACTCCTTACTCCTTACTGCCCACGACGTACTACGCAGTGCTACGCTGGTGAATAGGTTAGAGTTGAGTTGCTCTTAGGTAACCTAGATAGATAATAGCTAGGCTGCGTTAGAAGTTTAGTTCCTGTATTAAGCTTAGTTCTTACCTATCTAACGATCCAACTATAACCTGTTCAGCAGCGTACGTAGTGCTGACATAAGACACGGCAGACGTATTGAAGATAGGTCCCTAGCGTCCTCAATGCGCGAAACGCTAGCCAGGACCACTCCGCCCCGTATATAAACGGGGATATGTTGCGCCTTGCTCCGCTAGTCTTCCCCGCACCCTCGGGCTGGCACAATATCGTACAGAGCTAAGTCTCTACGCTTTGCACGGAGTCTTTCAATAACTATCTAACCTTGCCTTTGATTTATAAGCTCTTCTTTTTGAGAAGAGGAAGCCCTTTCGACGAAAGATAGGATGCTGATGCTTGTCACGTTGAAATTTCCTCAGACACCTGCTAGGGTTAGTAGTAAGATTTCTCCACGGGTTATAAACTTTCTCTTGCTTACCATACCCAACGGATTGAAACCTCCGCATTACAAGGTGACGAGGCCTTGACAAGACATCCCGTGTCGCTCTCCTTATTCCTCGTATTGAGCAGACTGGTAGCACAGCAGATATCTTGGCGCTAGTTCTTTGGTTGATGTCTGTCATGAGATGCATATGAGGATTTGTCCGAAAGTTACAACTGACTTGCTATGCCCTAGCAATCGATCTAACCCACCCGAATCGCGGGGTTGGCTGGGAGCACACAAATCATTCCAGTCATCCATGAAGCGCGGCTTGCCAGAGATGAGAAGTTAATTAGGTACTATCCACCTGGTTGCAGATATCTTGTTCGTTCGTCCGGCATGTTCTTTTATCTTTCCACGAATTGGCGATACGATGGTATGAGCTTGTAAGAATGGGTCACTCCATGTCCAGCTCGCTTGTTGGCATTGTGCTTGGACGTATTCCTTGTAAGCCTCCAAATTCAGTCTTGCTCCGCGAAGGATGTTTTGTGGATGTCATCCCCGTCATAGCGTCTCGAATACAGATAGTGCCCAATATGCTCTGCGTTGCCTAGGTTGTCTGATTTTTCTTCTAATGGAGTTATCTCATCCTGTTTTTTGAGTAATATGCGCGCGTGCAGTTGTCTAGAATAGCGAAACGTTATAACGACGCGGCCGTTATGCATGTAAGCAGCTACCCGTGTATATCGTCGCCGGAAGGTTCGAAATCCGTGGGACAGTAAGCTATTGTTAGTATGATGTTCGCCGGATGCCCCGCTTTGAGTCGCCTGGTGCACGAAGCATGGTCTTTGTGGAATTGGTACCCTACCTAATGCCTGCATTATGTAAGATGTTATCAATCTGCGGAACCGTTTCTTGGAGACGTACTTGGCCATGGATGAGCAGATTTCATCGCATGCGAAAACGAGCATTCAGTGCGTGTCGTTCTGTGGGTCAATTTGCAAGAACGCAGACCGGAAATCATGCGAAAGGCTAGTGACACTCGCTATTCGTGCTGGGTCGTGACTTATGATCTGCCTAGCCTCAGCCGAGTGGCTAATTTGGGAGGTGCTTGACAGGATTCTACCCCACTAGCTGATCGTTGTGGCATCTTCCCATAGGTAGGTAGACTGCTCACTATTTTCTAGCCGCATCTTCCACATATAAGATGTATCCCCTGAGCTGGTTCTATATTGTGCCGTGTGCCCAAAGAATCAGCCTTCAACGTCGGGGGAGAACGCTTTCGATGGTGTCTGGGCGGCATGACATGCTTCAGTGGAGACGATACCGTCTCATAAACGTACAGTGTCTTCATTTCAGCCAACCATCGTGTCTTGTTTATATCATGAATAACACAAGCTTGATCGTGTTTGTTAAAAATCGGAGCTTATCCAATATTCTCTCATACACATTTCATCCAGCTCTGATGACGAATGTCGAAGTTTTAATCGGTCCCATAGATCTGTTCTGCCGACTATGGACTTAACAATATCCTCCTCATCGAAGCGATAGGAAGCCATTTAGTTTGAGTCGAAAAGACCGCCAAAGCAGCTACAGTTGCAGAGAACACATAGCCCGCACGTTTCCAGTCAACCAAGTTAGCTTCCTTTTCGTCGTCCCAAAGCTCGCTGTGCGGCCGCTCAGGCAGCGGCAACGCTTTGATATGGGCAGCTCCACGTTGGCTGCTACAAAGTACGTCGACCATCTTCGGTGCACGGTACAGAGGCATGACGTATCTTGCTATGAGCTTTGATTTCATAGTTTCCATGGCCTGTAGACTTTGGTGGTCGTGAGAGTCTTTCAAGAGACCATTTGCACGGCCAAAACGGACGTTTTGAGTTTCCTTAAAGGCCTTGACAAAGTCTGCGTCGGTGATTCTTGCGTCGTTTTGGTTGAAGAGAGCGTGGAGCTTATCGGCAAGGACAGCGGCGTCTTCGATCGCGCTATTTCCGCCGTGGCCGCTAATGGGATTGAACTGTGAGATGTGTAAGTCTGCTGATCCTTCTTCGCATCAGCTGGACTCACTTTGTGGGCGGCATCTCCGATAGTCATAATACGGTTGTAATGCCACTTCTTGAAGACCACCTCTGGAAGGGCTTGTAAGGTCGACGTCTTGCGTAATGCATAAAGTTCACCGAACGTCAACTTGTCTGTAATCAGACTTATTAACAATCAAGCTAGCTTAATTACTATTAAGCTAGTGCATTAAGCTAGCTATTTAATTAAGCTAAGCTAGAGTAGAGGTATAAAATAATTAAGTAAAGCTAGCTTATAGTAGCTTAATTATTTAGCTTAATAAGCTTAATAGAATTAAGAAGGTTAGATAAAGTAAGATTACGTAGAGATAAGATTACGTAGAGATAAGACACGTAATATTAACCCCTTTTCCTCCTCCTTTTCCTTCTCTTTTAGGATATGCTTTAGCTATTAAGCTAATTAAGCTAATTAATTAAGCTAATTAATTAAGCTTATTAATTTTAACCTATTAAGCTAATCAAGCTAAGCTAGAGTAGAGGTACCTACTAATCAAGCTAAGCTGGGGTACCCAGCTTACTTGGCTTGATTGTTGACAAGTCTGTCTGTGATACGATCGGACGCATGTTCCGCTACCAGCGCGTCCTCTTGGTCCTTAGTGTAGCGCGGAATCTTGCCATACACTGTTTCTGGAAGTCGTTTGAACAGAAACCAGTAGACTCGGTGCCCTGGTCCGGCTATGACAAGGTATGAGCATTTTCGGCCTAGTACGTTTTGCGTGGAACATTTCGGGAACCTGTCTGTCGGCCGCGATATTCCGAAGATGCAGCAGTATTCTGTTGGTATCGATCGATCGCTAGCAGGAACATATCCGGGCGTCTCTTGATCTGCTAGTCTCCACATCTCCTTACGCACTGTACTGTGTATGCCATCGGCGCTAACAAGTATATCACCGTGGAACGTTTCTCCGTCTGTGGTGACAACCTCAACCATGCCAGTAGACTGCCTGATCTCACTGACTCCTTTGTTGGTAAGTACCTTTGACTTATCAGGTAGGTTGTTGTATAAGACCTGAACTATCATCTGACGATCCACGAAGATAGGCGAATATCCAAGACTGTCTGTATTAGCTTTGAAACAATAAGTCATGCAGATTTCTGCAGCTTACCGCTCGGATATGCATTCATTAGCTTCCTCAAACTGCAATATAATCTTGCCGTTGTCATCGCTCTGAGCCAACAGCTTACCACAATCCACACCCTCGATCAAAGCCTTGACATTGTCAAAGCAGCCAAACTGATCGAAGATACAAAGGCCACTAGGAAGTATGCCAATACTGGCGCCTAGATCAGGAGCAATGTTTGCATACTTCTCCAAGACCAGATAGTCTATTCCGAGCTTTTCGAGAATGTTGGTCAGGGTGAGACCAGCGACGCTGCCACCCGCTATAAGAACCCGAGTCTGTTTTTGGTTTGGCATGATAAGAACTTCCGGGAACCGTTGATATGAGATCTCGGGACCAGATAGAAGGTGTGGCACAGCGACTCAATGCTCTGAGATGGATGGTGGAGCTATTTATAAAGTGTTCTTGCACCGACGACCGAAGAAGTTCCGACATGTCGATCTTTTCACCTTGTTTCAAACATATACAACAGCTTCACACCCACTGGAAGGGATTAGCCAGAATTTGACCATTACAAAATCAACGGAGAGAATCAGTAATCAAGTTATGCTAGTAGATGTAGCCAGATAAATGAAATCAAGCCCAGTATGTCCTGAGGTGCGTATCGGGAATTTTGAGCCGAGTGGAGTGAAGTGGATTTCGGAGCCGAGCTGGAGGTCGAAACATCCATGGATTGATTTAACAAGCCCGGACCCTCGGTTCCCGGAAGGTTTGGACTTCCGAGATCAGATAAAGGCGGTAATGACACCGAATCTGATAAGAAAAGCGTGGCGTTAGCTTGCATTAATTGACCGTGAACATGCTAGATGCTCAACGATATTGTGCTGTGAATTTCGATTGTGTTTGTCTTCCAACGCACGTTATTCCTTGGTATGTCTCATCATGGAATGCGCGTTTAGGTTTCGACGGGATGACGTAATCACCGCTGATCGATGAGCGCGATAGGGATGGACGTGACCCTCGCTCGTCCCACGCATTTCGACACTCATACGTCGCGATACCGCCCGAGAAAGGTGCGTCCTCCATGCGAATATCCTGCGCTTCGTCAGGCTGATGTGACTAGCCGCCGAACGTAAGGCCACCGATGAAGAGATAGCTGGTCGCAACGCGGCCACCGCGAAGAGCGTCGCGCTCGAAAATGAGAAGTTTATTCCACGTAAAGAAATGCCCTATGAAGCCAGAACAGCGTTATTAAGCATGTTCGATTCTTTCGCTGGGACTGATGCTAGCGATGGGGAGTCTGACGAGTCCGATTCCGACGCATCGGACCTTGACGACTTCGAGATTGATGATGATGGTTACAAAACAGCGATGAGGTTAGAAGAGGAGCATGGAAGACGCGTTGAGAAGGCGCATAGACATCTAGCGATCAAACTTGTGCGTGAAGAGGAAGTACAAGCGGGTAATGTGCAGGGCGAATGGGATCTTTTTTCTCCCAACCTCCTGGATCTTCGCGATGCCGACCACCAAGGAAAGACATGTCCACTTTCGACAATGGAAAACAGGCACTCTGGTCATCGGAGGCCCTGAGATCGATTCCGTGCTCTCTTCAACGGAAGCTAATGCGGCACTCTCCCTTGACGGCCTCGAGAACGATTGGCACATACCTCTCAACCTCCCGAAACTGGCGTCATTGGACCTGATACCTCTCATAGGCATTCGCCAGAACTACCAAGGTGCTGGAAATGCTGAGATACGAGTTGGTATATCTTTCTTGGGGAATGGTCACCTGAAAATGAGGGTACCAGGCATATACCTGGCGGGAAAGAAGCAGTGGAGAAGACATATCACACTTTATGGCGTGAATCGGACGTTTCCGCCACGCGAAGAGGAGAGTCCGGAGTCCTTGCCGTGAAGAGCCACACCCCACCGCCTGAGGGCTCCCAATACACTCCAAGAGATGCACCAATTAACAACGCTAAGCCGAAGCCACGACCGCAGCCGGTACTGCAGCCTGCGCCCATAGCTGAGGCATAAGATCAACGTGCGAACGGTCGAGTAGCGATGTGTCATCTTCAGGTGGGGTGATGTTGAAGAGGCGGATTGTTGTCCACTCGCTGCATGACAATTAGACAGTGCATTACTGAACAAGCGAGGCGGGTTTGTAGGCAAAAACAGTCCAATCAGCTATCACGATCAGCATGCGTTCGGTGTCCCGACCGGAACTTGCACTGTGCATATCCGCCCGAGATATCTGGTTCGGGTCGCATTCAATCCCGTTTGTTCATGTGCATATGTGGCGTGGTAAAAGTCTACGTGTTACGCTCTCAGCCAATGAAATCCTGTTATCTAGGGGCGAATCTTGATGTAAAGATGGGTGAACGTCCCCAATAATGAACTTTGGTTATTTTCCCTCGATCACCATTCAACTCATCCGCTGGTACTGCGATAATACGAAGCAGTAGAGTCGTTCCCGACTTCCGCAACTGGGACTCCAATCGAACAAAAACAAACCCCCGATTGGAAGCTATCGCAAACATCAGCAATCTGATTTTCGACAAACAGTTATCTAGAGTCCGATCTCCAGACAGCGTAAGCACCATCGCCCTGTGGTCACACCCACTCTACGCTATCTCTCATCACCATGGATGTATGCAAAGATCTCGATGAGTACACGCAGGTCATGCAGCAGAATATGCGCATTCTGCAAAACGCTAAAAAGAGACATGGTCAGCTTCCGCATGATCGCAAAGGAAGAGACATAATGTTGTTGGAGTTCATGATGGCGTCAATGGCCACCGCACAACGTACTGGAAGGAAAGACACACGAAACATAAGCTCGTCATTCGTTCCACCAGCGTATCCGCCTTGCACCACCTCCCTCGAAAACCTCGAACCTATCAAGATCGAAGATCTGAGGCTTGAGACTCATCACCGTGGAAGATATCTTCTCTTACGAGTAATCACGCCGCCAAATCGTATGACAGGGATCCTAGTCTTGGTGGAAGATGAATACGGAGACGTCGCAATGCTGCAGCTCTACCAGCAGGGAGATGAAGTCAGCCGCCCAGCGACCAGTGTTGTCGACAAAGGCATAGTCCTCCTAGTAAAGGAGCCCTTCTTCAAAATCACAGCGTCTGGAGACTACAGTTTGCGAGTAGATCATCTTTCGGACATTGTGTTCTTGACGAGTCACGATACCAGAATACCACGTTCATGGCAGCGGCGGTCGCTAGAGGTCGGAAAGTCTGCAAACACCTTGAAGCTTGAAGGCAATAGTCATGTAGGGAAAGGAGAGTACTGGCAGGCAATCGAGAAGTGAGTAATACCTACAGTCAGCCCGTAGCTCTGCTGACACATGTAACAGGTATTCGGATGCCTTGGTGCATCCGGCAACGCCCAACGAAATCGACTTGATCAAGCGGAACAGAGCGCTGGCATATCTCAAGACTAAACAATATGACGCTGCGTTGTCCGACACAGGCTTCCCAGACTTCGGTAAAGAACCCTCGGAGAAGGCACTGTTTCGTACAGCGGAGGCTCTATACCATCTCAGACGATATGAGAGCTGCCGCGACGTGCTCGAGCTGCTATGCACACTCTTTCCATCCAAGAATGAAGCAACAGCTGCGCTGGTGCGCGCCAAACATCGCTGCGACGAGGCCAGAACTGGACAATTCGACTTCAAGCTTCTCTCCGCCGAGGCAAAGAAGCACAGCCCCCCTCATCTGGATCACGCTACTTACATCGGACCAGTCGAAGTTCGGAAAGTGAACGGAAAAGGTCGCGGCTTGTTTGCAACAAAACCCATGAAAGCTGGGGATCTAGTGTTGTGTGAGAAAGCTTTTAGTCATGCACACGTTGACGACGAGCAGAAAGGCAATGCAAATGTCACTCTCTTGATGAACGTCGAGACGAACAAGGGTTTTATGGGAGGCCAGGCGGATCTCATCCAGTTGATCACGCAGAAGCTTTTCAAGAACCCCTCGATTGCTCCTGAATTCACTGACCTTTATCATGGGGATTACAAAGCTGTCGATATCAAGTCTGTTGATGGCCAACCTGTGATCGACACGTAAGTGCGCCCTGTTATGCGAAGGAATAGCAAACGTGGTAGACTGACGCTACAGTTTCTCAGGTTCCTTGTCGAACGAACAATGTCTCTCAATGTATTCGGTTGCCCACTCACATCGCTGAATAGTTATAACGAGGTCACATCTAACACCTTCTCGAAGAAGAATTCCAACTTCCACTCCTGCGGCATTTGGATCAAAGCCTCGTACATCAACCATAACTGCCTCGGTAATGTTCGTCGCTCTTTCATCGGAGACATGATGATAGTTCGCGCGGCCAAGGACCTTGATGCTGATACGGAACTGATGTTTCCATACGAAGCCCCAGATGGTATCTATTCCCCAAAGGCCGAACGAAAGTTCAAGAACTGGGGTTTCGTCTGCAAGTGCGCACTCTGCGAAGATATCAAAGCCACCAAGTCCTCGGAACTCACCAAGAGAAAGAATCTCTTCGACCAGTTGGATAGTCTCTGCAAGTCTGGATTGATACGTCAGGATATGCCGACCAAATTCGAACGTTCACTCAAGGCGCTGAACGAGACCTATTCCCGCCCGGCGGAAGAAGTTCCTCGACTCTTGCTGTGGGACCCACAGTTACTGTTAACACGAATTTATATGGGAATGCCTGATGTGACGAAGGGCTTGGATTCGGCCAGGAAGACTCTACAGAGTCTGGGTTTCGTCGTGACTGGGCTTGACCGTACCCCAGAAGCTTTAGTGATCTTGAAATGGGGTCAAATAGTAGATCATCTTGTGGAAGTCTTCTTGCATGCGCGGTCGGCGTTGGAGCAACTGGGGTTGTGGGGGAAGTCGGAGCAGGCGAAACAATATGCGAGAGTTACGTACCGAATACTGGTGGGGGAAGATGCTTCTTTCGAGCAGACTCATTCCATCTCTTCCTAGGTCTTCTAGTCAGCAGGTACATATTTCGTACACTATGTAGCGTTGAATACTCATGAGCCGATATGGATTGGCATAGTAGCTGCGGCCCTTCCAACACGACTGGTGCCTATCATCGGGTGTAGAGCTTAGATCAGCCTGCTCTTTCTGTAGTCTCTGGAGACACAGTCTGTCTTCTTACCAATCAGGCTGAAGTATTCTTAGCTGAAAACTTGTCGTGACCATGTACGCAGAAAGCCTAGAAAGCAATAGCCGCAAAAGTAGGGTTTGCACCTCATATCGTGTATAATATTTCTAGAGTATAGGATATCCAAAAAGAATAGGTGAGATCATAAGATAAGGCCGGTCTGAATGTGTCTACTCTACGAGGCTACGAAGTAGATTGCTAAGCTGTACAATGACTCGGTGGATAGAGGTATAGAGATCTATACAGGAATCTCTGGTACGAGAAGATGGGAATCGTAGGAGCAGCCAGTATGGACTATATGTGTTCCAGTGTTCAATGTGCCAGGATGAGTAAAATTCGGGTTATGTCCTGGGTGGGGATCGCTTCCCTTGAGCGTAAGACGAATCCTTTTCCCCTTCCGGCATAAGATACTGGCTGGCCAGATCTCGATATCGACAGGAACAATTTCACCAGGCTTCAGGTTCAGCTCACGAGTGTGCTTGTGGACAGGCTGATGAGGTGTTGTCAACTCCTCGTCCAACTCGCGGTGGGAGACGCGGAGCCATCCACCGGCAACTGGCCCATCCGCCGACAATGTTCTCCATGGAAAAGGAACTTTGTCCCCTGTCCGATCAATCTTGTCGATTTCAACGAAAATGTCCATATCATCATTGCCTTGAGCTTCGACCCAGAGCCTGAGCTTGAAGTGGCCTGTAAGTTCGGTATCGACGGGCAAGACGTAATCAAATTCTAGTTTTTCGGTGAACCCGGGGGCGTTGCTAACATCGTATTCCGCTTTGTGTGACTTTGGGGAGGATTCTAGCTTCATGGTCTGCTTTTCAGAGTCCAGAAACAGCTTCGTGTACTTCGTCCGAGCAAGCGGCCACTCCTGTTCCGCTCGGTAATTACCAATGTAGTACCGTTCACGAATCTCGAGGTTGACCTTTGGCCAGTAATCGACTTCACTATCCAAGCCCTTGAGGAATTTATCGAAAAATTGTCGCTGACGCTCCTGGTCTTCGTAGAATGAAGGAAACTTGCGCCTGCCGTGAACACGCAGCCATTTCTCAGTCGAACTTATCTTCTTAAACCCTTCAAGCGTTCCTCGAGTGTGCAGTCCGAAGTCACCCCAGCTAGCAACAACATATGCTGGGACTTTGATCGCAGACAGATCCGGGTTTTTGCTCTTCCAGTAATCATCGAAAAGTGGGTGTGCGTCTGTCAATCTAGTAAGGTCCTCGATCTGGTTTCTTCCGTAGCCCCATTGAGTCTCAATAATTCCCTTGATAAAAGGGGAATTGATACCCCCGTGATGTGCAAGCTCCCGATAGAAATCTGTAACGCCTTCGTTTGGATTGATTGCCTTGAGATGTGGAGGATTGAGAGCTGCGACGCGCCACTGAGACCAGGCGAGATAGGATACGCCAGTCATACCAACATTGCCTTGGCTCCACTCTTGAGTTCCTGCCCACTCAATTGTGTCGTAGCAGTCTTGCGACTCTTGATCAGACATTTAGGAGGCGTTGCCCTCCGAATTCCAGAGCTTACGGGGATCTACGATGACAACAGCGTACCCATTTTCGCACCAAAATCCAGGGTCTGGTGTTTCGAAAGCGACGTACTTTGACAGAATATTCGTCGGCACTACAGATCCCGTCAGGTTGTTCCATCGGTGAAAAGGATTCACGTGCTTTCCATACGGTGTCCAAACAAGAATCGTTGGGTATTTCGAGAGCTTCGATGGCTTGTACACGTCTGCGTAGATTTTCGAACCGTCCCTGAGCACGATAGTCGTGTCGTAGTCAATCTGGAGATTGAGTTCGTCATCTACAACAGTCCGTGGATTGAATCCAGGGTGCGCAGCATCTTCTGGTGATAGAGCTTGGACGAGGGAGTCTTTGGGGCTCATCTTGGTCAATCTAAATAATACGATAGGAGCTGGTATTTTTTGACTGTCTCAAGGTATGAGAATGTAAGAAGTGTACAGGCAATGCGACGCATCCATAGGCCGCTTCTGAACGAACGATGGTCCATGGCCGTAGGCATTATATAGTGCAGACCGCGATATGGAGACGGCAACCGATCGGGTCTGCAATCCCCTTTCATCCGGCCTTCGGATCCCGGGGTGGTGGCATCTCCTTTGTGAGGTAGGTCGCTATGTCTCAATACAAGTTCCGACCGGCCATTTTGGTGCCACCCGGAATACCGGGTGGGTAATCCCTCTTGCACCGGTACAACACGGGCTTCAGGCGGGGCTTCCAGGCGGGGCTTCCAGGTGGGGATTCGGCAAACGAACCGGAAACGTTGGACAGAGTCCGACAGACTAGAAATTGGAAGGCGTAGCCTAGATCCCGTCTAGATGGACTTTTGAACGATGGAAACGAAGCTTGTAGAGAGAAAAGCCCTGTCGGAGATGTCATTTCTCTATGGAGCAGGTCTCCGGTTTGACGTCGCCCAAAAGCGTTCCTTCCAAGATCAGCCCTAACCCATGTGGGACTAGTGCGCGGATATAGTTCGAATCCGGAAAAGGCCTTATCTTGTATCCACCAACGGCCGATTCCTCCTAGGATACTTCCACCACTTCCAGCATGTGACACCGTTTTTCGGGTTAAAGGTACCCACATTTTGAATCCAAGAAGGCGGATTCATCTATAGAGGCGCCACCGTTTCGGAATATGCCTGAAGGCCCGAGATGGGAATCATGGGATCGAAAATCATCTCCGTCTGCTTTGACCATTGGCTGCACTAGCACTTTCAAGCAACGGTCGTTCGTCAGGACTTTGACATACAGTGCAACTATCCCGGATGAGGACACATTTATGAATCCACACATGGTCATTTGCCCTAGTGGCGTCCTTGAGATGTTGTATACAGAATGCTCAGAATGTGAGAGGCATCACACACACCCAACTCCTACACTCCTTACTTTTATTCTTCTTCTACGACTGTCGCTTCCGATCTGATTTTGCATTCGCCATGAAGTTCCTGGCTATCGCTGCTCTTGCCGGCTTGGCGCACGTGGCAAGCGCAGTTGGTGTTGCTGGCAAGGCTGAAGGTTTCGCAGCCGGCGTTACAGGCGGCGGAAATGCCACGCCGCAGTACCCAAAGGACATTGCCCAGCTCACACAATGGTTGACTGACGCCACCGCGCGTGTCATCGTGCTTGACAAGACTTTTGATTACACCAAATCTGAGGGCACAGTCACTGGAACTGCTTGTACGTCCACATGCTGGTAACGCGCATACGGTATACTAATAGGAGCAGGCGCATCCTGGGGAACTGGAGCAAAGTGCCAGCGCATTTTGTTGGACACCTGCGCTGCCGGTCAGGTGAAGGAGACTGTCACCTACTACAAGGCTGCGAAGAACCCCATCAAAGTGGGTTCCAACAAGACCATTCTGGGTATTGGATCCAAGGGCATCATCAAGGGAAAGGGTCTCTCTTTTTCCGGCAAGAACGTAATCGTCCAAAACATTCAAGTCAGCGACTTGAACCACAAGTATGTCTGGGGTGGAGATGCTCTCTCCTTTGTCGGCGCTGATCTCATCTGGATTGACCATGTTACTGCAAGTCTCCCTACCCATATTACAATGTACAACTGCTGACATGACGCCAGACCGCGCGCCCCGGACGCCAACACTACGTCTTCGGTTACACCCCCAGCACCCGCATCACCCTATCTAGCAACTTCATCAACGGCGCCTCCGACTTCTCCACTGGCTGTGACGGCTACCACTACTGGGTTTTCGAGATGGTCGGCACTGGCGACTCCATCACCATGAAGAACAACTACATCACCAAGACCGCTGGCCGCGGCCCTGCCCTCAGCGGCAAGACGCTCCTTCACGCCGTGAACAACGTCTGGTTCGATGTCAAGGGCCACCTGCTCGAAGGCGGTGATACCGCCGCCCGCGGCATCTTTGAGGGCAACGTCTTCAACAACGTTCAGAATGTGGTAGCCGAATACCGCGGCAGGCTGTTTGGTTCCCCAGATGCCAACACCAACAGGCTGTGCAGCACTGCTCTTGGAAGAGCTTGCCAGGTCAACCTTTTCCAGGGCACTACGACTACCGCTAGCACTTTGACAAGCAAGAAGGACACTTCGTTCTTCAGCGAGTACAAGGGCTTGGGCATCGCGAGTGCTGTTGCTGCCTCTGCTATTACTTCTAGGGTTCCCAACGGTGCTGGAATCGGCAAGATTCCTGCGCTTGCCGCAAGGTCTGCGTCAGCCAAGTTCAGAGAATGAACGTCCACCAGAGTCATAAAAGAATGATCTGGAATGTTCGTGCATGGTGGGTATGACTAGACATATCAAGAAGTGTATGAAGCCGGCCGGATGTCAACGAATATGGTCGGGCGAAGCTGTTTCTCCGTGTAAATACTCTTTTCTTTCTTTTGCACATATTTTCAGGTAGTACATATTTCATCAAAGCCTGCGAACACTTGTAAGCTTTGTCTACCTAGGTTAGACGCCCTTAGTGCGATAGGGCTATTACCAATTATATCTTTTACCATTCTCTCCCACAGGCGGCCAAGTTGTATACCTGCGATAGATCGGCCAGCACGCCGATCATCCTTCCCTCGCCCATGCCTCCCAGGCTATCTTCGAAAACATTATGTCGTAACCTGAAAGAAAGAGTTAAATGAGGCGAGATGGTAGGATGGGCTTCTCATCTTCCATGGTCACAATTTCAGATGAGTGAGCTTTCAGGAGCAGTTGGTAGTCAACATTTCAAGAGAGGATGATATCACATATATATTTTCATACATGGGTCATTGGCTATTGTGGCGATGGTGTTTCGGGAGTTGTGAGTCTCTCACTTTCGTCTATGGGTCATAGCCGTACCATGGATGGGATGAGTGTACCATGGAACTGCCTCGCGATGCCGTGAGTCAGAGGTGAGTCAACATATTAATGAAAATCCATGTATTGTACTTAACTAGAGTGAGCTGGGTATTGGTTATGGGCGAGATACAGTCCTTCTTTCTCAGGTCTGCAAGACACCAAGCAGATGTGTCATTGCACATTATTTAAAAGATTGACAATCTCCTGAAGAAATCGATGCCCACTGGCCAAGGTCGAATAAACAGAGTGGTCGTCAGCAACGATGCATATCCTTTCCATCGCCCTGGTTTCATGACGAACGCTCCTGATACGGCCAAATTTCCCGCATCCGCTCTGGCGTCATGTTGAAATGATCACACCTGCGCACAAACTCCTCCAATAGCGCTTCGTTGATCTTTCGCGCCTCTTCGACATCCATCATTGGCATCAGCCAACCGTCAGAATCTGTCTGGAGCAGCTCCCTCACCCACTTGTGTACCTCGTGATATCTATTGTACTCGGCAAACTGCTGCTCATGTCTCTTCAGCTCCTCCTCGCTGAAGCTGATCGGACATTCGCCTTCAAAGCCAATCTCTTCCCAATTCGCCGCATACTCGATGAGACATGCGCGAATTGGTATCACACCCTCTTCTGAAGCTTCTGCACAGCGTGTGAAGAGCTCTCGGAGGAATAACGGTATCTGTAAAGCTTTCCAACCCCGTATGTTCTTGGCCTTGCTGTTGATCTCGTATATCTTTGCAAGCTGAGCATGCTTCACGTTGTGCTGAGTCGCTTCCTTATCTTCTGCATCCAACTCGTCAAAGTTGGGCAGTAATGTCGGAAGTTCCATGGTACCGAGGACATAGTCGTCCTTGATTGTGAGAAGCTCTGGAAATCGTGCTTGCAAGAACAGCGGTGAGGCTGCGACGAACTGCCAGTCGATGATGGATACTGTTTTCTCAGGGTTCTGTTCAGACACAGAGATATTGCCCATATGAAGGTCTGTGTGCCACAAAATAGGCTCGGAAACCTTTCCGATGAGTGTGCGTTCGTGGAGTCTGGACATGACCTCTTTCGCCATATCCTGGTGAAGGCCTACGGGATCGCGAAAATCAATGGGTTATGCTTGGGGGAACCCTTGGTCCAGGTCACTGCTGTACTATAGTTCTCAGCGTGGTACCGTGGTTGTCGTGATACCCTCACCTCTTACCTACCCACCATCCACTTCCATCTCCACCATCGCCCATGACCTCATAGTAGACAAAAACTACAATCCCCGCTTGCAAAGACCTGCCGACAGCAGGGTTGCTCGTCACGATAGCTAAACCCATAACATTCTCTAGAGTTTATCGGCAAACAGGTATCACAAACCAATACATTCTCTAAACATTCGAATATATCGGTAACCCGGTATCTGCCACGACAGGTAGAGCACACGGATATGCATTCGCTCATTCGCCATGTATTCTACAGGAGAGGGCGAGGTTGTGTGTATGAGAGCCTAAATACCAAGCGTAAACTCCACACCAACATCAATATCCCTCGCCATCTTGACAACCTTTGAGAACTGCACCGACTTCTCCGCCGCAGCCTGCAAATCATCAATAGAAAAGATCTTGAGACCCGAGTCGTTGAGCTAGAAAACATACGTCAGCACAGCACATCTCTTTTGAAACCGATGAAGCTAGTCGTGACAAGCAAGGAAGAACTTACAAGCTTATGAGCCGCCTCCATGTTCGTCCCCTGTAACCTAGCAATAACCGGCGTCTTGAGATTCATCTCATTCACCACCTGAATCAGCCCCTTTGCAATAGCGTCGCAGCGCACAATACCACCAAAGATGTTGACGAAAATCGCTGTGACCTTGGGATCGCTTGTGATCAGGTCAAACGCCTGCCTGATGGCCTCGGGCGTCGCACCACCGCCAACGTCCAAGAAGTTGGCTGGCGCGCCACCGTTGAGCTTGATAATGTCCATGGTGGCCATGGCGAGACCGGCGCCGTTGACAAGGCAGCCAATGTCACCGTCGAGCTTGATGAAGTTGAGTCCGACCTTGGCGGCCTTGACTTCCTCGGGATCCTCCTGCGTCACGTCGCGCCACTCAAACACCTCCTTTTGGCGGAAATCAGCATTGTCGTCAAAGTTGAGCTTGGCGTCCATGGCAAGGACCTGGTGGTCGGTAGTCTCAGACAGGGGGTTGATTTCGATCTGGGTAGCGTCCTTCTCCATGAAGACCTTGTACAGCTTCTGGATGGTGTCCTTGGCGTCCTCGATGCACTGCTCCGAGAAGCCGAGCTCGGTCGCAATGTTGCGGGCAATGTCGTCGGTGACGCCCTTGTGGATATCGATTGGGGTGGTAATGATGGCCTCGGGGTGCTCCTTGGCGACCGTCTCAATGTCCATGCCTCCCTGCGACGAAGCGACGATGACGGGGCCCTGCGACGCGCGGTCCATGAGGATGGCGAGGTAGAACTCGCGGCGCGCAAACTTGCGGTCGACAATGAAGACGGAGTTGCAGAGCCGGCCGGCGGCTCCCGTTTGCTTGGTGATGAGCTTGTGGCCGATCATCTGCTCGGCGAGGATGGCGGCTTCGCGGGGCCTGCATGCTGTGTTAGAGGGTAGCCGCGGTGCAGTCGTGGAGTAGCATACGAGTAGACGACCCGGACTCCGCCCTTGAAGCCGTTGTCAAAGGTGCCCTTTCCACGGCCTCCGGCGAGAACCTGGGCCTTGATGACGGCGTCCTCTCCGCCTGCGCGCATTAGTCCGGAACATGTGCATTTTACGCTGCTCGTCGCATACCAATGTCCTTGGCAATCTTCTCAGCCTCGGCGCCGCTGGTAGCGACACCACCCTTGGGCACGCCGATGCCATACTAGAAAACCTCATTAGACGTCTGGCCCATGGTGCGAATTTGGCGAATATGCTGGACTATCTGCGTACCGACTCGAGCAGGGCCGCGGACCTGTATTCGTGGATGGCGAGCCCTCTCCGTTGCTGGGAGCGCATCAATGGTGTCTCCTGGCGCCGTGTTAGCACATGGCCTTCGTTTGGAGTGCACGCTGCGTAAGAGGCTTTTGCAGCTCTGCGGGCGGAGCAGGCCCGTGTGTATACGTACGGCAGCAGCGCGAACAGCGCGAGCCAGCGGCCGGGCGCGGGCAAAGTTGTACATGATGTCTGGGCGGCAGACACACGTCGGGGTATATCGAGGGGTGGGATGAGAGGGGGGTAAAGCTCGAGGGCTAGCAAGCTGGTCGTGGTTGCTTCACAGGGCTGTTGCGGACGTCTGCTAGCGCGCCGAGAATGAACCGGGTCCTCAAAAATATCGCGGCCGGGAACGTCAACGGTTTCCAGTCCATGTCAGGCCCAACTTGGCCCATGTCGCGCTCCGCATAGTCGCAAAGAAATGTCTAAAAGAACCAGCGACGGCGACGTCATCGCAAACCGCATAAGTCTGCTCGAGGCAAAGGGACAGAAGCTCTTGGCGTCGCTGTACGGGTCGCGGCCTGATTGGGACACGACAAACGATGCTACCAAGTCACAAGATGACGACGATGACCAAGACCTGAAACAAAACTACGCTCACGACAGGTAATGCCATGGCTTCTTCACGTTCCATGACTTGAAATGTGGCCTAACTCCATCCCGCAGAATCGGTCTTGGCGGCATACTTCCCAAGGACATTGAAGACGGCAGCTTCACCCGCAGGATAGTGACCTCGGACGACAAACTTCTCCAGCAGCTCATCGGGAAGAAGAAGGCAAAAGCCCATGTTAATGCCAAGCAGGAAGCTGCGAGGCCCAATGCAGCCGCCAAAGCACAGCAATACAAGAAGCAGGCGGCGAAGAAGGAAGAGTCGGATGACGATGACGAGGGCCGGGCTGCCACGTTCAAGTCCAAACGGCAGGGAAAGAAAGAGAAGCAGCACGTGAAGAAAGTGGACAGCGACGACGAGGATGAAGAGACAAGGGTGAAGAGGTTAGGAAGCAGTGCTGTGAAGGAAGAAGAGGGGGTGTCGGATGAGAAGGTAGTCGTGGGAGCTCAAGCAGACGCCAAACCTGTCAAGCAAGAAGACGACGACGACGAAGAAGCGGACGCAGAAGCCACACAGCCAGCCCCCAAGAAAGCACGAACGAAACCAAAGAGTTTCCTCGACGAAATCCTAGCAGAACGATCGAAAAAGAAGAGCAAGAAAACCAAGACGTAAAAGACCTCGAGAGCTGAAAGACAGCACCAATCATGTAAGATATAACGGCGTTTGAACTTGTTGAATCCGATACCCAGTGTCCACGCAACCCCATAGCAAGAAACCAATAAATCTAATTTTGTCAATCCACACATACTTCCCCTACTCCCTCACAATCAAACTCGCCATCCCCATGCCCGTCCCAATACACTTACTCAGCACACCCACCCTCTCCCCACTCCTCCCCATCTCCGCCAACAACGTCGCCAACATACGCCCACTCGTCGCCCCCAACGGATGTCCCAACGCAATCGCCCCGCCATTCGGATTCACCCTGTCCATCCTATTTTCCAACCCCAACTTCCTCACGCAATACAGCGCCTGACTCGCAAACGCCTCGTTAATCTCCCACAAATCCACATCCTCGGTGCTCAACCCCGTATACGCAAGCAACTTCGGTATCGCAATCGCAGGCCCAACGCCCATCTCATCCGGCGCACACCCCACGACCTGTGTACCAGCCCATTTCCCAATGATTTCTGATTCAAGACCCAGCGCCGTCGCCGTCGATCTCCGCATCATCAGCGCTGCCGACGCACCATCAGAAACCTGCGACGAATTCCCGGCCGTACTCGTCCCATCCTTACTAAACGCCGGTTTCATGCCCGCCAGCTTTTCCACCGTCGTGCCCGGTCTTATCCCATCATCCTTATCCACCGTAACCCGCTTGACGCTCTCCGGCACCTCTGGCTCCACCCACCGCGTTTCCACACTCACAATCTCCGACACAAACTTGCCCTCTGCTTGCGCCTTCGCAGCACGCTGCTGGCTTTGCGCCGCAAACGCATCCTGATCCGCGCGACTAACTCCATACCTGCTCGCCACATTCTCCGACGTAATCCCCATACTCATCACACACTCTCTCGCGTCCTTCACAGGACTATCTTTCATCTCAGGCCACAGCTCCGTCGGAATAGCGCGGGACCCATAGTTCCGCGTCATGCTCTCCATGCCGCCCGCGATCCCGACGTCGATTTGCCCGACAGCGATGGAGTTTGCGATGGATGTGATGGCGCTGAGACCCGATGCGCACGCACGGTTTACCGTGCTGAAGGATGTCGTAGTCGGTACGCCAACGTGGTTCGCGGCCATGCGGCCTGCTTTTGAGCCGCCGAGTTCGGCGAGCACGGTGCCGATGCATATATCGTCTATTTTTGCGGGGTCGAGGGTAGGGAACTTGTTGAGTGTGGCGGCGAGGACCTGTGGGCGAAGATTTTAGTAACTGGGACATGTTGTGTTTGTTGTGTCTGGGGTGTGTAGGTGACGTACGGCGCCGAGGAGCTCGTGGTCATATGCATCGCGCAAGCCGCCCTTCTTCGCTCTTGTGACTGGCGTGCGGAGCGCGGAGAGAAAGACGACGTCGTGGGGATTCTTTGTGAGGATGTTCTTGAGGCCCTTTTGTATAAACGCCATTGTGTCGTATGGGGGCAACGCTCAAAAAGTCAAATGCGAGGGTATCAATCAAACAGGAGACAGAAAGTGAGGTAGGGACGAGTAAAGAATAATCCACCCAGACGATTACCAAACAACGAAGCCATGGTCATGGTAAGTTAAAGCCAAGGTCCAGATTCCTTTCGGAAAGCGTGGAAGCTGTGCACTTCGGCAAGTGAGCGCGGGGCGGAGAAACAGCGGCAAAGCTCTCTTCCGCGCAGCAGCAGTGGGCAGCCCGGAAAACAAACCCGTATGCAACGTGGAAAAGGCGCGCTCGGTGCATATGCACGACATCAACCACAACGTGGGGTTACGCGGAGATATTGTGAGAAAAGCGCAATGTCAACTTTCTAATAATTTGAGCTTCTTGACTTCATCATGTAGAACTCGTGAGTAACTACCTTCCTCAAAGCGACTCCGTGACGCACTCGGCCCACAGTCGCATCCGCGTCCGCATCCGCACCTCCAGTCCTCCGCCAAAATGCTCAAAACTCGTAGAAAGAACCCTGCATCATTCGTGCCAGAGTCGCAAAGACCTCGCAGCTCTCCATGTGCACCTTGACCCACCGCCATGAAGCGAAGCCGAGACAAAGAGAGAACATCTATGCAGCGGGGTATACGAGACGGAAAACGTCGTTGAGTACAAACCAGCCGCCATCGGCGTTCTTGAGCTGGAAGGCCTGGGTGAAGCTCATGGGCTTTTCCTCGCCCGCAAGCTATTTCAGTGTCAGAACGAGACCCAGTGTAACGCAGAGAGATGGACTGACCAGAAGCGCACCGGTCACGAGGACGAGAATACCATCGTCAGCAGAAGGCTGAGCGTCGACGGTGTCGGTGCGATGTTGTATCTGCTGGAATGGCAGGTTCTTTCCTTGAATCAGCCCAGGCCCGTCGCACATCAAAGAATCACGGTTACCTGGAGCTTCTCTACAATGGCAGCTGAGCCCTGCGTTCCTGTCGCCTCAAAGGTGAGCATAGAAGTCTCCTTCTGTAGTCATTTGTCAGCCGACTGCTGCTGTTTTTACTCAGAGTCGCGTACGTAGAGGGAGGCGAGACCAGCGCGGTTCTCGTCAAACGTCTTGTAGTAGAACTGGACGAACTGCTCTGGAGCGTGGGTCAGTCGCGGTCGCGGGCTGGCTGGTGGAGCGTGCGAGGAGGACATGGAGGCGGGGTTGTGCGCGGCGGGTACATACGGGCAATGGCGTTGAAGTCGGCTGGGGAGATGTGTTAGTGCTGAGCGTGTGTATGGGTCGCGACATGGCAATGATATCGCAGGCGGCTGCTACGAGTGCTGCATCTCCTAATACGGCCTTGCGATCACGATCCGAAGCTGTACGCTCCCGCCGCACGCGCATCGAGGCGGCGGTGGTGGGGTAGGCATGGACAACTTACACATCTCTGCGGTTCCTCGACGGGGACTGTCTGAGAGAGCTTGAAGTTGGTTGCGGGGTGGGTGGACGGGTACGCGACAGCGGTATGACGATGTGACGTGGAAATGTCGAGAAAGTGTTTGGGCTTTTGCTGTCACTGCCCGCCATCGCTGGGCTTCGTTGGTGGGGCGCGCGCTAGTCCTGCTACGAGCTCGGCCCGACCTTTGCCCGAGAGCTGTCATTTTCTTCCGAGCTGTCGGCGCGTGCTCTTCCTCTCCAGAGCGCCATCGCCCGCCATCACCAGGCTTGATGCAGCTTGGAGTGGCCAGCGTCGCGCTCACATCCTACAGGTAAGCAGTCTCCGTCCATCTTCATCTCCCGCAACATGATGATCGACACAAACGATAACTTCCGAGTGGCTTCGTAAACCACGGTGAAGTCCAAAATAATTCAAGCTCAACAGGCTGATTGCTCGTCTACACTCTGTCTTCTCTATTATTCTAGAGTCCCAAATGCTGACATTTCGTCTTCCAGACCACTATGCATATGACATGCTTATGCGCTCATCAAGCGCGCCGCCTAGATAGTATCATAGCGAATCGAATCGTTTCAACACCCTGCGTCTGCCCTCAAATAACATGCGTGGCCTCTACAACCCCTTCTTCTGGAACGACTTGACAGAGTCGACAATGGACTGCTCGAAAGTCTTGTACTTGAGGCCCAGGATGTCAATGGAGCGCTTGTTGTTGTATCCATACAAGCCCTTTCCAGGCGTGCCCTCTGGGTAGTCGCCGCCGGGCGTGTCGTCGCTCGGCAGGTCTTTGAACTCGGGAAAGTTCTTCCTGATGATCTGGCCAATCTCCTTGTTGGAAAAGTATCCAGCCGTGACGAAGAAGCGCTTGTCGGCAGCGTCTGGCTTCTCCATTGCAGCTACGTGTGCTTCTGCGACGTCGCGAACATCCACCCACAGATGGACACCGCTGGGCGGGATTTCGTCCTTGAATTTACCCTGTGCGGCGGCCAGGATGCGCTGGTTTGACGTGTTCATGTTCTCGAGACTGTCCAGAGCGTGCACCTGTATTCTGTCAGCGAGTGAGTCCAAACTTGCCTGATGCAACTTACAATTGGCCCAAACACCATCGGCGGATTGATGGTAGAGATGGAGAAGTTGGGCTTCTCGTTCTTGACAAACTCCCATGCCGCGTTCTCGGCAAACGTCTTGCTCGCTCGGTATCCCATCATCGGGTTCTCCTGCGCCTCGTCCTGTGTGATTGGGTTCCAGTCGTCCTCGGAGTACGAGTGTCCCGGCCAGAAGCCTTTGCTGCCGTTGACGATGGCGGCGAACGAGGATGTGATGACAACCCTCTTGACGGAAGGCTACATAATCTATCAGCATGCGATTGGAAGTTGCCTCGTAGACGTCACGTACCGCACTCTTCTTGATCGACTTCAAGATTCCAGTCGTTCCAATGACAGCAGGGTCAATCAGATCCTGTACCTTGTCAGCGGATGCGCCTGCTTCAAGGCTCCAAGTGTACTCACCTTTTGTACATCCGTAACATTGAAATGGAACGGACTGGCAGTGTGGAGTACCGCCTCGAACGGAGGGTCTGAGATGACTGCCTTCTCAAAAGCATCTGGCTGTGCAATGTCCGGCACAATCGCGAAACTCAATTGGCCCTTGTCGACTGCGTCCTTGTACGACTCCTTGATCTTGTCCGCCTTCTCCTGTGTGCGCACCGTCGTCACCACGCTGTGTCCGTGGTCCAGAAGGATGTCGAGTGTGTGCGCGGCGATGAAGCCGCTTCCTCCTGTGAGTAGAACTCGCGTCATTTTGCTTTTGTATTGATTAAAGGCGTCGAGTAAATGTTTCTTTAGGTCAGAGACTGGACTTGCAGCCACGGCGGCAATGACAGCATATATGTAGCTATCGCCATCTCACCTAGCGCGGGGTAGTGCTTCCCCGAAACTCGGAATTTACTCTCTTTCGCCGTTGTAACTGCCGCTGTCGCTTACGAAAGCTGTTCCTCTTCGTGGTCATGTCCGCGGCTCGATGATGCTGCGTTCCCCAGCGCATTGCGTCATTCTCATCGATGCGACACCTTTGGTGGGGCATACTGTGTCTTCGTGTCGCCCTCGCGTGGCACTGCGAATAATTGCTGGTCTGCAGCTTCAGGTCGCCTTGGTTTGCCAAAGGGACTGTGGACTTCCCAGTACACTCCGCAGCACAGCCAGATCTTCATGTTGGTCAGCTTTGTCGAGGTCTGCCTCCGCACACGCCTCGCGCCTCAAAATACCCAGACAGAACGTATTCGCGGTATTCGCTTTTCTCTCGACAAACTCAAAAACTATATGCGCGTATCCGAGAGTATGTGATTGTGGTAAGAAGGTGCATCATGCAAGCGGCACCTAAAGACGCCAGCTTCCATGACCACATGGCTCTCGGCGTCGACATCGGGTGGCGCTCCTCTTATCGATCAAAGGCCCCACCATAGCTCGAGCTGCATCCCACATCGTCTACCCGCCACCTTCAGCCGCTCTTCCAATCCCGTCGACGCTCTACATACCAAGTCTCGCTTACTAGCACTCCAGCGCCCGAACATGGGTCTTTCGGTGTTGATGAAGGGTCCAGCGGTCCTTAATGAGCGGCCGTGGTTGCGGGGCAAGTGGACAAGATGAGGGGCAAAGTTTTCTTTTCCTGCCAATTGCTTCATTCCCGTCTCATACTCTTTGTCTGAGCTATTCATACTATCGCATTGAAGATGTCGTCGTCCCTCAAGAGAAGCCCCCCGTTCCGCGCTGAGCATGTCGGCTCGTTGCTGCGTCCCCAAGAGCTGGTGCAGAAGCGCTATGATGTCGCGTCGGGCAAAGCGAAGCCAGAGGACCTCATTCCTCTAGAGGACAAGACTGTTGCAGAGGTAGTCAAGTTTCAGCAAGATTGCGGTCTCAAGGTTGTGTCGAGCGGAGAATACACCAGGTAAGGCGGGCGCATGCTGCTAGTCCGAATTTAGACTGATCGTTCATGCAGGCACATGTTCTGGGGTGCCTTTTTCGAAACACTGCATGGCATGAAGGAACTCCAATTGGGCGTTCTCAAGGGCTACAGCGTGGACATGTTCCGCGCGTATGCGCCGGATACAAAGTCCTTCCTGGAAGCGAAACAGGTACCCAACCATGTGACCGTCTGCGTCGACAAGATCAAGCACCCCGGCACATCGAGCAACCAGCGCGAAGTCGATCTGATGAAGAGCCTATTGCCCGAAAGTGAGTGGAAGAACATCAAGATCACGCTGATTTCGCCATCGTGGTACCACTTCCGCTACATGAACGGAAGAGCGTACCCCAAGGATGTCTACGCAAACGACGAGGAGTACTTTGAGGATGTCGCAAAGGCGTACCAGGAGGAGCTGAAGATTCTCCACGCGCAGGGCATCAGGAACATTCAGATCGACGACCCAAATCTGGCCTACTTCTGCTCGGAAGATATGCTTGCAGGCTGGAAGGCCGACACGACGAATGACAAGACTGCTGACGAGATGCTGGACGCGTATGTCAAATTCTACAACAAGTGCTTCGTGCGTCCCGACGACATGCATCTCGGCATCCACTTGTGCCGCGGCAACTACGTCGGCAGCCGCCATTTCTCGGAGGGTGCATACGACAACATCGCAAAGAAGCTGTTCCAGGTACGCAGATCGCACTCTCACAACTACACTCCCTCCATACTGACCCCAGCAGGACCTGAACGTAGACACATACTACCTCGAATACGACACCCCGCGCGCCGGAGGTTTCGAGCCACTAGAGCACCTTCCCAAGGACAAGAACGTCGTCCTCGGTGTCATCACATCAAAGTTCCCGAAGCTCGAGGACAAGGATGAGATGATCGCCAGGGTGCACCAGGCTGCTGACTGGATCGCCAAGGGCACCGGCCAATCCCATGAAGACGCGCTGCAGCAGTGCTGCGTCAGCCCGCAGTGCGGGTTCGCGTCACACGCCGAGGGCAATGATCTTGGCTACGAGGATATGAGGAAGAAGTTGCAGCTCGTGAGGAGCATCGCCGACGCCGTGTGGCCCGGGCAACCGTAGAGTCGAGCGAGTAGGGATGGCCTGGTAACGGATAGGAGAGTTGGCGGATGAGGCGCAGCTACCGCGCGGGATCACGCTGGAACGTACGCCTTAACGCATGCGACTGGAGCGAGCGGAAGCAGTCTAGGAAAATGGGTGTTGTGGAGTTGGTCCCGAATGCCGAATTCAACATGGCATGGCGTTCGCATGGCGAGCACTTTTTTTTTTGGTATAGGTGGAGTAGTTGAGTCAGTTTTTCACGTTTGGCCTCAGTCCAAAGAGAGAAAAGTCGCGTTCCTTGCGGCAGTTGTACGACTACCACACCACGTGGTATACCCTGTCATTCGTTCTTTCCTCGGCGATGAGGTCGGCAATCTACAGATGTCCACGTCTATTCCCAATATCCCGTTCTTTGCGATAATCGTATGCTGGACGCCTAATTCGTAGAATAGTCCCTCCAAGCCTTGACCGGGTGCGGAGGGTTTTCAATGCACGTAGGCGCTAATCTGCATCGGGTGCTAGCGCGCGTTCGTCCCTGGCCCGTTTTACTCCACATCCGTTGTAGCCGTGGAGGTCCCTTCCGAAGCGGGAGGAACGTCCGGCAATTAGGTATTGAAACAAGACCAGGATGAGAGCTGTTCCCCTGACTGAGGAAAATTGGAATTGAGGGACCTGGGACGAAAGACTTGGAATAGACTGGATTCTGAGGTCGGTGCGGAATCAGAATGCGGAAGGCGGTGCTCTCTCCGCGGATGTATGTTGCCACAAGATCCATGCCTGGGAGAAATGGCAGAACGGCTCGACGGAGAAGGCTCTTTTTCCAAGGGTCGATTTCGAATGAACTTTGAGTCCTGAAAGACCAAAGGTAACAACTTTCGAAGCCTTCAGCTAACACAGGTAGTCAGGTACGGACCGCCGCCATAGTCGTTCAGAGTTCGACGGTACCTTCCCGTGGCGCAAATTGCGAACTACAGGGTATCCATGAGCGCCCCATATGATCTACGCATCGGACCGATTCAAAGCATTACTTTCCAGACCGAGAAAGGATCAACCACCGTAACTACTGAACACCATCTGTTTGGTAACCGCCTTCCAATGGGTATTGTCCGAGGTCGAGGTCCTTCGGCATCGCAGGCCACTACCGGTAGACATCCCCTATTCCAGGACAAAGCCGCCCTGTGCCATCGACTGATGAGGAAGCGGGAAGTTATAAAGACGGGCGAGACTGCACGACTATGGGTTCAAGCAGGCAAACTTACAGCCTCTGTCGCATTCTTTCTTTAAAATACCTACCCTGGACAGCATAGTAATAACTAATCACCATGTTCTTCCCTCGTCTGATCGGCCTTGTCGCAGCCTTCCCTATCCTTGCGAGGGCTGTCGATCTTACTGGCTACGAATATGTAGTCGTCGGTTCTGGAGCAGGTGGTGGTGTAAGTTATATGATACTGGGATTGACAATACGACTGCTTACACATTGTAGCCTCTGGCCGCCCGCCTTGCCCTCGCCGGTCACAAGACGCTTCTTATTGAGGCTGGTGACGACCAGGGCGCAAACTCCAACTACACCGTTCCCGCTTTCAGCGCAAGGTCCTCGGAAGACGCCAACCTGAGCTGGAACTTCTTCGTCAAGCACTACGCCGACGAGGAGAGGCAAGCTCGCGACTACAAGACCACATACGAGACTCCCGATGGCGGCGAGTACACTGGTCTCAACCCGCCAGCTGGCTCCACCATGAAGGGTACCCTATATCCCCGAACTGGTACTCTGGGTGGCTGCACAGCACACAACGCTCTCATCGCCGTCTACCCCCACCGATCCGACTTTGACAACGTTGCCACCATTACCGGCGACGAGTCGTGGTCCGCAGACAACATGCGCAAGTACTTCGAGAGGCTCGAGAACAACCAATACCTGCTCCCCGGCCAAGAAGGCCATGGCTACGATGGCTGGCTCGGAACCTCATACGCGCCCATCGACATTGTCACCTCTGACCCCCAGCTTCTCAGCCTAGTCGGCGGTGCCGCGTTCGCCCTCAGCAACGCTACCAACGCCATTGTCAACCTGGGCACTCTGATCGCCGGCGATGCCAACGCCGACACCGAGAGCCGTGACAAGCAGCCCGCTCTCTACCAGATCCCGCTGTCCACCACCGACGGCAAGCGCACCGGCTCCCGCGAGTTCGTCCTCGCTGTACGCGACGCCAAGGCCGACGATGGCAGCAAGAAGTACCCTCTCGACGTCAGACTCAACTGCCACGTGACCAAGATCACGTTTGACGAAGACGTCACCCCTCCCCGCGCCACTGGTGTCGAGTTCCTCGACGGCCAGTACCTCTACAAGGCCAGCCCCAAGTCCACCGGCGCCAAGGGCGAGGCCGGTTCCGCGACTGCCTCCAAGGAAGTCATCGTCGCAGGCGGAACCTACAACTCGCCGCAGCTCCTCAAGCTGAGCGGCGTCGGCCCCGCAGACGAACTCGCACAGTTTGATATCCCAGTCGTTGTCGATCTCCCTGGTGTCGGAACCAACCTCCAAGACCACTACGAGATCAACGTCCAAGGCAAAGCGCCATCCGACTTTTCTGCCCTCGACGGCTGCACGTTTGGTAACAGCCAGCCCGACGCGTGCATGGACCGATGGGAAACGAGCGTCCTCGGTAACCGCGGTATCTACGCGTCTCCAGGTCTCGGCGCAACCATGTTCTACAAGTCGAGCGCCTCCGAGCGCGACGAATACGACATTTTTGCCTTTGGTGGCCCCGTCAACTTCCGCGGCTACTTCCCCAACTACGCATACAATGCCACATCCGAACACGACTGGTTCACCTGGGCGATCCTGAAAGCTCATCCCCGCAACAACGCCGGAACAGTCAAACTCGCATCCGCAGACCCGCTCGATATGCCGGATATCGTATACAACTACTTCGACACCGGCGCCGGCGACTTCGACAAAGATCTCACAGCCCTAACCGAAGCTGTCAACCTCGCGCGCGACTCGTTCAAGCGCCAGCTCGTCCCCATCGACGAGGTGCTGCCAGGCGCGGACGCGGATACGCCCGAGAAGATTGCGCAGTACGCAAAGGATACCGCGTGGGGACATCATGCGTCGTCTACTTGCCCCATTGGCGCTGATGACGATAAGATGGCGGTGCTTAACAGCAACTTTGAGGTTCGTGGGACGACGGGTTTGAGGGTCGTGGATGCGTCTGTTTTCCCAAGGATTCCGGGTACGTTTACGGCCATGTCGACGTACATGGTTGCGGAGAAGGCGGCGGATGTTATTTTGGCTGCTGCAGAGGCGTAGATGGTGTATATAACGACGTATTGAGTTCATCATGGGAAGAATATATGCTGATTATCGAGCTACGATTCCTGCTTTGCCTGGCTAGTGATTGAACGTGGGACGAGATGTAATCCTTCTCTATACCGCTGCATACAGTGAAGCAAGGTGTTTAGGAAACACACCTTTACCGCGATTCAATACAGTGTCATTTAACCGCGTGGTGCTTACGTCTTGTCACTAGCAAGTTTGTTATATCAAAAAGTTTAGTACATAGCATTAACCTACTAAGAGGAGAGTACCTAGGTAGTAACACTCGGTGGTGGGAAAAGAACGAACACTTGTGGCCCGGCTTTGGCTAATGGGTTTTCGATTATTCCCCACCGCCGAGTGGTAACGTGAACCTAGCGTACGTGTTTTGAAACTCATGATCCGCAAGTTGCCCAAAATAGAAGACTTTTGATACTATGTACTTGTACTGTTCCCAGAGCCCAAGGCAGCCTGCTATTCAAACTCAAGACTGCTTCTTCCGCTCACTTTTACGTCTTTCTATGTGCGCGAGAAATGAGTACGCTCGCCGATTTGAGAACTTTCCACCCAATTGCCGTGCACCTGACTCATCAGTCGGAACGGCATGCGGATAACAGCAACTGGCTTTTCAAAAGAACGCGTATCCAAAAGCACAAGCTCGTTCACATTCTCAGTCTTCCTTTCGACCATGACCAACACCCAGCCATCACCTTCGGGTGCAGTTCCTGACCGCGGAATGAATACAGGCTCTTGTACTGCACAGTTCTCGCCTGGATTGAAGTAGCGAGTCTCTCCGCTCTTGGTGTTGAGCATAGCTACTCTATTGAGGTGTATGGGTATGATGGCACCCGGCGTCTGTGGAAGAATCACAGGCACAAACACCCACTCGTACTGGTGAGTCGAAAAGCGCTCGTCGATACGTGGAAACTCTGAAGGCACATCCAATAGAACGTGGGGACCAGCTATCTTGGTTGCAGAAGGTTGTGCTGGATCGATTGTCCAACGCACAAAGTCTGCTCGTGGCGGACCCCGTGGCGATGGCGGTCCTTCTTCCGGCTCGAAGCACGGGAAGACGTTGTACGAGACGCGCGATGATTCAAGGTGTAGCTTCCCGTCATCGCTCTCCCAGGCCCCGGCCGTGTGCATAATAACGCAGTTCTCCCAGTGGTATACCCTGTGCTCGCCAGGTTTCCAGCCGGGCGGCACTTGTGCGCTGCGCCGTGGGATAACGATGAACGTGGCTGGGCGGTCGTACTTGTACGTCCAATGGTGCTTTCCAGCCTTCATGCGTTCGACATCGCCTTCGAACGGCCACAGGACGAGAATGAGGAAATTCTTGGTGATTGCACAGTCGTGGATAAAGGCAAGCCAGGGAGAAGAGACCCATTGAACGTCTCTCATCGAGCCTTGTGCGTCAATGGAATAGATGACGATGTCTAGTGTGCCCAGCCCTTTCGCTTCGTATCCGAATACAACGAGTTCATCCGTGAAAGGATCGACTTTGGGATGGGCACTGAAGGTTTTGGCTTCCGATGGGGAGTGGAACGGGTCGTAGCCAAGTGTGTCCAGAGTGTCAGGATCGACCTGATATGGAAGCGCAGATTCCTTGAGAGCAACAAGTTTGCCAGCCCAGTATACGAGGTTCGTATTGGCTGTGGAGTCAACCGCTGCCCGCACGCAAGGATGGTGGGTGAAAGGATTGCGGTACAATCCGAACAGACGCTCTTGAGCTTTCTTCTCGAGCCTGAGGCGTTCGGTCTCGACATATTTGATCTTCATGTCTACATGGCCGTTATGTATACGGAAGGCGGAGACGTTGCCATCCCCCTCGACCGGCACATCGTCGTCCCTGGGGTAGAAAGGGTCGACCATGATGCGGTAGAAAGTGCCATTGATTTCTTTTGGTATCTGCCCAAACACCACCAAGTCTGAAATCTCGCCTTGGAAGCGACTTGGAAAGCTGGCAAAAGGTTTCTGCAGCATTTTGGTCCATTTCCCCTCGAGTCCGTAGGGTGTTGGGTCATGAGCGCGAGTGATTGGCCCACTTGGAAGAGCCATGATTGATAATTAGATGATTGTGTATGTTGATTGACGATGAAGTGACTGCAACTTATATGTTCCACACTCTCGACAGCAACAAGTTCGGCCGAAGCTGAGAATGTCATGGACGACTCCCGGAGGGCAGCACTTTAGCGTCGGACAGATTGTGCGGATATACTATCACCTCTGATACTGACCGGCATGATCGATCGGCATCCGAACCAAAACTGAAGGTTTCTCGAGTTTTTTAGGGTAATAGCTAGACTTCTGGTCTCGGACTACGCTATTCTCTCATCCATACAACCAGCTTTGATACCTCCAGGACTCTAGGCGAAACAGCACGAAAGTAATACAGAGGGCGACAGATATATTATCGCCAAACGCAGTCAGTCACGCTGTTTGTGATCAAAGGACGTCTCAGTTCAGCTCCGCTTTCCCCGCGTATTGAAGATCTACCGGATTCCTTGCCGCGCGGGCACTACGTAGCTTAGTCCGGTGGTGAGCTCCACTATTCGCTGACGACAGATCCATTACGGCATCTATTGCACACGTCTCTGTAAGCAAAACCGGACGAAACTGTACGCTCTGTGTGGGTGAGGCGGAATTGTGTTGGGTTGTTATTCGATCAAAGCGGACATCTCGTACCAGCCAACTCGTACAATCGAAGGGATTCGATGTGTTGCATACTAAGAAACTCAATCTTGCCAGATGAGCGGCGCAGGCCGGCACATACAAAGCATCGCGGTATAAGAGACAGCAGAATCCACCTTCACAGAAACATCACAACATCACAACTTCGCTAATATTCATTCTCCATCATGGGCTACGACCTTACCAAGATCCGCGCTGAGGCCGCGGAAACCTACAAGCGCATCAGCAATCTGCACACGCATGACGCGAACCAGACTGCTGCGGCCACGAAGCTTATCGAGCTCTTCCTCCTCGCCTTCAGGTACTACGAATTTGACGAGGTCCGCAAACTCATTGCAAAAGATTACAAGCAACACGATCAATCCGTTGGATCCGGTGCAGAATCCATCATCGACTTTGCCAAACACATGCGGGCAGAAGAGATCAAGAATAGTCGCGATCCAGACGCCCCTGGTGTTGCGCGTATCGACTACAAACGCATCTTTGTCGACGGAGAGTATGTGGTTCCTCACATGCATATCACTCGCTACCCTGGAGATCCCGGCCTCCAGGCTATCGAGCCTATGCATTACAAAGACGGGGTGTTCCAGGAGCACTGGACCTGCCTTCAGCCGATACCGGACTCTGCGAACCTCAAGAATCCTGTATTCTAGTCAACATAGAGGAGACTCCAACAACGCGGGGAAAAGATGTGAAGGATAAGTATGGTAGCGAGGTTGGTCTGTAGTAGCTTTTCTCTTACAGAAAAGCTAGTGAAGATAGGGGGTTACACGGCTGCTGCATTCTAGATGATGACATCAAATAGTGGCTTTGAAGATTCACACCAATTGAATAGAATGCAGTATCAATCCAAAATGTCTTATGCCGAAATAACATAGATGGTTCCAGGGTAGCCATAGACCTCTGGCCGTACAGCAGGAAGATGCACCTTGATTGAAACAGGCGCATCTTTAGAGTAATTGGTTTCTTCTTTGTCCTTCGTTTCACCCTGGTTGATCGGACGCGGATATGGAAGTGCAAACAAGACTGACCTAGGCTGCGATTCCTGTCGTGGGATCCTGCGTAGAGAGGTAAAACGCGTCTTTTGGCTGCTGCGAGGGCTTAGGTGTTGCGCGATGCTGTGACGGCCTTGGTTTTGTTGTATGTACGTAACGAGAATGCGATGTTGTGATTCAAACTACAATCCTTTTACTGTGGGTCATGATCGTGTTTCTTAATGGCCTTAGCTGTAACATTATCCGTAAACCGTGAGCTTGTATATGTACAACGCTCTCCTAGTGAGATACGCGGACCTGAAGGTACCTGGTACTCTTCGCTGCGCGATTTTGCCATGGTTCTAATCTGGGCCGCTTCTCAGCTGACGATGAAGATACTGCATCTTCAACTATTTGATTAAGCATATTTGCATCGGTGCGACGAATTGCTGAGTTTTTGCGTCGAACATACACAGGTGGAGTGATCAAGACTCCATGCTTCACGGAGGAGGCAGGGCTCTTACGGCAACGTGGTCCGTGCTCACAACTCCTTTGCAAACCCCAAAAGCGCTTGCGCCTTGAAACTCATCTGAGAAGGCTGAGATCTTGTCAGATAGATCAGAGAGTTCATCTCTTACCTCCATACCTTTTTTAGCTCGTTTCAATCGCGTTACGTGGTTGCATCCTCGTGCGAACGTCCGACCCACGTCGAAAATGGACCAAAACCAAGGGACTCCGGAGAGTAGTCCTTCTCAGCCGAGTGCCCCTCAAAGTCCTCCACGACAGTCCTCCAATCAATACCTTTCACACTTGTCCAACAACCACAACTGCATTTCGACCACCACGACAACCGACTCTCCCACATTACGGTAAGCAAACTGCTCTTAGTAACGTCGCTCATCTTGCATGTATAGATGGAGCAACAGATGACGTCATGCTCTCTCGCCGCTTAGCCTTGCAAGCATCCTGGACGACAAGCTGATGAACATAGCAGCTACAACACTTGCGATCAAGCGCCGTCAGTGTGCAGTGATGTTCATCACTATGCACAGCATGCTCGAGAGCCATGGCTTTGGACTGAAGCTGCATATGAACCTCCCTATACCGGCGAGTTCGGTATTAGCGACGTGTTCCTAAACCCCACCATACCACAGCTAAGCGAGCCACCCTGGCTCCATGAGCCTCATCAGCCTGCAATACCTGGACATGTAGCACTTTCAGACCTTGAGTTGATACCTTCTTCGTTTGATTATGGAGACCTGAGCCCTGTAGTGGAGTGGTGCGATAATGCCCACGCTACCACATATTCGAAATCGACTTTCCCGCCACCAAGTTCGGGGTGTACAGACAATTCTTCGCTCGTTTCCATTCATAAACGATCGCCTTCTCCCATCATATGCGAAACGTCTAAGGAATCAAAAAGGAATCTTCTTCATGGACGCATGGACCCGGCGAGGCGCTGGCTTCATGCACACCCCTTCAATCAATATCCTACAGCCGAACAGAAGGTGGAGCTGGCGACTACTGCCGGTATGACGATCCCGCAGCTGAACCGCCGCTTGACCAATCTCAGAAAGCGTGATAGGCACGGTCAGTATTAGAGATGCTTGATGCCGACCAGATATTGACCATCTGCCAGTACTCGATGAACTGTGTAGAGACCTAGACAATAACGTCAACGCTGCTGGTGCTTCTCGTCATCATGGCTCGCCCGACACTACCGTCTCGAGGCGGAAGGGCAAGAGACGATATATGTCAAGGCCTTCTCCTTCCACTGGCAAAGAACCAACGATGGATGTACCGAATGCTTCTCGTGATTGCACTAGCGATACCGTAAACCGATACCACTGCACAATCTGCCAGCGAAAGCCGTTCAAGGATCCATATTCATGGAAACGTCACGAAGCCGGAGTTCATCATCTCGGCAGCACTCGTTGGTTCTGTCTGCTCAACAACGCCGCGATCATGCCGGGTATGAAGTGCATCTTCTGCTCTGACACTGTCCATGACATGAGCCATCTCGATCAGCACAATATCCACGTCTGCTTGGAGAAAGATAAGAGCGCGCGGGTGTTTGATCGCAAGGATGGTCTGAAACAGCACGTTCTAGGGGCGCACCTCTCCACAGCGAACGACTACACCAAGAAAGGGTTTGAGCCTCCAGATATATGGTCAGAGACTGAAGATGGCGTCTCTCCGGACCTAGATGGTCTCTGGTGCGGCTTCTGCAGATGTTTCCTTGAGACTACAACTGTGAGGATGGATCATGTCGCGCAACACTTTCGGGACGGTTTCCAGATCAGTACATGGGCTTCGAGGCTGGACGCTTCCGATACTACGCTCTCATGAGATCATTTCATCGCGATTCTGATTTCCATAATGTCTTTCTTTTGGTGTCTACACGTCCATGGCGTACATGGAGTGTGACTGTAGATGGCATGCACCCTCCATGACTGCTATGAACAGATACACCTTTCTCGATAGATGTCTCTGTTGGTATCAAGTCATCGGATCGTTATCTATCTCCCATGTTTGGTAACTCGTGGCATAGCCAGCGAATCAAAACCAAAGCCCCCATACAATCAACTCTTCATCACAGTACAGATCAGCCCAATGATTATCGCGACACAGTAGGCCTCCCAGGAGATTGAAAAAGCGACTTTACACTCTCGTGGTTGATAACTAAAGATCTCGACGCTAGTGGCGTGCCTGTGGCGAATCACCGTTTGTCAGTGCACTTAGCCCATTTGGGCAACAGCATGCCCGGCACATGCATTCTACTGCGACGCCTTAAAACTCATTCTAGAGCCTGAAAATAGGCCTTCAAGCTCATGCGAGACTCTGCTACGTTTTTCCCATTTTTAAAATCACTTTCTGGGCGTTTGTTGTTGTGCGGTGTCCAATTTTGTGCTTGTATCGACCAGAAAAGGCTTAGCGGGCGAGCTATGGCCCCGTCCCCTCCAATGTCCGACAAGCGCACAGTAGTAAGTTAAGCCTCGCCTCTACTAGCAAATCATTGGTGCAACCTAGCAGCGCACCGTTGACTTGTTGCGCTCTTATTTACTTCACGCCCTCAACTGACAACACCTGCATCAGGACTTTGCACTCGTTCCACGAAGGCTATCCAGCCATACGTCCGACAGGTTTTGTCATGAGGAAAGGTATGGCCTGCTCCCATATTCCGCCTACTGTGCCCATGTTCTTGAGATCGGAGCGTGCCGGCACGCGCTTTATCGCGTGACTGTTATTCGCAGTTTGACATCGAGAAATACTACATACTGTGTTGACAAGACCTTTTACTAGCCACCCTTGGAACCAAGTTCCTCAAGGCGCGGATGACTGGAACTTTCTTGATTGCAACGTCGGCGATCTAGATTTCTCCATTGACAGCGTTTTCGATGCGGATGGCGCCACTACGCATTCCGAAAACTGTTCCGGTGGCTTGACCTGGGAGCCGCATCACGGTGATTACCTCGATTTTGATGATGTAGCCAAAGATCAGGATTTTGGTGTTTCAGGTCCGGATACACAGTCATTTCGGTCTTTGTTTGACTGCGAACACGACGGAAATGTGGAAGATGATGGAGATTTGACAAGCCTTTGCTCAACGCAAAATGTCTTTACAATCCAAGATATGACTGGACACCTGGACGGAGATGACATTAGGTTCGATATCTTGGTACAGGATCAAGACTATTCCTTGTCGCACACTATTGAACGTCCAAACGATCATTCACAACCTCTACCGTCACAGTCCGCTCTGGGTTGCACTCTTTCCAAATCCACTGAACGTCAGAGACGCCCGCAAATTGTCCGTGACTGGCTTTCACTTCACGCATCTTGGCCGTACCCTACGCCGGCCGAGAAGTCAGAGCTAGTTGCGGCGACGGGTTACACTGAGCATCAACTCAACAACTGTTTGAGCAATCTCCGCACCCGGGAGAAGCATCGTAAGTGCATTATTCCGGTCTGGCTTCAGAGCCTTTACTTACAATGCATGCAGTATTCGACGGGCATGCCAACGAAGGAAATGGTCGAAATGATACTTGTAGCCAACCACGTGACGTCACATCTGCATGTCTAGACGACGTGCAATCAATCTCGATAGTCACCGCAAACGAGATGCTGCCTTTCAGTTCCATCTCGCTGCCTGCGATGAACATGAATGGTAGCAGCTACGGGCCTTCCTCGTTTGACGCAGACCATCCTACACCAGAGAGTACCCCCGATGTCGCGACCCAACTCTATGAAGACTTCAAAGCAGACTCAGCTTATCAAACAACCCGCTCAATTTCCACCCCTAGAAGCTCTACTACGGCAAAGCGGAAGGGCCGGAGGCATCGCGCTCAAACACATCAGGCCGACGTGCGTGAGAATATGTTCGACACGATACCGACATATACCGCATACCCTCGTCTCGGCAAGCCCGAGAACCGGTTTTTCTGTACCGTGATCGGATGTTGTGGTTCATTCAAGAACTCATTCGACTGGAAGAGGCATGAGGCTGGCGTACATGGCTACAGTGACCGGTGGTGGATTTGCATGCTGACGGAAGCATTCAAGACGCGTTCTGAATGCGTCTTTTGCTCGGAAACGATGGGATCGATCCATCATCTAAGCAAACATGCAATCGCAGCTTGCTCGGACAAGTGTACCGTCGAGCGTACATTTTTCCGGAAGGACCTTCTCAAGCAGCATGTCTTGCACATCCACCTCGCAGGCGAATCCGTCTCAGTCAGGAAGAACTTCACCGTTCCTCATGAATGGTCGAGAGAGGTTGATTTATCGGCCCATGAACCTAACTCCTGCTGGTGCGGCTTCTGTAGGCGCACTTTCGAAACTGTTGCCACGAGAATGGATCACGTCGCGAAACACTTTTGTGGCGGTAGGGATATGGCGACTTGGGTTCGGATATGATGTATGTGAATCCGGGTCTGTCTGGCAAGCCTGCGAACTTAGCTGGACTATGACCACATCAACGTTTAATCTCATCGCATCGGCTCTTCCTACATGAGGTAATCCATGTGCGATGCCACCTATCATCATTTACATGGAACGTCATCTACAAAGAACGTATGAAATATGGATGTCTTGCGCAAATGATGGGCAATGATGTGAACGTGCCCAAATGATTTTGATCCCAAACTTTCTTTTCTACCAGTCTTGCGCGCACACACGTCGTCATGTAGGACTCGTCTGGATGCCAGATTGCTTCCAACCCACGAGATGTATGAACCGTAGAGGTATTAGTGATCAGAGGTGATCGTTAGCGGGGGCGTGTGCGGGGTTAGCGTCGTTTGTCAGCCCCTACCCCGCGTTGGTGTGTCTTCAACCGCTAATACCCTCATCACCTCATCGCATCGCGAAACTGGACTACTGTATGCAGGATCAGTGTTGATCGATTGCGATATTTCATAATAGTAAAGAGTTGGAGTTCACATCACACACTTCCAATGCCGATGGTAAGGGCAGACGACCACTGCATCGTCAGTAATCATGTCGGATATACGGAAAACCGAGCTACCAAACCATGCAGTATCAAATGAGAGCTGGTGGAAAAGCCAGATATTTGGTATGAATGGTTAAGGAGACACAAGAGTACATTCTTCATACATGTCCGCCTAGCCAAGCGCGCCGGCGTTAGGGTCATATCACAACATAACATTGGCGAACATTCCGGAAACTAGTCGGCTCGCGACATTCATACTCCAAACTCGCCTTTGAGCGTCAGCTTCAGCAGATCGTCCTTCACGATCTCTTCCTTGCGGCTAAGCAGATCCTCCACGTCCCAGTTTGCAGCGATGAAGCGTCCGCTGAGGAACTTCGCCTTCTCTTGACATAGCCAGACGGCGGTACCACCGACAAGCTCCGGACTATCTTGGTTGAAGAGCGACCGGAAGGGCTCGCGCAGCATATCCGTAGCGACCAGACCCGGATGCATCGACACAGCGGTAACATTTGGGTACTCGGCAGCGACGTAAGTAGCCAAGGCATCTAGAATGTATTTCGACATGAAATATGCGCCGAGCGGCGGAACCGTGAAGAACGCTTGCCATGAGCTTACGTTGACGATAGTGGCAGGTGTATCGGGGCTCGGCAATAAACGCAGGAACGAGCGGATGAGCAGATAGTTGCCCTTTCCGTTGATCTCCTACGACGGAGGTGTCAGTTCATCCAAATCCGACTCGGCTAGTTGTGGGACAAGGAACGAATTGGGTCTTACAAAGTTCCTCCACCACTGATCAGGGTCGGTGTCGTGCAGTTTCGGTCCGTCTCCTGTCATGGCACCGGCGGCGTTGATCAGGACATCCGCATGACCGAATTTGTGCCGAATCGCTTCGAAGGCAGCCTCAACGGCTTTTGTTTCAGAAATATCGAGAGCGTATGTCAGCGTTTCGATGCTGGGGTTGGACGCCTTAACGGATTTTTCGGTCGCTGCAAGCTTTTCGGCATTCGAGGCTAGAAGCACAACACCCTTCACGCCAGCCTTCACAAAGGCCGGTACCATTGCCTGAGACACCAAGTCTTAGCACGCGCTAGTATGACATCACGTCGTCAAGGAAGGGGATGCGCTCGGTGAATAGTGTTTCAACATACCATGGCTCCAATACCACGCGAAGCTCCTGTGATAATTGCGACCTTTCCTGCCAGGCTATGCTCTGGGCTGCTGGGATCGATTGCGGGGTACGCGTCTTGGTGCGCGTGTTTGGTGAACTGCATAGACGTGACATAGAAGTCTTTTGGGAGCTTGCTCAGGTCGGACATTGTTGGTGTGGTTGCGATTCGGCCTTGCGGGATCAAAAAATACAAGCGATATGGTGGCGTGTTGTACGGAAAGAATGTCGATCAGAGATAATACAGAGTCCAGACGATGGCGACAACTTATGCGAGGCTTTGGGAGTAAGAGGCCCCGCAATCAGGCTGCGATATTCGCCTCTGCGTGTCTTCTTCCTATCGCACCGGGAAATGTCCCGGTACATCCATGTTTCACAAGCGTTGGCACATTAGCAACGGGGAAGTCGGTAGTGGTCATTAACGTTGCGGAACGTCGCAAGCGAAGCCCATTGAGAGCGTTTGCGAAGAGGGATTGGATGATCCTATCTCCATCCGAATTAGCGTAGGATTGCGGACCCTGCTCTTTTCGCTCACCTGAGATAGGTGCAGAACGTCAAATCTCCGCAGAGATCGGAACTCCATTGATGTCTCCATCGGCACCACTCTCTTCGCCCGACATATCGTGTTTACATTGATGAGGTTGACCAGAAGTGCGCGCAGTCGTACACGAACTTCATCTCAACGCGCGATCTATCATGTCGGGTGAATCACCGAGGTGTGATAGCATCCATCGCCATGCACGAAGCCGAAAACGATAAGAAGTGATACCAAGTATCAGGGGCTCTAAGACAAGTCATGAAGGTGGAGACGCGTTGCATGATCTTTTCTCAGCACGCCGATCATCAGAATGCGGATCTATGCGGGTGAATAGGGCGCCGGGGATTTCTGGGACGATCACGAACCAGGCAGCGAATGTAAAGCGTTCCACCCCTTTGGATGTTTAGACCCAGCCATTTGCATTGAGTCTTCTGAGGCGCCAGTAACTCTGAGGGATCTCTCACTTCACTTCCATCCAACGTTGTAGGTCGTTTGAGTATCAAATCCCACGCATTAAAACGCAACACTCACCTGGATCGCTGAGAGACTACCAGTATGGTGCTGCATGAGGTAAGCCGAGCTACGACTAGAAGCATCTGCATGAAGCTGACTGCAGGAAAGGATCTTGGCCCCAACCTCACGGCAACTGTCCTCACGACAGGACTGCTGGCCTTCATCACGATGGGTATGCGCACATATGTCAGAATCAACAATCGGAGCTGGGCTCTTGAAGACTGGATAATGGCAGTCGGATGTGTATGTATTCACCTTTCTCGTTCATGAGCATTTTCCCGCTCATTCGTCTCAGGTACCTCTCCTTACTCTGACCATCGTTACGACTATCGGCTCTTACTACGGCATCGGCTCCAAAGACATCACTTTCGCTCGGCCTGGCAACCAGAAATATGTAGAGAAGGCGTACTTTTGGTTCTTCTTCTACCAGATCTTTTACTGCACTTCGATCATCTTCATCAAGCTGAGCATTGCCTTCATGTTGAACCGAATAGCTGGAAGAAGAATGGTCTTCATCTACATCAACTACGCCATCATGGGTCTTTGCGCAGCCACGAACCTAGCAGCCATTCTTTACATCATCTTCCAGTGCCACCCCGTTGAGTAAGTACAAGGCCATGCAAAGCTACTTACCCACTGCTAATCTCTTAATGTCTAGGGCCGCCTGGAGAGCCGATCTCATGGCGGAAGGAACACACTGCGAGCCGTCGGTCTATTTGCAGAATGTTTACTATTTCTGCACCTCGGTCAACATCTTCACCGATTGGGCAACTGCACTCATGCCAATCGCTCTCTTGTGGAACGTGCAGATGAACAGAAACACCAAGATCTCTGTTGCTGGCATTCTGGGCTTGGGTATCTTGTATGACAACCATGATACTGGCTATCATTCATCGCTAACAACCTTTTAGCACATCTATCTCGGGCCTGGTCCGCCTAAAGTACACCGTTGGTCTGACAAGCAGCCATGATTATCTTTATGGCCTCGCCAACATCCTCATCTGGGGCTATGCCGAGCCCGCCCTCGGCATGCTCGTTGGCAACATCGCCACGCTCCGCCCACTCTTCCAGCGCATCCTCCACCTCGGCTCAGGCAGTTCCCAGCAACCTCACTCCGGAGGTACACCTCAGGGAATCAGCGGCGACGGTGGTCGTTCGCATCGCTACAAACCTTTCGACCACGAACTCGAGCTCGGCACCATCGCCGACAACAAGGATCCACATTCCCCTTCCTTTCAGGTCCGCGGTGGTCGTAAGAATAGCGTGTTTAGCGATAGTGAGAGCCAGAAGGAGATTTTGGAGAAGAACCATCGGTTTTTGAACAACAACAAGGATAGTATCGTCGTCAGTCGGCATGTGGAGGTTAGTCGCGAGTGACTAGTCGCTGATTAGCGGCTTGTCCCTGACACCTGCAATCAGAAAGACCAAGAGATGTTTAAAACTTGGTCAACTGTACTTTGAGGTCTATTGTTATAGTAACTCTTGGAACATGCATCGCCAGGTTGATCTACTCTCAATCCTTGGAACGATATTGATGTCTCACTCAAGTCCGTCCGGCGCTGCCGTGTAAGAAAACCTGATCCCACTATCCTGCTTAATCATATCGTCCGTATAATCCATTCTCAGATCTTTCAGATACTTGCTGAATCGACTTCCTACGCTAATAGCATGCTTGAGATGTGAATACTGGAAGGGTTGCTCTCTGAATTGGGCTAGTTGACGCGCAATCGTGATCGCGTTGCGGGTCTCTCGTCCATTCATGGGTTCTTTGCTAAGCTCGTCGATATGGTCGAGAACGTCCTCGAGATCTGTAGAAGAAGATTCTTCAAGCGTCTTCATACGCGCAATAAAGTTGCGCCAAATCTTGCGTTGGATCAATCCGAGGTTGTCGTAGTGCAGCGCGAGTTGGATGCGGGACTTGAATGCTTCATCGACTTTAGATTGATTGTTAGCATGGTTATCAATAGCTCGCAGGCCTTGATGGTGACGTACAGGTGCCAACGCGATTTGAGGTCAGTATTAGAATGCCCTCGTAGTACTCGAGCGCACGCAGGAACACGGATACCAGGGCATTTCTCTTGAGATCTTTCATGTCACGCTCCTCCAGAAACACATCTGCCTCATCTAGCAGCACAACTATGCTTGTTAGTAGCTTTCACTAGTCAAAGGCATCAGACACAACGTACCGCAATCCCACATCTTTCCAAGCTGGAACGTGGCACGAAGTCGCTGATCGACAACTTCAGCATCTGTCCCTACATCACCACAAGTCACACGAAGCAACGGCTTCTCCGCGAACTCAGCGACACCCTCAGCCGTGAATGTTTTGCCGGTACCAGGAGCTCCATGCAAAAGCATGATGAGACCATCACCTTTGCCAGCCACGAAGTCGGTCGACTTTTTGGCGTTCAGCTGCTTCATAACTAGCGCCTGCACTAGTTCCTTGGTCTCTGGTTCAGCGACCAGATCCTTGAAGGCTTGCTTGTTCCATGCTACGTCGGTGATACGATCGACAAAAATCTCTCTCCATTGTTTCTCCTGTAGGTTGTGAGCCATGATAGTCGGTGGCATCGCCAAAAGTGCATCGCCCTCCTCAGGTGGTTGATCGCGGGCCATGGCTGCGGCCCCAAAGTCGTCTTTGCAACGAAGTTTCGCGATGTTCGAATTCGGGAAAAGCATTTTGTACGCCTTTGTATCGACCATGTATCTATCCTCGATCTGTGGTTACATTGTTAGTATCTATCAAAGTCCCAGAGATCTTGTTGATCGTCGACCTACGTTGTAGAGCTCATCATCTTCAGACCGCATGTACGAGACGATGTTTCAAAGAGACCAAAATTTTTTCCCTCTCTTCTCAAGCAATGATCTTGTCTCTTGACTTGCATATTGAAAGGGATAGACATTGAGATTTCTAATCTCGACTGATTCTTCTTCATAGCCCAAAGACATGGTAATATCTATGCGGGTTTCAAATTTCGCAAAGCTGCCGTCGAACAGCCAGTACCACGCTGGAACTTCCTAGATATAAGTGGTCAATTTGCGACTGGATGCGGAGTTGGCAAGGGGGCCATATCTTGGGACACGCTTCCTCTGGATGTAATCGGGTTCTTCGAATTGTGACTCCTCGAGGATAGCCCCCGGACGTTCAATCCAGCCTGTAGAAATGCATGCCTGAGGAAGGTCACCTCCGACTCCATTCCTGACGAGAACATCTCCAGGACGAATGAGGTACTTGAGATGTTTACGCGCTACCATTCCCTTCTCCGCCTGAAACTTCGCTGAATCGTATTCGTATCCGTAGCTTTTATCGATGACTGCGTGCAGTTGTTTGACGAGATTTTGACTGGTTATGTTAAGTTCAGATAGTACTTCGGGTATAAATGGTGCACTGTAGTACATGAATAGATACGGGGCCAGAATCTGTCCTTCAGGATCAAAGTAGGGGAAGTAGTCGCCAAAGTGAGGTATTCGCTGAACCAGCCCCTCCACTGCATCTAGCATGTCGGGCGCGATGAGCGAGAGGAACTCATGCATCGGTTTGGGAGACCCATAGACACCATCTTTGGTTTCAATCTTGCTGCGGTCTGAAGGCAGAGTTGGATGGTATTCCTTGTAGATGGCGAAGGCAATCTCCGGATGTTGGTCCAGATAGTATCCAATATTCCTGATTGGATTGTTGGCCAGTAACACAACGCCAGATCCCTCAGCAGGCTCCCAACGTGGCTCATCCAGATACAAGGTCCGACCGACTTGATAGAAGACTTTGCTGGTATATGCGAGTACTGCCGGTTGAGAAGGTAAAGATGACTCGCCGTTGCGATGCCGCAATTGCTCGTTTTCGAGTCTAAGAGTTTCCAACTCATCAAGCACTTCCTTCAACGTGCTATCCTCTTCTTTTGTATGTGCCAAGACCATTTCCAACGGTGCAGTACGTGGTGGAGCGGGTTGTCGCTGCTTCGTTCGGGGTCTGTTTGGGCGTGGTCTCGATGCATTCCTAATATCCTCCTCATCTAAGGAATTTGGTTCTACATGTGCAAAATGCCTGCTCGTTTGAGGATACGCTGAAGCTCTTGGAGTCCTCTCCGGAGACCAGTATTCAGTCCGGTGTGGTGATGAAGATCGAGATGAGTGCGGGGATATTTCGACTACATGTGCCTCATCAGCAGCTGAGTCATGATGCATGTACTGTTGAGCATCTCGAGCATGATCTTCGTACATAACACCTGAACTTTCGTGGTGATAGATGGGAGGGCGGGTCTACATAGGTAAGCATATCCTGTTCACCATTCTATTCTGAGAAAGACTTACAGGCCGGGTATTCTCCACAACTACCGAGGTGGCAGGGCGGGAATTGGCCGTGTCCGAAGTATCTGTGGCTTCGTGACGTCCAATAGTGTCTTCCTTGCTTTCATGCTTCAGATGTCGCCAATCTAACTCCCTCGTCGCCGTCTCATCCCGTGCTAGAGGAGCGTACCCTCTTAAAGCGTCTAGAGATCCCACATCCCATTGCTCTTCCATTCGCACTTTGCGCAAGCCTCTTGGGGTTCGGGGTACAGAATGAATCGCATTCCTACGAGTCTCGACGATGATACTGCCAGGAGCGGCTTGTTGTAGCTTTGCGCCTCCTTGGCGTTCCATTGTGTTTTGCTTTGATAGGGTGTGCGTGGCGGTATGCCCAGCGAGGGCCTTCGCGTCCAGGTGCGCGCTTATATACCAGGCTTTTGTTGCTCAGCCTCGTCGCATGCAGCCAGTATTGCATGGGGCCAAACGACTGCGCCGCAGCGCTGTGGATCATCAACCTGGGTAACGTCACACCATTCTGTCATAGCTTTCTCTACCCCTCAGCCAGAGAATGGTACATTTGCCTTTGTCAAATCTGGCGCAAGTGCGGGGATCCAGGTGGAAGATGGAAAGCGCCTCTTTGAAAGCGTCCTCAGCAGGATTGGCTGAGGAAATGGCTTGCGCGTCCAAATACCACTCGCTTTGGGACTGCATTGGCCACTGTTAATTCGGGATTCTGTCAACAGAGTTCAGCAACTCCAAAGCCTCAATGACCTGGAGATTGTTCTCAACAAAGCGCAATCTAAGTATGGGCAAGAACATGAGGGTAAAAAGATTTCCAAGTGGCTGTCGAAGCTCTCGTCGCGCATCTGCCATTACGGTCAAATCTTTTATGTTCTTGTCAAGCATCATCCGGAGTACGTCAGTCTGGCATGGGGAGCAATGAAATTTCTCTTCATCGTAGGTATCGCTTTGAATTGCGTGCAGACCAGAGACTAATCTTGGGTGGCAGTTAGTTGAGAACCACGGGAAGCAACTGAGAGTTCTTGCTAAAGGGTTGAGCCAGATCGCGAACGTGCTGCCACGCATAGAGTTCGCTAACGCTCTCTACCCAACCGCCCGCATGCAACAGGCCGTTTCCGAGATCTATAGCAAGATCATTCGGTTCTTTCTTCGGGCGGAGCGCTGGTTCCAGCAAGGCAAACTGCGCCATACGTGGGAGACTCTGAGTCGGCCTACCGAGCTCTACTATGGTGACCTGATATAAGATGTGGGAGATTGTACGAAAGCGATCGAAGTATTAGCGAGTGCAGGAGCACAAGCGGAGCAGCGCGACATGCACCTAGAAATACGGGATTTGAGCAAGAGGTTGCAGAGTTCAGAACAAATCCTCCAGGAAATGCGAGGGTTACTCATCTGTAGGTTACTTTTTGCAGCAGCTAGTACTAGTCCTAACGATGCGCAGCATACCAGTCGATCCAAACAAGTGCGAATCTCGACACCAATCAGCGTCTGACTGATCTCCAACTGAACCAGGTCATGGACTTCCTCTCCGGTGCCAACGCGCTGGACCCGCTAAAAGCGCTGCAATACCGCGCTTTAATAAGTGCCCAGACCAGAGGTCGGCAGACAAGTGCAGATGCAGCGTCGCAATTCTGGGCAAATCCGAAGTTTGCCGCCTGGGAGTCCGCATCGTCGCCAACTATGATCATGGTGAGAGGAGGGTACGGTACGCGAAGTCAAGTCCAGAATTTCGCCGTTGACGTCATCAACAATCTTCGCAATCAGACCGTCCCCACGCTTTGGGCCCTGAAGTCGGTACCGGCGCATGGCGCAACTGCTGCATCAGCCATAGATGTCATTAAAGGGTTGATATGCCAGGCCATACAGCTCAACATGTTACAGCATACGGAACACTCGCTTGCACTGAGTTGTGCGCAATTTCGCGCAGCTGACTCTATCGAGCGATGGTTTTGACCTCCTAGCACGTACCATCGCGAGCTTCGCGCAGCTCTATATCATCATTGACTTGGAAGCTGTAGGATTTTCGTATCTTCATGGCATCTCCTGGCTCTCCCAGCTGGCTGCTATGTTCAAGCGACACGCTTCCGGGAAATGGATATCCCGGCTCAAAATCCTACTCGTCAGTTACGGGGCCATGGTGCGGCAGCAAGACGATTTACTCAACTTTCGCGATATCATCGTGCATGTAAGATCATCTCAGACAACTCTAATGCCTCAACGGCGTCCGCCGGAATCCCGTTGCCCAGGTCGCGGGCGGTCGCAACCTACGACAGGAAGTATGTGCACGCGTTATGGTGGCAGCCGAGTGCGCCATTCTCCACTCTTGAGAAGCTGAGTAGAGCCGATGTTCCGCTCTCCTGAATAGTTCAAGAGCCCGTGTTACCGCTACACTGCATGCCGTGTTTGAGACGTGCGGGGGCAAGCGAGGGTAGATCGAGCATCTCCTCAATACAAAACATTCTGGTGATGGCATATCGAATACCGTCCACTATCAGATTTGGTCACCGTCGTCCCGGTCCGGGAGTAGCCATCAGCTCAACGTGATGGTTGTAGCGAACACCTAGCGAGCGTTGGCTGTAGTGGGATTATCAACGCTGACTAAATGTGGGATTCACTATCGCGATACCGCCTTCTTTGGGCATTGCAAGAGCGCGCTGGCCACCTCCAACAGCAAGATCTGCTCAAACTCCCGATCATTCGTCCTTTTCTTGAGTAGCATCTGCAGAGCCTCCGGGACACCCTCATATTCTGCGGGTTCTGCAGATCTACCCTATGCTATTCATCGTGATATGTCAGAAGGGCAATGCGGAGATTTGGTAAACAAGCCCAAGTCGAATGATAGTGTCCAGCCCTGCCTTGAGGCGGACGATACTATCAGCAATATCGTATTCGGAAACTGGAATCTGGCGCGATTCCTTTTGTGCTGAATTTCGTTCCGAGATTCTTCTTCAAGACAACGCGCTGACTACGCCACAGTGCTGAGATGGCCAGATTAAGTTCGTCGGGACAACATGCAAGCCGCGCATCCGCAGGGGCGGCAGCGGAGTGACGACGACAGATCGGCAATTGTCCGAGGAATAAGCTGCTCCTCGTGTAGCTTACGTCGTGGTTTATACTAAAAAATGACTGTGTGCTCATATCTTTTTCGATGATCAGTATGGGAGAGGAAGTTGGGGCGACTAACCAGGGGCTAGAATCGGACCTTGGTGAGGAGTGGAGATATGCCCACTAAACCCCAGTGGGTTTAGCTTGCCTGCGCGAACTTGGCATTCGAGCTTTTGACAGGCTCACTACAGCGCAGAACAATCGAGCGTACCCAACATGAACTGGAAACTAGGTACCGATTAACTCGACTACGGATCCATGTCCTTTCAACTCGCCATGCCCTCCTACTGCACCTAACCAGGTAGCATCAATATCACTGCGTGAACCTTGGGAGCCACCTGGGCATGCAATCACGACCGCCGCCTACTAGCTGTGGCCAAGATACTTGTAGTTCTCTGAGGCCGAGCGGGCGAAATCGTAAGACGACCTGTCAGACTTTACAGCCAGTTGTACTCTGCGGGCCGATACTAGAGAAGAAATGATAGCCCTACCAGGTACGGCCGTATTCGCTCATGGCTTAACGTCGCTACATATCGTAATCAGGAAGATCACATCTATATTTGGTAAGCCTAACTACACAGTACTTATAGAGATCCGTAAAGTAGCTAGCTAAAGTGGCTTAGATCTTCTCCGCTAACCAAATGTCTTTCATTACCACCTATAGGTGTCAATTGCACGTAAAACTGGCAAATTCAGATTCCGTTACAGCACCAAACAACGCTCCCTCATAACGAGATGCAAAGACTTGAGCGCGCTAACTAAGATGCACTTGGCCAGATCCTCGAGATCACTTACCATAATCCCTGCTCAAAGCTGTTCATCCGACTGTACTAGTTGGGTATCTGCTCTGATCATCAATGACTCTAGCTTCGGCCCGCCATGGCTCCAAGGATACTAGATCAAGTTCTACAAGCTTGTCTCTCGTATCTCAACCCCTTTCACTGCCTGGAGTAGGACGAAGCGGTAGGAAGAATCAGCCTGAACTGATATAAAAGACCTATCGTCTCCTCTCTAAAACAGACATCACTCACTCATTACATCTCCACAGTCTTTTGTTTCCACACACGCTCTTTACTATCAACAACAATGAAGTTCCTCACCCTCATCGCCGCCGTTGGCACTCTCGCTGGCTTCGCTGCCGCCGGTCCAGCTGAGCCTCTCTCCGTACGAGCACCTTCGGATCTGCCCATCGATGCAAGATCGCCCCAGGAGGGAGCTGGTGACCAGAACACCTGGTTCAAGGACAGGTTCTGCGCTTCGGGCTATGCCTCTTGCGGCAAAGCAGGAACCAATGGCGACCCAGGAAACCGATGCGCTCTTCGATGCACAAACTTCGCCGGAGGTGTCGTCCTCGGCCATTGCCAATGCGGTACAGGATGGTACCCAGACGAGTGCATCACTCTTGGCAAATTTGCGGGTCGTCACAAGTGCTAAATCCAGTAACTGCGTAAGTGCATGGTGTGAGTTTTCTTCGGTAAATTGCGAGACTAATGATTGCTTTGTAGACTTTCATACATCAAAACTTTCACGAGGAAAGCGACTGCAGGGCAACCAAGGGTACTCGTCGGCACTTCACAGGTGAACAGGAGGACAATACAGCAGGCAGAGGAGGGATCGTAGATATAGTGGTTTCCAGGGGTTTAATAGAGCATACTTTGTACTATGCTTGAATACACTACATTCTCCCAGACTTTCTCACTGCGAAGTACACAGTGTTCGATTTAGGTTACTACATTACCTCCTCCGTTACGGCACTAGACAGCTGTACTGTGTGATCACTTGTCATAGCCCAAACTCATATGCAACATCCATTTGCGGATTCTCTGATTTGAGAGAACCTGTCCGTTCAGGTCGTTTAACATGCCAGCCATGGAAAAGATCATAAATGCTTCGAAAAAGACATTATATTATAGAATGCATGACGATCGTTGTGTCGAGAACCCGCGCTCAAAAACTACACAAGTTTGGCGTCATGTCGCTTTCGTGCGTTTCGAAATCAACATGGTCCAGAAATATGAAGATATGATCGATACTGTGTCTACTGTTTCACAGTTTGGTTTTGCCGAAAGACACGGCAGGATGACTACATGTCGATCCTCCAACACACCAGGATGAACGCTAACATCGCTACATCTCTTGCATATAAACCAACTCTTCTATGCTGCAACTTTAACAACACAACTTCTAACATCAACCTACCAAAAAGGAAACATTGAGATTGTATGTGGTTGGTCTGCTTTTGTGTTCTTTGTGCGAAAGCTGTTGTCTTACAATCCGTTGTGTGAGACACATTGCTCTGCGAACAATCTAACAGCTGCTTGTAACAGTGTTGAATCGAAAGAACTAAATTTTGCGGTGAAAATATGTACATGGTCATTCTCTGACACCCAAACGCGACATGTGTTGGAAGTTGTTCGATTTTGTTGCAACAGACAAGGTTGACACATCTTGCTGGTTTTCTTGGATTTTGATAGCAGAACAGACGGCAAAGTCTTGCTCAACACATGCCGGTTTCCCATTTGGATTTTAGAGTCCAAAAACAAAACTTTGAACAGGAAGAGGTCGAAAGAAGCCACCCATAGGATCCTGTTGCTGTTCTTTTGTACAAGACCCAAACCAAACATTCACTCCCATGGTATAGCTTTCGAAACACCAACGCTCCTATGGGTATGTCTTTCAGCTTTTAGGAAGATCTCGCGGCAGCCGAGAACATGTGGAACCCGAATTTATGTTTGAGAAGGCGGAGGAAAGAAGACTCCATGATTATCACTTCCCGCTTTTTTTTGGAAAAAGGACAGAAGGCAGTGGATAATAAATTAAATAGTGGGCCAAAGGAGGTGAGATATGTATACCAAGGCGAGGTGTTGAGAGGGGATGTGAAACTAATCAAGCATCGTCGCCCATGGTGTATGCTGGACGAGTTCTTCTCGCACCGTGGGTGAGCTTCAAAGTGCTTTTGAGATACACTGCATCGTGGCTAAAAAGAGTAGTGATGGAGAACAGATCCATGCTGTTATCGATCTCGCGGTTTTCTGCCGATGTTGCGAAATTTCAGTGGCCAGCAGTCCGCCATAGACAGTTTTGCAATGACTTTCGACAACATGACCCAATCCTCTATCAATTTTGAACATATCGGTTTTTCTCTTGCAACTTCTGAGAGGTACTCCATTGCATATGTTTCCGCCAATTTCGATGCAGGCACAAAATCCATGAGTGGTTGTACTGTATTTTCGAGTTTGGCTCACACGCCCGCAGTCATGTGCGTGGAGACAGGTTTTTTTGGAACAAGTTTTTCGTGAAAATGATGTGTGATGAGAAGACATTCCGAGGAGGAAGAAAGCCCGCTTTTGTACCACAGACGAGGCGCTCAAGCTAGTGCAGGCGGTCAGTACGGTGATGCGCAACACTTCACACGCCGAGCCAATCTGTAAACTTCCACTCACTATCATCACACATCGAAAACATCCCATTAACTAAATCCTGTCATTTCCCGATATCAGTTCACCATCCTTATAACTATCCATCAAACTGTCACTTCTCCACGCGATCCCATCACCCCCACCCCCTACTGCCCACCAGTCTGATTCCCATCCTTTTGCCCACCCACACTCCTACCCCCCGCCTTCGTCGTATCGCCCACAAAGCTCCCAGCCGCTACATTCCATTAGCCTCTCCCCTATCTCACCCATAATCCCATATTCCCACTCACCTTTCGTCGTCTCCCCAACGCCCTGCGTAACACCCGTCACCGCATCGCCTACCGCCAACACCATCATCGTTAGTGAACCGCCTCACGCATTTCCGTATACATCAACGAGGGTATCTGTTGCTTACCAAGTCCTTTACCGCCCGCAGCAACAACGTTACCAGTAGCGTCTGTCACGCCTTGGACGCCCTTTCCGACGGTGTTTGTGGCTGCGCCTAGGGTGTTTCCTGTAGGTACTGTTAGTCCATTTCTCTTACAGCTTCCGGTATAACAGCGTTTGACAGGAAGAGAACAAATGCGAAAGAAAGGTAACACGACAACATACCAAGGCCACTAGCAGCGGTGCCAAAGAAGCCCTTTTGTTGATTGTTCTGGTCGGACATGATTGATTCGAATGTGTGCGTGTGTAGTTCCTGTTACGAATAGCAGTTGACAAATGTATAAAATTCCGAAGTGTAGATGCAGTGTAAATCCTCAGCACGCAACCCTCACTCGAGCTTTACATATATATCTGTCCCTCCGCTACTCTGTCCTTATGACGTAACCGCTCTTCGCCCTCCCATGATCCCTGCACACCCACCAGCCCCCCTCTCTAACCCACCCGTTGACGCGCAACGCTCCTGCCCACCGCCGTTAGCAACACGCCTCGCAACAACGATCGGCATGTTTGCATCACATCGCATCATTGGCAGCGCACGTGTTTTCCCACCACCGCAACCTAGGTCTCTTCCAAGATTCACAGCAGAGCATCATAACATCACGACGATTAAATATCACAGCAAATGTACACCACCTTTTTTTGTAGCACATTTCATTCTATCTACATCGATACTCGCAAAACAAAAAAGAGTCCGCAATGATTTTTACCATCATCATCCGATACATCAAATCGTTTTTACGCTGCCTGAGCATCATCTTTTTTGCGTACTCTTTCTCGCAGCAAAACGTGTGCCATATGCCTGAGCAACCGACATTGCCTAAGCAAGTAGGTGTTTCTGCTGTCATGGGCGGACACCGTTATATGCCATCACCACAAAACCACCGCATTCTCTGAAAGACTGCAAAAGAAGAAGAAAAGGATAACATGAAAAAAAAAGTGCGGGATTAGAGGCAAAAGAACCCTCCACAGGGGGACAAAAGGTAAACTCCTCTCTATCCATCTTTTGTCCATCCCTACCCTAGCAGCGTAGAAGAAAAGTGATGAACGAACCGAGGTCAAGAGGTATAACTCAATCGTGCCCAAAAGAACCACCCATAGCGCTCGTAAAAAGCGTCAGTGGTGCAAGGCCTCATCCGTTCATCTTGCAAAGCACGTCCCAGAACGCCGCCATCATGGTCCGTGAAAAACATGAAAACATGCGCACGCACAGTGACAACAAGGAAACTTTTGATGAAAACCCCGGGCGTCCGAAATGCATGCAAACAAGGACTGCGCGCTGTGATGCAACCCCCTTTCTATGGCAACGAAGAAACAGGCGATCGATTAGATTACCGCGTGCGGTGTGGTCTATGGGTATAAGAACCGTCACGCGCTCGAATGGTTGGAAGAAGAGGTAATCACTCCGAAGGCTTGGCCTCCGTCTCGGCTGCAGATTCATCTGCCGCGTTGGATGTAGAGCCAGCCTCGCCGGCGTCTTCGTTGCTAAGAGCTGCTAGTGCACTGCGATAGTTGTTAGTGAGAACCTTGAAGGGTACGACGAGTGAAAGCTTACCTGAAAGCGTTTGCATGAGCAGTTTCCTCCTTCTTGACGGGTGGTGTGCCGGTGCGCGAGGAGGCGTTGGAGTCTTCACGACCACCCATCATGCCGGGGCCGAGACCGCGACGGCCACTACCGCTGCGGCTACCAAGCATGGAGGGGCCGAGAGACTGGTTGTTGAGGTTGCGTCCAGAAGCACCCTTGGAAAGCTTGCGCAGATCGTCCATCTGTACACGGCTGCCAGTGTCGGGAGGAGGCTGCATGCCACCACCTGAGAACGAGCGAGCGTCGCCGCGACCCATGGGAAGACGACCACCGCCGCCGCGCTGGTTCGATCGTGTGCGCTCCATCTCGGCGGCCTGCTGAGCCGCCATGGCTTCTTGATGAATCTCCGCAATGGTCTTGGGACCCTTGAGGATGTCCTTGGACTTCCAGCCAGCCTTGCGCATGTCGACAGTGTCGAGCAACATGAAGTGCATACGCGACGGAAGACCCTCCATGTTCATGACCTTCTCGATGCGCTCAAAGTACATGTTGATCATCTTAGGACCGGCCTCGGCCGACTCCATCGTGGCACCGACAGTGCGGAGCAGCTTGACCAGAGACTCAATAGCAGCCTCATCGGGAAGACCCTCAAAGTCGAGAAGCTTGAGCACACACTCGTGCATGATGCGGAGGGTCAACATGCCCAGCTTGTACAGCTCTCCGATGAACTGGATGAGACCAAGACCCTTGCGCTTGGCGGCAGCGGCGATGTAGTATTCGTCTGACAGAAGCTTGGCCTCCTTCTCGCCTTCTGGCGCCTCGGGCAGGTTGACCTCCCAACCACGCTCGAACTCCTCCTGACAACGGTTCAGGAGGTATTTACGGAAGAGAGCACCACCAACAACCGGGTTGCCGTGCTTGTCGCGGACGTTCTCGTCCTTGATCTCGGTGCTCATAGTCTGCAACATGCGGCTACAGAACTTGGCGTACATAGAAGACCAGTGGGACTCGTCGCAAGCCTTCTCGAAAGTGAGCTGAATGACCTGGCGAAGGGTGCGTCCATCGGTCTCGTCCTTGGACTGTCCTGCAATCTCGAGAATTTGATCGGAGATCTTATCGAACTTGTCGGGTGTCATCTTGTTGAGAGCAGCCTTGACCTTACGCTGTACCATATCGGGAGCCAGGTGGCCTGCGCTCATTTGAGCCTGGACAGCAGCAGGCTGAGTGAGCGACGTAGGTACCCAACCAGTCTGCGAACGTGTAAGTGCCTTGACTTCCTGACCGGCGGTCAGTGGCATAGCCTTTGCATCCTGGCCGTTGTTGTTGTTGCCGCGACCGCGGTGGCTGCCGCCGGCACCCTTGCCACGAGAGCTGCCAACACGAGGAGAATCGGGTACGCGGTGGGCGCTCTGGTAGGAGTTGTTGCGTCCCATGGAAGGAGCACCACCCATAGGGAAACCACCACGACCTCCACCTAGAACGACATGAGCAAGGGGGTTCGTCATAGAGGAGCCACGTCCAGCTTGGGCTTGCTTGAAGCGCTCTTCGGATGTCGTACCTGGCGGGAGTGTGCGCCCTCCTGGCGGGAATGAACCAGGTGCTCCGAAATTGCCCATGCCGCCACCGGCAGCACCTCCGCGAGATCCTTGACGGGGACCCATAGAACCAACACGAGCAGACGGGGGGCCGCGAGCTGATTGAGGCTCGTCGCCGACAGTCTCCTTGAGTTTCATGTCCCAGTCAACCGAAGGCTTCTCCTTGAAGACATCCTGGAATTGCAGGAGGAAGTCCTTGTCGTACTGACGTCCCTTGCTCCTGTTGCTGTTGTTCAGAGCAGGGTTGGGGCTGGAAACACCCTGAGGGTACTGGACCTCAGCGCGAACCTCGAGGAAACGCGCAGTCTTGAGCGCCTGCATACCAGCAGTTGGCTGCGCAGGCTCAACAGACTTGTTGGTCTCGAGCTTAAGAGCGGCTGGCTTGGGCTTGGTACCAGTGGGTGTCTTTGATGGTGCAGGTGCGACGACAGGAGCAGCAGCCTCAACTGGGGTCGCCTCTTCGGTCTGAGAAGCACCAGGACCGAACATGGTGTTCTTCTTCAGACCAGCGAAAAGCGCCTTGTCCTTGGCCTCGCGTTCGGCCTTTTGCTCGGGTGTCTCTGCTGCGCGAGCAGCTTCAGCCTCTTCGGCTTCACGCTCAAGCTTGCGCAGACGCTCCTCTTCCTGCTTGACCTTCTCGGCAGCGTTGGCCTTTTCAGCCTCGGCCTTTTTCTTCTTCTCTTCGGCGTAGCGCTTCTCGTCCTCTTCGCGCTTCTTCTCCTCCTCTTCCATCTCAGCAATCATGCGCTCCATCTCTTCATCTTCGAGGCGCTTCTTCTCGGCCGCGTCAGTCTCAGCCTTCTTGGCAGCCTCAGCGTCTTCCTTCTCCTTCGCTTCAGCAGCGGCTTTCGCCTCTGCCTCCTCCTTAGCAGCAAGCTTTGCGTTGGCTTCGGCCTTGGCCTCTTCTTCGGACGCTTCCCTAGCCTTCTTCGCGGCCTCTTCTTGAAGGCGAAGTTTCTCCTGGAACTGCTTGACGAACTCGGCCTTCTTGGATTCGCCATCAGCCTTTGTAGCGTCGGTGGCGCTTGGTGCGCGTGGCGGAGTTGGCGTAGCAGCAATAGCGGGAGATCGAGGAGCTGCAGGTACCGAAGATGCCACAGCGGGCGGGGCTGGTGATGCACCCTTGGGCTTGAAGTCGAGAATTTCACCATCAACAGTCTTGATTGTGATAGCCTTGCTTGCTCGCTTCGGGCGCTCGAAGGTGGAGCTGGGCGCCGGGCTTGCCGACGTCATGCTCGGGGTGTGTGTGTGCGAGATGTGGTTGACGTTGGTCATGGCCGGTGTGGAAGGCTGAGGAACAGCAGATGATGGGCGCTCCGACATGTTGGAAGGAGTGCGTGACATGCTCTGAGCCTGTGGCTGATGGCCGTAGGGAGCAACTCCGTAGGGGGACTGCATCTGGGGAGGGTAGCCACGACCAGGGCTAGCAGGAACACCTGGGTAGTGTATGGACTGTTGCAGTCCGTAGTTCTGGGGGTAGAAGTTGTTGTAGGGATCTAGGCCTGGTTGAGGCATGCCGCCGTACATAGCCTGTTGTGACATATTTGTTAGAGATAATTCGAGATGATTATGGAATGGAGAGGATGAACGCATTTTGTAGAAATGGCTTGCGCGAGACTGGTCGCCAGATCCGAAGAACCTTGGGTGGGAAGGTGTCTCGTTTAGGGCTGAACCAAAGTCTGCTGATAAAGCCGACTTGCGTGACGTAGGAGACACAAAAATAATTTCAGCGGTAGAGGGAATACGAACCTGTGGAGGATACTGCTGTCCCGGGTAGAACGGCATACCAGGGTTGGCAAGATGCTGCTGCTGGTGCATCGTAGCGGGGGTGATGGCGGGGCTACGGTTCTGAGTAAAGGGAGAGCGCTGCGGCATCTGGCCCTGGGGGTGGAACGGCGGGGCTTGACCACCGCGACCCATCTGAGGCATGGCACGGTGTGGCTGGGGCGAGTAGTTTGCCATTTGTGGGTTGAAGTGGCCCTGGCCGTATCCACCGCGACCGCCGCGGTTAGCAAACGAGCCTCCGCGACCCATGTTTGCGTTGCTCATGTCGCTGTGTGCAGACTGGGACGACTCACGTCGCAGGTGCTGGGCTTGCGGGAGCGAGTGGGAGTTTGGTTGAGGGGGCATAGCAGGGCGCGCCTGTGGCAGAGTTAGTGGCTGAGGCGAAATGCGAGAAATATCAGAGCAGAGAGGGCGCAAACTCACGTTAGGCTCAGTGCTTTCACCGCCCTGGCCACCAAAGACCAAGTTTGGTCGTGTAGGCAGTCCGTCAGGCTTGGGGCCTCCGGAAATGGGCGTGGGAATGGGTGAAGGTGAATGGGCAGGCGAGGCAACGCGCGGGTTCTGGACCTGCGCCGGGTTCAGGCTTCCCTGAACTACAGGCGAGGCGTGGGCAGGCGCTGGGGAGCCAGCGAGCGAGCCGAACTTGATGCCAGAGGGCGGGCCTCCTGCCGTCGCAATGGGCGGGGTCTGCTTGATCTGGACGGACGACTTGCGCTCGTGGGCGCTGCCGTTGGGGCCGCCGCTCACAATCGTGGGCATGGCGGGAATAGCAGGCTTGATGGCGCCGGTGCCATTCACCGGGGATACAGAGGAGCTCTTGCCATGGTGCGCGCTCTGCGGACCTCCCACTGCCACGGGCGGCGCTGCGCTAGACACGATCGTGGGCTTGGTCGCGTTGGCGTAGGAGCTGCGGGCAGTGGGTTGAGCCGAACCGGCGGCCACGGTGGCGGACGATCCTGTAGAGGAGTTGTTCGCGGTCGTAGACGAGGAAGCGGCGATGGGCGGGGTTTGCGAGTTCGCGGCGGGATTACTCATGGACTCGGTGGTGGGTGAGGCGACGTGTGGAGGTGGGAAGGCGGTCGGCAGGCTGCGCAGTCGCTACCTAGCTGAGGGCGGATGACGTTGGTATCGCTGGAATCCCAGATCCGAGCGAGGGGCAAACTCTGCGGAATTAATGAGTTGCTGGGGCAGCGACTCGGGGGGGATGCAGAAAAGAGAGTCGTCGGTGGTGACGAAGGGAAGGCAAGAGGTCAACTCCTTTAGGAAGGGTGTTGAGGGCTGTCCGAGCGCTTCAATGAAGGAGTCTCTGAACAGGTTCCGGATTCGGACGAGGGGGATTTCGCCGAATAAATTCGTGAAATCGACGGGCGGCTCGTGTGAAGATCACTGAGTCCGCTGCGTGTGTCGTGATGGGATGTTCTCGCAGTGGAGAGACGGGTGTGTGGAGGGACGGCGGTTGGGCTCTTTCGAAAATTGTTTGAGTGCCAGACTAAGCCGCAACAAGGATGCTGGCCTAGCCGAGAGTCCTTGAAGCGCAGTCCCAACACCTGGATTGCCACGCCAATTCGCAGTGGCTTGTTTGGCGACTCTGCTTGCTCAGAGTCACGGCTCAGTTCTTCACGATTGATTTATTGGCGGGCGCGCACAAACTGCGGTTGCTATGTGCGCGTTCGTGAGTTGCTCGGATACACGAGGCAAGAGCGAGGGGCCGCCCACGCTGCCTCACCAGGTCCAAGACTTGAGCCCGTCATCACATAGACAGTAAGCGGGACAAGCCACGCAATGCTGCGCTCTGCCCGAGTGACCTCGTCGTGACTCCAGCTAGCTCGCTGTGGCTGTTGGCACACAGCGTAGGCAATGCCCTACGCGGGGTGCCTTGCGCTGGACTGGACGGCAGCAGCAGATACAATCCATACGCTGAGCAAACCCCACCATCTGGTGGACGAGAACATCTGCCGAGTGCCAAACGCCCTGTTTCTACTCGCACAACCGGACCAGGTAAACGGCGTCTTATTCCCACGGCTATAGCTCAGCCCTGTGTCTCTTGCGGTACACCCAGTCGCACAATGAAGCGCAGTCGTTGGCGTAACAAAGAAACCACAGACACAGCGGACCTAGTACCACAGTACAGCATGAGCCTTGCCATCCATACAGTGTCTAATCGCATCACCCCTCTTGCGCCGATCGAAGAAAAAATGTAAACCCACTGACGTCTTGATGCGCGTCTATGCACAATGACGGCGACCGTCTCTCACGTGAAAGGCATCTCCGCCTTAACTCCATTGTCATGTGAGATTTTCGAGTATCATCGCCACAATCGATAAGAGTCGATCAGACCACTCCGTGCACCTCCATGATTACTACAAGGCCCGATTGACTCCAGCAAGCGCCTCGAGCTCGACACGGACGCTGTCCCGTTGACTGGGCGATGCATCGACAGCTTTGTCAAAGGCGGGGATTGCCCCGCCAAAGACATGCACCAGCAAGCATCCAGGACTCGCAAAGTCTCATCCGAAAGGTTATGTATATGCAGTATGGGTGTAGTTTGGATGCGATGTGAGCGGCATCTAACTCGCTCTTGGTGCAGGACGTACAGATGTGGTAAATGGCAAACAGCTGACCCGGTGGACACGTGACGACGGTGGATGCAATGCGACGAGATGAGATGATGGAGACAATGAGGTTTCTCCATGGAGATGCAGATATAATTTCGGATCTGCGGATTCAACTGCTTCTAGTGCCGTAAGCATGAAAGTCTACAAGAGAGACGCTCGATATGGAGTGGTCTACCGCCAACTGCACGTTCATGGAGTTGCGAGGGTGTTGTTCAGGCCAAATGCTACCATGTCTCTTACGACCAGAGGTAATCCTGGAAAGAATATGCAGCTTGCTGTCCTTTGTTGAAGTAACTCGATTCGCGCACTTGGAAGTAACACGGGAGGTATAGTAGGCTGAACCTCAGGCTACGATGAGGAGCGGGACCACATGGCTACAATGTAGCAGCGACCACTGCCGGCGTAGAGGGCCTGTTACTAGTGAACGTTCATAGTGGCGACAATCACAACCAAGGAACTATTATCAAGTAAGCGAACGGTTCATTTTCCCTTGCAACAATGGACAGCGTAGGAACTAGGAGACGAACGTCAGGTTGGCCCAGAGCAAATGCAGTAATGGCAGCGAACAGACACATCGCAACGAGATGCGACCAAACCTTGAGTAAGCCGTACAGTCATCTGTTCATTGACTACAGACAGACCACTTGCAAAGGCCGACAATATGACTCTTTCAGGCCGCCTACTTACCGCCTCCGCATCGCCTAGGCTACAGCCACATCCTCCATCCTATGCAGGCACCAGGCACCACAATCATCCACCATTCATGACTCAAATAGAACGGTGACACGGCGACGCGGCTCCTTTAGCGGCCAGGATCCTTCCTGTAATGCCGCGTAGCATTAGCAGCGCACAGCCGGCGGTTTTGCGTGCGCCGGCAGCAGAGCAGAAGGAATTTCGTGGTAGCAAAAGGAACGGACACGACCGATGTTGAAACCCTGCTGCGGGTGTAATGCAACGAGTCGCAATGCCGCCAGGTACCGATGACAGTGCGTCGGCGGTTCAGTACAACGTTACCAAGTCGCGAATTGACAGCCGCCTCAGACTTCAGGTTCGAACTTCATGTGCGCATTTCAATGCAGTATGGAGCATGACGTCGGCCTCTGCTGTGCTGCGTGCTGCGACAGACGGGGATAGCCATCCATGCGCCAACTGAGTTACCTCCGCCTCTTCCATCGCATTTCCATCAATCGCATCCGCCCAATGGTAATCTCGGGTTTCCGGAGTATGCGCATTCGCATTCTGGGGTGTGTGGGGGAGATGAAGGGGAAAAGGAAAGGAAATTTCGCATCAACACACCGCACACGGCCACATCAAGCACAAACTTTGAACCAGCAGCGGGGTCCAAAAACTTCCACCTCTCATCGTCAGCCACACCCACATGGGGACCTCGGCGAAGTGCCACTCTTATTTTCCTGCTTAGAAAAGCCGCCGGCTGTGCGCAGGCCCTCCTCTTTGAACGCTTCTGCCCCCCTAAGGATGCAGGCTTGGGGGCAGGCTCAGCCTTTAAACTCTGCGCCAGTGTACGCTTCTCGTGATGGCGCTCTGGTGCCCCGGAATGCAGAACACAGGCGCGTCAGAAGGTTTGGTCGATGGCGCAAGCCTGCCGTCGTCCGATCGCTGATGGCCATGGCTCTTGCTCGTATCCTTTGAGGATCGCCCTGCGCCGTATCAGCGCAGGTGCATGACGGCTGAGGAACCATCCTCGGGCACTAAAAGCGCCTCACAATCCTTTGGCGTTGACGACATGAGATTGAGTTCGAGTCAAAATCGACATCGCATGAAGCTGCCCGTGGAGGTGGAGCTTTGCTTTTGCGACAAGTACCGGGCGTGGCTGTAGATGAGGAAGTTGGCATGTGCGTGTGGAGATAGCGATGCAGGTGGAAGAAGAAATTCGGAAGGTCGTGCTTTGCTGCCTTCCCGTCTTTGTTCGTCTGCATCATCCCGTCCCGCCCTTTGCTTCTTCTGGTATGCATCGTCCTCGCTCCAAGGCGCGACAGTGACAGCCTGGCCCACCACCACGAGCGAACTTGTCGCGAGAAGCAAGTGTGCCCAACCGCTCACGCTCGTCATGCGCATCAGCCCTTTTCAATACCTTACTGCATTTCGCTTCTCGACCGAGGCGCCGACTAGGTACGTATCTTTACATCATCGGGGCCAGCGCTACCACAAGACATTGCATCCCTGCTGGCGTCCGAGGCGACAGCCTGGCAATGCAACCTCCACGTGATATGCCTCTTCCACCAATCGCTTCCCACACTGGCAATTCACTCCGCGCCGGATCAAGAAAGCGATCCTGACGACCTCACAGCCAATCGCGCATGCGGAGCTCAGAACCACGAACAACAACACCGCGACGCACGTCTGACCCTCTGACCCCGAAAACCCAGCATCCTTCACCTCATCCTTCTCCACGATCCCGCTCGGCTCTTGGAGTGCCAATAGGGTGTCTGGGCTATTGTACGCCCTGACCCTTCTCCGCATGTCGTAATGGCTAAAAAGTTCCTGTCGAACCAGCGGGTATTCAGCCGGGATGACAGGTAGTCGCAGTACCCTTACTCATCTCCAGGCACGTCGTTCCGGACTCCTTCGCGTCCGTCATGGCGCGATTCATGTGTACCTTAGACCACACCACCGAGCTGGCGGACAATAAAAATCGGTAGCGCCTTTGCCTAAGGTCCAGTCCGGTAAGCTCAGCGGTTAGCCCAGATGCGAGGACGTTTGTGAAAGGAATGCGGAGCGAGGTGGAGGGCGTCTGGCGCAAAAGCAGCGACAGGGTGCGCTAGCCAACGCTCGTCCTGCACATGATGCGCTCCGCAGGAGGTCGACCGTGAACGGTAGCCCTTGAGGGTTCTGTCGGAATGGCGCACCGCATTGCGGCGGCTTTGCCCCATGCGTGAGCTGCGATGACTTCAGCGCCGGTTTGCGTTGTCATTCAAGGTCCCCAGGTGGCTTCTCGCTTGTGCTTCGGTGTGATCCGCCCTGAGTCGCGGATCCTGGCGGTAACCTGCCTTTTCGTCTGGAGTAACATGTCCGGGCCCTTGTCGATAACTGGCCGAAGCTAGCGAGCTTGATTCACGATACAACCTGCTAGGAACGTCTCTAGACAGCGCCTATCACACCGCCAGCGAAGCCATGCACGGCGAGCCTCATCGCACACATCGAGCGACCGATCATCCCAGATCACACGCTCAATCTTCCGTACCAAGCACAGCTGCAGCATATCCTTTGCACATTTACACGACATGGCCGCTGAACCATGTACCATGGGCTTCTCGAAGGACACCGCTTGGAAGAAGGCGTTGTCTGAATCACCCAATTCGCCCGCGTAGCCATTACCCCGGCAATGCCCAGCCTCGATTAAGCCTAAGATCTGTTCTCGCTGGCCCTGATGCAGAGCACCCGCGGCTCCTCACTCTAACAATGCCAGCAACAGCCGTTTAATAACTTTAACAAAGTTAAGATCCACACCTAGCATTCTGTTCCTTAGCGAAAGCGCCCCATTCAGCCTTTCAAGGCCGCCAACCGATGCAGGACATTGACATCCATTGAGTCATGTAGCCGACTGGCTTGGCTTCCCACCCTGTCCAAGCTATCATGATCCTTGGCGATAGTTCCATACTTTCTTCGCTCCTGTGTATTCTGCAGCCGGACGAATACCGAAGCCTATCCAAACACCAAGCCGTACCATGCAACTTCCCCGCAAAATGCTAGCCCTCGATCTTCATCAGCACACGGGCATACGATGGACGTACATGCGCATGACGCGGAGCCAGGAGCGCAAGCATCCTACTGCCATTTCCTACACTGTGGACGTCTACACGTTTTACCTCCCTACCGTACTACCATCGCACAACGTCTCCATCCTTCTCCCCACAATAAAAATCCTCCCGCAGTCAGGACCCATCACCCGAACCCAGCACGGATCTTGGTCCAGAAGATAAGTGGCGGGTACACGTACGTAGTACTCGTCGAGCTTCCATAGCAATTTAGCCATACTTTCCATGCCTTTCCCTGTCACCCACGACATGCAAAGCTACCAGTCACGGCCACCGATTTTCTAATCTTTGTCACTTGCTCCTTCTCCTCCAGCGTCGCTATCACACCACTTTACCATTTTCTACCCCACCACCATACGCTACGCTGTCCTAGCCTATACCCTCCCCTGCCCTGCCCTTCTTGCCCTCCGCTACCACAAAGCCGAAAGCAACAGTAGCCTAGAAGCACGATGATCCATGACCGGCACTAGAAGCAATCACACACACATATGCACAACAACGAATCCATGTCACCCCATCGGTTCCTGAGCCTCAGAAGCCGAAATTAAATGCACATAGCCTGCAAGGCTCTGGCTCTACGTTACTCCGCCAAGCGGCACTCCACCATCCTGCAGACGTACCATGCAGAAAGAAGCAGGTTAAGAGGGAAAGTCTGGGGTAAAAACAAAGTGTGGAGATGCATTTTCTTTTCCGGGGGGTTCATACTCGCGTGTTGTGTTTCGTTGGTTCATTCACACACATACACTGACGACGCAGGGTAGCGTAGGGATCGCAATATAAACGGGATTTTGGTCATGTGCAGGTTTGAGACTTTGATTAAGGGAGGAGAGGGAGAGCGGAAGGATCGACGGGAGGTGGCGGGTTCGGATGGAGGCTGGCTTGGTTGGATGGATGGATGTGGAATATGGTAAGTGGTGGTGATGGTGAATGGTGGCGGTGGAAAGCTTCTTTTGCGTTCGACTAGAGAATATTCTAGTGTGACATGGCACCACGTAACGGATTGACCTTGAGATTAAACATGTATGCGTGTGTGACTTTACGCAGTTGAGCAATCATTCTCCTTCCATGCAAGGAAACGGGGAAAAGCAAACACAGAAATCCGTCCTTAGACATGCCATAACCACCGTGACACACAACCATTGGTTAGGAAAACAAGACTTCTTGCCTCGGTTTATCTTGCTTTTTGTCTCTCGCGCTCTACGCGGGAACCATCCTTCCTGCACACACACACGCTTCCTTCCATCGGAAGGATCCACTTTCCAAACCGTTCTAGATCTATCCGCCCACCAGTCATTCCTCTCAACCCCAGTTCTTCCGCCGCCCGGAATCTCGGGGTAAGTGCCACTACGGCGAACAGAACAGAACAGACACACGGTCCCTGACGTGACATCGCGTTCCACCACCACCACCACCACCACCGTACGGCCGACAGTTAATGCAAGAATGAGCTTGTACAAGTGCCTGGAATACTAAACATGGGGTGCTTCACATAAACAACCGTAGTCTATTATTCGCTAGCAAGACTCCGACATCGCCTCAGACATCGGGTTTAGACTAGGCCTGGAAGATATGGTCTAGCTACATCTTCGCTTGGATATAACAGTCTACATGGCGATTCAACAGTGGGGTCTTTTGTGCACTTGGCGATGCTGCCATGTTTCGCTGGCGCCACCATCTGTTTTTATTTTGTTGCAATCGGGCCATGGCTAATCATGTTAGTCAGGCACATGCAGGGCGAAGGTAGATCCACAGTTAGGTGTGAGGTGTAGCCGCCATGCAAGATTGTATTGGAAAGATGTGGGGTAACGTGTGATCGGCTGTGTCATGTGGGTTCTTTGTCGGTGCTCAGTAGGTAGGAGATGTGCGCAGGCGAGATTTTTTCCGTGTCGTGGGAAAATGTGGCTGTGGCTGGGGAGGCAACAGTGGCGATGCGGATCAATGGCAAAGTGTGTACGTGTATGTGTGTGTGAACAAGTGTGTATTGGAAGATTTGATATTGCCACAGGGAATGTATGTGGGTTATTTGTAAAGATGATACATAGAACGGTAGATACCAATACTGCGCTGCCATAGCCCAAACTTGGTGAAAAGGGGATAGGTTTTGGAAAACAGAGAAAGGATAATCGCCTGCCGGTTGCCGTGAAGTGGTGATTAACCCATGTGATGAAACAACCACCAAACCAAATAAAGAAGTTCGTATAGTAGGAAGGAGAGAGAAAGCGAGACTGGTATCGCCAGAGAGAGAAAGATTGGAATGCACCAGTGTCATCCACCCAGTCGAAACATATATCCGTACCCGTTTTTCTTTGACAAGACACAAAAGCGCTGTAACGTTCATAATCTTCGCACCGGCCAAATCAACAAGGAAAAAATCAAGACAAAAAACACAAGACCACATCGTGCGCTTGCTTAATATTGGTCGTTATGGTGGTCGTCGCTGTGCTGGCTGGCGTTCTCCATGACCTCGCCCAGGACAGAACCAACCGCCGAATACGAGTCATTGTGCGCCGAGTCGTTCCGCAGATACGAGTTAGGAAACGACGACATGTGGTGCGGCGCACTCATCTGCGGCATTCCGTAGCTCGAAGGAGTGACGAGCGGTGAGCCCGAGAAGGAGGGGAAGTGGGCCGTCTGCGGCGTCGACCCGTTGCGTTGAGGGGCGTAGTGTGTGCTCAGCTCGATGCGACGGGGAACGCCGTTGGAAAAGGACCGCATTCTGTTGCCGCTTGAGGTGCCGAAGCCTGGTACTGGGGAGTCTGGACGTGTTAGGAGATGGGACAATGAACCACGTGGGCGAGGAGACTTACAAGAGTAGCCAATGCCGTACGGCATCATGGAGCTAGAGTAGGACCGACTGTCGTTGCTATCGGAGCTGTCGTGCGAGCCCGTATAGCTCATGCTAGTCCTCAAAGGTGACTGTAGAGACTCTGCACGCGTCCTTGCGATTCTGTCGGCGTGAAGCGAAAGGCGAGGGATGCTATGTTGTGCGGCATATGCAGTTGGGTTGCTGAGAGGCATGGAGAAGGGGTTGGACGTTCTGGGGCTAGTGTCGATTGATGTGGAATGGAAGCCAAAGGGAGATCCCTCATGAGCTGAGACGGGTGAGATGGCATCGGTTGCGGACTGAGGTGGTGTGAAGGTGAAGCCGCCAAACGCAGGGCTGATGCCAGTTGGTGACATGTGCGAGTCGAGAGTTCCTCGTCGCAAGGTATCTATGCTCAGCGGCCTCATCATGTTGTTCTCAGAGAAGCTTGGGTTGTAAGATGCAGGGGAAGCCAGCGGTGTGCCGAGACCATGGGAGTTGCCAAAAGGAGAGTGAAGTGCTGATGCCATGTCGAAATCATCCGGTAAAGCGCGAGACCTCATCATGCGCTCACGGTCGTCGCTTGTTAGTCGCTTCAACTTCGCTCGCCTGTACCGTGTTAGTAACTCGATGCGTCGGTAGTAGAAGGTAGGCATACCTGTTCTGGAACCAAACTTGCACTTGACGGGGGCTGAGACCGGGAATCTCTCGAGCGAGTCGTTCCCGGTGAGCCGCGTCTGGATGTGCTTGACGAGCAAACTCGCTCATCAGGAATCGGGTTTGGTTGTGAGTAAGCCTGAACCTCTTCATCTTTCGCTTCGCTGCGCGAATCTCTGCGGCTGTCATAGGTTGCCGGTCTTCACCCTTCTCTTCGTCTTCGTCGCAGTCGTCCTTGTCGTCGAGGATAAGATCATCGTCCTCCTCTTCACGCTTCTCTGCATTGCCACCGTCGTTGGTAGAAGGTGGCGTCAGCCTTGAGATGGGACTGGTAGGAGCAGAGCCTCCAAAGGTTACGTTTGGGATGTCGTGCTGTTCGATCTCATCGAGTCCAGATGGTGTGTTGCTGCCACTATTCAGGTGGCTCTTTCCGTCGAGCAGATAGGGAAAGCTCTTGTGTGTTCGCATTGACGGCCTCTTCAAGTCAAAGTTGTGTCCAGAGATCTCGGCTTGGAGCATAGCCATGTCGTTATCTGAATGTGGTGGAGTATGTTCCAGAGTTCTGAGTTCTGATGATTGCCACTCGTTGTCTGCTGAAGTCGTGCTATACGCAGACATGTGTGGCGAGCTGGGCGGCGACAAAGGAACGAGGAAGCTTCCGTCGACCATTGGCGCTTTTGAAACTGTTGTAGTGGTGTAGATGTAGGCTGAGCTCTGTGGCTGATACCTCTCCTGTGCCTCGCTGTTAGCGAAGAAGGGGGGCAGAAACTGGGCCGCTGCTTACCTAGTCGCTTTGGTCACTAAGAAGGCCTCAACACTGGCGTTTCTGGCGTTTTGGTGCGAACTTCAAACGAACCACGACGTTCCGCAAGGAGTAAAGATCTGATGGATTTTGGGGTGTGAACTGTTGATCGTCGCCCGGTCCCTGTGCGGGGTTTACGCGGGCGATCAGCGATAAAGAGTAAAGGCAGTCGCAATGCTTTTGACACCGAGTTCGGCGCGTGTTAGAGTCGCAAGACCGTTGCGAACTGACAGTTCGAGGTGGTCGTGCTGATGAGCCCACAGATGGCGGGTATGTGAGTAGGCTGAATGATGATGTCGCACCGCAAGTAGGATTGGGGCGCGGAGTTTTGGTGCAACTTCAAGCTTGAAATAGAAGCTACCAGGGAGGCGATACTGCGAGCCAAATAAAGATAGACGCTGGCAGTGGGCGCTTGATGCTTTGACAAGAGCGAGGTGATGAACGGCCGGCTTGCTCAGAAGAGTGAAAGCGTGGTTCTGGTGGGTAGGCCTTTGTAAAGAGGGTCAGGAACGGTCGGAGGCTATAACAGCGATAGCGGTAGGGGAGGGGAATCAGATCATTCAGACAGGAAAAGCTTGACGGTACTCTACTGTCGACGATCCGGATAAAATCGAGGTTAAGACAAGTGGGAGGAGACTAGGGTCAGACTACGCATGGACAGCGGTGCCTCTTAGGGAAACATGATATCTTTCGAGGATCTGGAAGCAGCTTGTTACACGACCAAGAAGCGTGACTAACGTCGAGGGCTAGCAAGACCCCAAAGTCTCAGGGCACAGGGATACGGTAGCTCGGGACGTGGGCCTACTTGGAAGCAAAGACGGTGCGGGAACGGGCGAATCGAAAGGGCTCTGGATCAGGTGTGCTGCATGCCAGGGTGCCCTCCCCTCGAAAGAGAAGGGGAGCGAGCGGTGCGTGAACATGGTGGGCTGCAGGCTACACATGCATAGACCAGGGCCCGTGTAGAAAAATGGCCGACGAGCAAGGACTAATCCGTGGCGTCTCGCAGTCGAACGTCGAGGCAGGCGGCGGCGCCATTATTGGCCAGATGCGATGCGGGAAGTCCAAGGAACCCGCAGCGAGAGCGGACAGGGATGCTACAGGGCTCGGCAACGCTTGCACGGCTTGTTGCGGGGTGTCGCTGTCAATGCTGCTTTTAGTGTGGATTTGTGTGCGGGCGATGTGGTGGTGGTGTGGTGGTGAAGGTCGGACTTGGTGCCGCCAGGCTCGTGTGTACACACTCTCGATGCTACCATGACGACCATGATGCTACGACTGCCACTGCTGTCGTTGAACCATGACTTTTCACACGAAATTGTATCATGGCGGGCCCTTCCGCCCTGGACCGGCGCCTTTTTCCAGCGCCTCCTTCTGGCAGCTGTCAGGTCAAATGTTAATGGCGACGGTGCGCAAATTGCGTATGCGTCAGGAACGCGCTGCATCAGCCTTGCGTGTGTGGTTTGAGCCGCCCATCGCGCCCGCTCAGATGCATGAACAACGAACCTTGGTCGCCTTCAGCCGTGACCCATGATGCTTGCCGGCAACCAAGGAACCGCGTCTAGCTGCTTGCGTGGTGCCTGCTGCACACACCTGCTTGATCAAGTGTGGTGAGTAGTCGAGCGCCTAGCAATGACGCCGTCGCCAATGGGCAGCGGGGGGTCGCCAATGAGCAACAGATCTGGCTGGGCTCGACAACGATCTAACGGCCAAAAGCTCGGCCCGCGCCGGGAAAATGCTGAAAAAGGCGCTGTTTCTCGAAGCCTGTTCTCGCTGTAGTGCGACCGTGTGCAACACTGGTGGGCTGTCGGTAGTTGGGTGACAGCGGTGAATTATCGTAAACGTGTTTGGAAATGCGAGCGCTGTCCAAGCAGGCGCGCTGAAACTGTCCTGGAGCGCCGCGAATGCCCATCGAAGACGAGGCTGCAACGACGCTGTCCTCTTGGCCGCACTGCAGGGAAAAATTGGGCGATGCGCAAGCCACCCCATGCTACGCCGTACCGTGGTGATCGACATTGCCCGTGTCCAAAGCAGATGAACTTCTAGCCGATACCGCGCGCTGAGCCCGTCATGAGTGGTGTGTCGGCTGGCGAATGATGTACAGCCGCCTCGCGCCGTTCGCGCACTCGCCTGAACTGGCCGGAGGTTTCTTGTCGTTGTTTCTTTTTTTTTTCTTGCTGTCCCGGCTGTGAAGCACGCGGGTAACCGCCAGCGTTTGGCACGTTTCGCAACGAACAAAAGCACAGTCTCCCCTCCAAAACGCCAACCTTACGCAATCTCCAAAACGCAATGCCGAACAGGGCGTCGTCGTGGTCGATTTCCAAAACAACGCCAAGACCGCCCAGAGGGCGGATGAGGACGGCCTGTGGAAATGACAGGAGCAAGCGATAGCGAGACCGCGGATATTCTGGCGGGTCATTGGTGGGGGATGCAACACGTCTGTGGGTTTGATGAGCGCATGGGTGCCTGTCCAGTGTCGGCAGAACATGCCTGTCTCTTTTCATCATGCTTCGGTCCATCTCGTGAACATAATGCATTGAGTATGATTACGATCCGATGTCAGCAGTCTGGGCCTGTGTGTCCTTGCCGTCGTTCGCAACTTGTCATGACACGATGAGGTGGTCCCACCGCAGAGAACCTTGGAAACAGCCTCGGACTGCACTGAACGGTGGTGTCAGGTAGTACAGGTCCCTTCATTTCGGAATGATGCAGCATCTCCCACGTAGGTGGATTTTGTGCTGACAACACACTGAATGAGCCTGAACATGGCCCCACCCCCCGGCGCACCACGGCACGTCTGAGGCCACAACATTTCCTGTCAAAAGGCCTGGAAGCATGACGACGATGCTGCTTACCAGGGACCAGAGCCAGAGCCCTCGCCGCCATCGTTATCGTTACATCAGAATGCGACCCGGAAATGGTGTACATGCCCACGCGATGCTATATTGTGAAGACTTTTATTCACCCAGGTGGAACCTTTCATCTCCACAGCCCTGCCTTGCGCCGCAACCCAGCCTTCCGACGTCCACGCGTGGCGTTGCAAATTGAGGTGCGCCGTTGGCGACCGGATGTACGGTCGCTCAGACTGTGGATGGCCCTCCGATCTATCGATACGCTGCGAGTGGCTCGGGGACGAGAAACCCCATGTTCTCTTCGCTTGCATAGATGACTTCGATGGGAAAGCGCCACAATGCTCCCCATACTGCACGTTAACCCATGAGGAAAAGCTCACATGTGCCTCAGGGCCATCGACAATTCACACCTAGCTGGTGCAGGCGACAAGCTGCCCCTGTCACTGCTACTACGCCGCTGGTTCCGCAGTCACTTGACTGCGCTGATCGGGCCGCTGCTCCTCGACGCTCTGATGCTCGTCCTGCGGAATTACCGCCTGCTCATCCGAAGTAGTGGGTGCAGCGTCAACACCCGTCGCCTCAATGGAAGAGGCGGCCGGCTGAAGAGCCTCCAGCCCTTTGCCATGCTCGATCCTATCAAAGGAGCTTAGCTGCGTCTTCGACGCAAGGCGAAGTCCTCGCCAGACGTAGCTAGATTTTTTCTCCCCCGCTTGCCGCTTCTCCTCCTCTGTGTCAGCCATTTCCAGATCCAAGTCGGTCATCTTGACCTTTTTTGCATATGACTCTGCATTTGGCACATTGAACCTGACCTGATGTCAGAGCCGGAAATGGCGTCTTGGTCGGACGAGCGGAGCACATACCTGTCACGTTGTCGTAGCTGAGAGAGACCCTTCTCCGCTTCGTTGTTGTGGAGAAAGTTCAAAGTACTAGGTACCCCCATGGGCTTTGAGGCTTTCTTACTCACAACCGCCTTCAGTGCCCCATTTTTGGCCTGTTGGAATTCTCCTGGGGGCACTCTATCTCGCGTGAACGGCTGGCAGTTCTCCATCTTCCATCGTACCCAGTTTTTGTCGCGGGAGAGCACGGTATCCACCATCCGGTAGTAGAATTTGCCATCTGGGCCTTCCTGCAGGTAATTTGCGATGGCGGTCTTGATGCCCAATGCCCACTCGGTCTGTGCTTTGTGGTCAGCCGAGAAGATGATGATCGTGGATGGCGAAGCGAGCATGAGAGCGTGACTGAGGCAGGAGAATGGGGCAAATGATGGGGACTTACGTCTTCCTCGCGGAGTGTGAAATTGTACTGCATCGCTTTCTGCGCATTCTGGTAGAATGGCTTGCTCTTGGACCCCTCGGTCAGGGTCAACAGGAAGTCGATGAGTATCAGTGCTTGGACAAGGATGTGCCGTTGGAAGGCGAGATCGCTCAGCTGCAAATTGTCAGTCATAGCGCAGGTTTGATAGTGGCAATCTTGCGTACCTCAAGCTTGAACAGGTCACGGCTCGTAAGATACTTGGGATTAAAGGAGTTGGCGAATGCATCGTAGTCGTCGCCTTCGCGTGATTTTGGTCCTTTCTTTCGCTCTGCATCTCCGGCCTGTATGACTTTCGGCACCTCCCTGAACTTGGCTAGCGTCGCCTCCAGGCTCTTCTGAAATTGCTTGAAATTGTCCTCTTCGAAAAGCCGTGGAGGATTTGAGAAGGAGTGCTGTAGAGACCAGAACACGGGGTAGAGAGTTTCGGTGTCAAGCGTGGTAGGTTTCGCATCTTTGCTTTTGTCAATGTCCCCAGATTGGACGGCCGGCTCCTCTGACTTTGAATCTTCCTTTGCAGTAGGAGCAGACTCGTCAACATCGATTTGCATAGAGTCGTCTTCCGGTTTCGATTCCTTGAGAAAGTCCTCGAATGTCGTTACGTTCTCGACGTGGAAGTTTCCCCGCAGGTTTACCGAACTCTTGTCGCCCAAAGGAAAGCTCTGGAACATGAATATGTAGACACGCCCACAGAAGACTGGATCTTCCGCGCGAGACAGCCGGCGGAGCAGCTCATTACATAATCGCAAGATAACAAGGTCCTTGTTCTTGGAGTTGATCTGGAACGAGGTGAGCATGGCGAAGGAAATCGGCAGGGACGACATACTGCGATGATACTTTCTCGCCGCGACTCGAGAAAGTTGAATACCACGCGGCATCCTGAGATTGACTGGCTGTCAAGCAACTCTTCAATGAGCAGTAGGACGAGTTGCGGAGAGCAGAGATCTAGTCGTGTCAGTCAAGACCTGGCCAGGCTGGTGAACAACATACCTCGATCTCCGCAATACTGCAGAATATCCAGTAGATTCCAAACAGTTACAAAGGCCGGCTCCTCTATCCGAGTAGAACCCTAATCATGTAAGCGAATGGTGGATTTGGGACGACAGCACAGCAACTGACAAGGTTGGCATAGAAAACACTCTTGGCTGCACTCTCCACAGCAAGCGTCCGCACTTCCTTTCCTCCTTCAATCTCACCGAGAAGAGGCTCGTTTTCCGGCACAAGTTCGGAAACGTGGAGGGGAGGATCAATCGCCGTACTTTGCTTGACGTCACGGGCTCGTCGCAACAAGTAGTCCAGTCTTGGAGCTACCGCGTCGGGAGGAAGCACGTTGGACGTCGACATTTTACGGGATTTGGCGCGTGTTGGGCTTCGATCACGAGCTCACGACCCGTTGGCGCAAAGGAAATAGCACCACTACGGTCGCGAAACGGAAACTCCAGACCACGTATTTGTAATCGCGAGAGCAGAATGAGTCGGCGAGGCGATAGCTGGTGTAGTGTATATCTGGGTAGAAAAGGCGGTGATTGAATACAGAAGCTGCTTTGGAAAGTCGAGCTGGACCCTTGTCTGACAGAGCTAAAGTTGCGCCACAAGCGGCAAGTGCAAGTGGTGTCCGTGCTTGTGGCTGAACGCGTCGAACGCGTCGCGCTCAACACTTTGGGATTCACGATTCCCTCAATACCCGTTGCCAAGGCCCACGATATTCACAATGGCAGACACCAGCCTACAAATGCGCGCTCACGACTCTGACGACGATCTCGACGAAATCCTCAAAGATGTCACGAATCCCGAAGACCCAATCCGGTCGACGGAGAACCCAGCGCAGCCGCAGTACCGAAAGAACAACAAAAGCGACAGCGCTGGCGCACTCGGCGTCGATGAAGAGATTGTCATCACGAAGAAGCGCATCCCTATCCCGAAGCTCGACGACCAGAGGCTGCTGTCTGATCCCGGTATTCCCCGCCTACGCAAGATCGCAAAAGAGCGCCTTCGCTTCAAAGGCAAAGGTCATGAGGTATGGTTGTTCATGCTGCCGGAACATGCGACATCAGACTAACTCCCTCGCAGTATGGCGACATTGCTCGCATGCTGAACATGTACCAACTGTGGCTCGACGACCTCTACCCCCGCGCCAAGTTCGCAGACGCCCTAGCCATCATCGAGAAGGTCGGACATACAAAGCGCATGCAGATGATGCGGAAAGACTGGATTGACGAAGGCAAACCACGTCGCAACACAGGACAAGAAGAGGACGAAGACGATGCTGCCCGCGAGAAGACTCCACAACAAAACACCGAGGAGATGGAGGGCGTAGAGAACGGCGGACAAGAAGACTCGAGCCGGCAGGAAGAACGGGAGGGCCCTACACCCAACTCAGCAGATGCTACGGTGGACCCAGCAGCAAGCGGTGACCCTGATGACGACGAATTAGATGCTTTGTTGGCTGAAAGCGAGCAACCTAGTAACACCGCACCAAAGACACTCCCAACACGGCCAGCGCCCACACAAGACGACCCTTTTGCGGACGAGATGGAAGCAATGGCAGACATGGACGACTTGTGGGATTGAACAGCTGCACAGTGTAGCATTCTGATTTTGGATACTCATAGCGCGGCGTTGGGGGATCATTCACAGGAAACGCGATTGCGTAAGCTCACGACGTTCCAATGGCCAACTATGTGCGTTGCAACTGGCTACAATACACTCCTTGCGTACTTTGATATGCTCCATCTGCGGGCCATGTGCTGGTGAGATCTACAAACCAGCGTTCCTCGGGTTCGGCTGTCTCATAATGTCTCGGAGCGATTCAGATTGTGATAAGATCCATGTTCCTCGTAATACGTATGCAGGTACGAGACTGTTGATCGCACACGACGTAAGCATCGGATGCTGTCACCCTGCTACCTGCGTATGGCGGGGGAAGTGGGTCCTCCCGATGTGGCTTGGCGTCTCAGACAAACAACGTCATTCATTTTCTTCCTGGGCGCGCCACAATCCCGCATCTGCACAGGCATATCACTCTGCCAGATTCGTACTCAACCCACGAATATGGAGGCCTTGTCTGGAGAATTGGAAAAGCTGCGGCTGCACAGCAGTAGCCTCGACGAAGATGGCATAGACTCCATAGCTGGCGAACAACGGCCACCGAAGCGACAACGCAAAACCAAACATGTCATCAAAAAGGAACTAGAGCAACAATTCCTGACGCCCTCAAAGTCTTTCAACACGCAGTGGCTGAACCAGCTTCAGCAGCGCTGGGATGCGCCCACCAATTATCGCAGCCTGTTCCAGATCGCCCCAACCCAGACCCGAACCATCATCCGGTTCACGCGCGAGGGGCTAGAGGGCCGCGTCACGGGATACAAAGAAGTCACGGTTCCAGCAAACTCGGCAACAGCCAAGAACTCGACATCTCTTCTCAGGAAGCCTGCCAACAGGGCCGAGTTCGTACGTGGAGCAGCCGGCTTCTTTCCTTTCGCGCCTGGCGGTCTTGATGGAGTGGAGGCGGTAGCTGCTATCGAAGATGAGGCAATTCAACAGCAAGAGGATGCAAATGGGAAACGGGCCGGTGGCCTTGACAGAGTCATCAACTTCAGTGCTGAAGGAGGCTTGCTCGAGATACCGCCCGGATTTACTCGCGGGCTCGACTTCCAGAAAAAGCCAACCACAGATGCCAAGGCTGCGCAAGAGGTTGAAGACACATTGGCAGAGGCGGGTGCAGCCCCCAAGGATACGGAGGCCGATGACGAAGAGACCACCGAGAAGACCGCCGCGAACGGCGAAGAGCCAGACGAAGATCAACCTGGAGACGACGAGATCGACGCCTTGTTACCAGTAGAGTTCCCTGCATTGGCCCCTCACGGCCCGCTTGCTATGAGTTCTGCAAGGAAAGGTGGAAGAGAGTGGGCTCACATGGTTGACATTGACCGCGACATCACCAACTTCAAGGAACTCGTTCCGGATATGGCGCGCGAGTGGCCCTTTGAGCTCGATACTTTCCAGAAAGAAGCAGTGTACCATCTGGAGAACGGTGATTCAGTGTTCGTAGCCGCACACACGTCCGCTGGCAAGACAGTAGTTGCAGAGTACGCGATCGCACTTGCTGCGAAGCACATGACGAAAGCCATCTACACATCCCCGATCAAAGCTTTGAGTAACCAAAAGTTCCGCGATTTCCGCCAGACATTCGATGATGTTGGCATTCTTACTGGAGATGTGCAGATAAGACCCGAAGCTAGCTGTCTCATTATGACTACCGAGATTCTCCGAAGTATGTTGTACCGAGGAGCGGATCTTATCCGAGATGTAGAGTTTGTCATATTCGATGAAGTACACTACGTCAACGATCTGGAGCGAGGTGTCGTCTGGGAGGAGGTCATCATCATGCTGCCAGAGCATGTGACTCTCATCCTCCTGTCCGCCACTGTCCCCAACACGTACGAGTTTGCATCATGGGTTGGCCGCACAAAAAAGAAGGATATCTACGTCATCTCTACCCCGAAACGTCCCATTCCCCTCGAGCATTATCTGTGGGCTGGAAAAGATATCTACAAGATCGTTACGGCAGACAAGAAATTCATCGATAACGGCTGGAAAGCTGCAAACGATGTATTGTCCGGAAAAGACAAGATCAAGGAAGCCCCCGCGAATGCCGCCCAAGCTGGAAGAGGAGGTGGTGGTGGTCGAGGAGGACCACCCGCTCGGGGAGGCCAGAATCAACGTGGAAGAGGCCAACAAGGTGGCGGTCGCGGTGGGCCTCGAGGCGGGGGACCACCGGCGGCCAGGGGCCGTGGTAACATCGCCAGGACCGGTCGTGGTGGAGGCCGAACAACAGCCGCGCAAGATCGAAACATCTGGGTCCACCTTATACAGCATCTCCGAAGCAAAGACCTGTTGCCGGCTTGCATATTCGTCTTCTCCAAGAAGCGCTGCGAGGAGAATGCCGAGGCACTTTCAAACATCGACTACTGCAACGCTGCAGAGAAGAGCGCGATACACATGACCATCGAGAAGTCGCTAGCTAGGCTGAGCAAGGAAGACCGTGATCTTCCTCAAATTAAGCGTCTGCGAGAGCTGCTCAGCCGAGGTATTGCTGTCCACCACGGTGGCATGCTGCCCATCGTCAAGGAGGTCGTAGAGATTCTCTTCGCCAAGACACTTGTCAAGGTCCTGTTTGCCACGGAGACTTTCGCCATGGGTCTCAACTTGCCCACCAGGACCGTCGTGTTCTCCGGTTTCCGCAAACACGACGGACGGGAGTTTCGCGACCTGCTTCCCGGCGAGTACACCCAGATGGCTGGTCGCGCGGGACGACGTGGACTTGACACCGTCGGTACTGTAATCATATGTGCGCCCGGAGCAGATGAGGCACCACCAGCGGCGAGACTCCGTCAGATGATGTTGGGTGAGCCTACTAAGCTCAGGTCACAGTTCCGTCTGACGTACAACATGATGCTCAACCTTTTACGTGTAGAAGCTCTGAAGATTGAAGAGATGATTAAGCGAAGTTTCAGTGAGAACGCCACCCAAGCGCTACTTCCTGAACATCAAGGCAAAGTTAAGGTCTCGGAAGCTGAGCTGGAAAAGATCAAGCGCGAACCTTGTGATATCTGCGACATCGATCTAGAAGCCTGCCATCAGTCTTGTGAAGACTACAAGCGACTTACCAACGAGATGCATCTGAGTCTACTCATAAACCCTATCGGACGGCGCGCCCTGGCCAAGAATAGACTAATTGTCTATAAAAAGGTATGTCGCTGATTACTGCTGCTGAAGCGAGTCATTACTAACCGAACTAGGATAATAAACGCACCGCCGGTATGCTGATGCAAGACGGTACAAGCAAAGGTAATGAGCCTACGGTCAAAGTCTTGGAGGTGGCACAACACCAAGATCGCAAGCCGGACGACCTTTTGCCATATGTCGGTCCTTTTGCGAAGTGGTTCCGCAAGTTACCAAATAACCCCAAGGATCTGATCCTCAAGGCAGCCTACGTGCCCTTGAACGATGTCGAGTGCTTTACCAAGACCATCATCGATGTTCCTGATTCTGTTCAGAACCTGGGTCGGAAGATATCCAAGGGTAAGTCCGTGCGCCACGGTATGATTCCGGCGCTAACAGACCCGCCAGATGCCTTGAAGCTGGCGCAAGATCAGTTCCTGCCCTTGTGTGGATCTTGGGACTATGAAGACTGGGATGAGTACGACTATAGTAAGATCAAGAGCCTCAAATTTCGCGAACTCGCGGAAGCCCGCATGAAGGAGGGCCAGAATGCGGTTAGCAAAGAGTGCCTGAAGTGTCCGAACTTCTTGAAACACGTACGTGTTCGCGTCTAGCTGCCTCCCCAACCCCAGCTAACCGTCGCAGTTCGCCCAAGAGCATGATCAGTGGCTGATCAAGGAGAATATCCTTGCCCTCCGCCAGCTCATGTCAGATCAAAATTTACAGCTACTCCCTGACTACGAACAGCGCATCCACGTCCTCAAGGATCTCGGCTTTATTGACGAAGGTTCGCGCGTGGAGCTCAAGGGCAAGGTAGCCTGTGAGGTATGCCTGTCTCTCTCCACCAGGCCCATCCATTCACTGACGGCTTTCAGATCCATTCGGCCGACGAGCTGGTCCTTACCGAACTCGTGTTAGAGAACGTCCTCGCCGAGTACGAACCGGAGGAGATTGTCGCGCTACTGTCAGCCTTTGTCTTCCAAGAGAAGACCGACATAGAGCCTACGCTAACAGCAAATCTGGAACGGGGAGTCGCCAAAATCGTTGAGATCTCTGAGAAGGTCAACAAGATCCAAACCCTGCATCAGGTCATCCTCTCGGCAGATGACTCGAACGACTTTGTCAGCAAGCCCCGCTTCGGCATGGTCGAAGTCGTGTATGAGTGGGCGAGGGGCATGTCATTCAATCGCATAACTGACCTGACAGATGTCATGGAAGGCACAATTGTCCGCGTCATCACGCGGTTGGATGAGACGTGCCGCGAGGTCAAGAACGCGGCTCGGATTATTGGTGACCCGACTCTGTTCCAAAAAATGGGGACGTGCCAGGAACTCATCAAACGGTACGTGCTACCCATTTTTCGTTTCTCTGCCCATCTCTCCTGTCCCGAAGCCCGCGTCGCTGGGTTGATCCCTGGGGCCTGGGGCTTGGGTCTGGTATATGCCGGGGTTGCATTATCTGTGTGTTGTGTGAAATGGGAAACTGACAAGTGTGTTTGACAACAGGGACATTTGTAACTGCGCAAGCTTGTACCTGTAAATGGCATGACTATTTCGTTCCAGAACCGCGACGACAGGCGTATCCTGGCTCTCGGGGTGATGCAATGTGGGGTTGGTGTTGTTTCAGATGGCAGTTTTTAGTTTTGAACGGGAGGAATGTGGGGCCCTCTAGACACTTTTTTTTCTGGTCCCTCTTCGCGGTTTTTTTAAGTTGGTAGGGTGATGATCATGACGCGAGTCACGCCACCATCTTGGACATTGGGATCGACCCGGCTGTTTTCGCTTATCGGTTTCAGACTCCGTCTTTTAGTTTCGGATCCGAGTGTTGGGCGTGTGGCATAAGCTCATAAGCCCGTAAGCATTAGGGAACATTGGGCACCTTGCATTATCGTTATCGGATCCGGATGCATGTGGGGTAATGCATTGCGGCGGACCGATCTTGTTGCCGTTGAGAAATTGTGGTGTTTTGATGATTACATGTGTGTGGGTTGTTTGGTAAGCAGTTTGACCGACGGTGGTTGTGGGTGTAAAAGCTATTTTCCCTCTCTGGATTCATTCTCGCCTCTTATTACACACACTATCGGTATTTTTCTCAAATTCTTGCGGATGTGTACATGTGCCGGTCCTCTTTTGTGGACTGGAACCTTACAATTGCTCTACAGGCGTCCATGTTTTCATCCACACAGGCAGTTCTCGGCATCCTAATTCTGAAATTCAAAAACTTCATTGCCGCCTTGCCATGCATTTGGACAGCAAAATTACGATGCACAAAACACACTGCGTCGAAACTTCAAGTTGCTTCCGACATGATTCTGATATTACTACTCTCGACTCCAAAAACACACAAAGAAACATCGTATGATTGGGTGTTCTTCTGCTTTCTCCAAAATCGCTGGCGCTGGCCCTTATGGCTTCGAGAAGATTCCTCTAGTTTCAAAATGTGGTATCACAAACTGATGACGTTGCGACTGGCTAGACAAGATCATCATGTCATTTGTCCAAAAGACGACTACAGCGACGTACCATGTTTCCGGACTGAGAGCTGTTGCGTTTACTTCAGCATTGCGAAGAGTATCGATACTTGCTATTGTGTGATAGGTTCCGCGCTAGCTGTGGACTGAAGACGTGTATAAAAACATCCACGAGTCGACTGTATACTCTTCTTCTACATCCAAACTCTTTGTTGTTCTCCCCAAAAAAAAATACCATCCCACTCATTGAATGGAGAAAAGTCTCCTCTCTTGTTTTCGGACTCAAATCCAAATCTAGGACAATCCAAATAATGTTGTCGTCCTGCGCTCCTTCCAACTTCCTACCCCGCAATACAAGCGATTTCGGCTTAGGCTAGCATTCGGCTCAGATGCGTTTATCCAAGTACCTCTGGAACTGCTTCTCGCTCTTCTTTCTCGATCTTTCAAATCTACCAACATCTTTCAAATCAAGAGACTTTTGGAGTAGCCTGTATGGAACGATATATCCTCATTCCAGTTTCTTCCCTCAAACTCCAAAAGTTCATCGACTTCTATTCATGCTGCCCTGGCTTGTTCCATCTTTCCCCAAAATCACGCGATATGCCTAGCTGGCGTCTGCTTTCCAGTGTCTTATATCCAAAACATGAATTCACTTGCTGCATGCCGTCTTCATGTACGGAAAACGATACAACTTGGACCTATGATTTCTCGTTGCTCGCTGGAAATAATATCAAGAACACAAAATGTGTTGTGTCTGCCAATGTCTTCTCAAAAGCACCCCAAACAGTGCAAATGTCGTTGTCGTCTCCTGGGAATGTTCAAATCCCACAGACCAGAATATCCTTCGCCAGAGAACATGCTGCTGTTTCGCGCGTCCACTCCGAGCACCCATATCCAAAATAAAAATGAAGGAGATAAACAGTGATGAGAACGTTGCACACCAATAATACATTCACCCTAAAGAGAGCAAGGAGTAGAAACATGCATGCCACACTAGCATCAATATCCTGGTATCTTAATCTTATCATTCCTCCTCCTCCCCCTCCTCCTTCTACTTCATAAACAAACCAAAAACTTCTGCAAGCACCTACATGTACAAATTACGCCTTTTGAATGCACCCCATCAGTAACCACCACCACCCCATCAGTAACCACCACCACCCCATCAGTAACCACCACCACCCCATCAGTAACCACCACCACCCCACTCAAACCACCACCTAATCCTCATCCTCATCCTCCCCAAACTCCTCCGGCACCTCTTCCGGAATCAACACATTCTCCGGCCTATCATCCTCCTCCTCCTCATCAACCTCATCAACCTTCCCCCCATCCCCACCCGCCTCCCCCATCGTCACCTCCCTCGTCGGCATCTGCCCACCATTCGCCTTCAAAACCTCGACCTTCGCCTTCGTCATCTCATACACATATTTCCCCAAATGCTCCACATCCTGCATGACCGCAGCACCACTAACATCTTCTTGATCAATTGACCGGCTTGTCTCACCAAACATCTCATCAGTCACAAGCGCCAGTTTATCGGGCCGCTGGAGTAAGACGTCAAACGCTGGTTTGAGCTCAAACACGCTTTCGAAAACGGTGCGGCGGCCGAGGACGTAGAGACCGAGTCTTGCGCGCGAGAGGGCGACGGTGAGGCGGCGGATGTCGCGGAGGTAGCCGATGGCGCGGGTGCGTACGAGGGAGAGGATGATATCTACACAATAGTACGTTAGCATCTCTCCATCTACTTGCTTTCTCCAAGAAACCGGGGGATGGAGGGAGAAGACACTTACAATCGTTCTGTTCACCCTGATACTTGTCCACCGTACTAACATGTCTCGGCCTCCCAAACAACGGATTATTTTTACACTTGTGCCCCAGCACATCATTAATCAACGACCTCTGTCCCGCATACGTAGTCAGAATACTAATCTTGTGCGCTGGATACCCCAGTAACCGCATGTACATGAACAACGCAACCGCATACTCCGCTTCGCCCAGATTAATCATCCAGTGCGGCGTCGGCTGGTCTTCACCCTTGCCCTTGTAGTCGCCCACGTCGATGAACTGGTACTCGTATCTGAAGCCCGGATTCGCGGTTGTAAAATCCTGGTTTTGTAGGATGGAAGGGAGGTTCGTGAGCGCGGGGTAGCGCCACTTGTATAGTTCTGCGATGGAAGGACGCGCGCGGCCTTGCTGGTCGAGCATGATGGTCGGTACGCCTAGGCGCACCAGTCGCTGGAACAAGCTCTGTTCTAGATTTGCGTATTGGCGGAAAGCGAGGTTCTGAATCACGGGACTGTTCTGCAAGTGGTCGCCTACAAGGACTATGCGCTGCAGCGGCAACTCCCTCATGCCGTCCTCCTGCTCCCGCGGGTTCTGTAACGCGAGCGGGATGAAGTTTTCAATCTCGGTGATCTGAGCCGCTTCCTCCATGATGACGTTGTCGTAGTGGAAACCCAAGTTGGCGATTTCCTGTCTGCGCATCGCGGCGTGCGTCGACGTCATGGCAATGATACGAGCCTCTTTGATGAGCAAGTAGTTTGCTTTATCGCGCGGATTCCGTAAAATCTCAAAAGGACGAATGTCTTCCAGCTCGGCAAAGACCTTCTCGATATGGCGGTAACATCCCCGTGCAATCTCAAGAATCTCCTCGCGGTCCGCAGCCTGAGGGAAAAGAGGCTGTGGTGCGTTGGAGAAGTAGTCCTTGAACGGGAACTCGGTGACAATCTGCTCGACGCTCACGTCCCCGGAAGTGACAGCGTCCCAGTACTGTGTCCACGCTGGCTTCACATACACAAGGTTAAAGTAGTCTGCAGTTTCGCATGAGCTACCATGAGCACCTGGCGCACCAAAGTTCTTCGCCAGGCGATCAACTTCAGAAAGGTAGTACTGTCCTCTCTCGAGGAACGACTCCACACGCCCGTGCTTGCTGTAGCTCACATCCGTTTCCAGATCCTCTTCACCATGACCCAACCGCAACAAATGTCGTTCGTCAATATCCAGCGCCACAATCTTCTGGAACAGCTGGTTCAGCGCCTGATTGCTATGCGCAACGAGCAGCGTCCGCTGGTCCGGGAAATTGTGATATAGATTAGATATAATCTGGGTCGCCACGTCCGTCTTGCCGGTACCAGGGGGTCCGAGCACGACCGTGAGACCAGGCTGCGTCCCCGAAGTGATGGCTTCAATCTGTTTGGGCGTGAACCTGACCGTATTCGTCTTTGGTGCGTCGGCAGGGTAGGGCCCCATGTTCGGTGGTTTGTACGAGGACACGTGAAGTGACTCATGCACAGGCTGTGCTACCTCGACCTGGTTGCGACGCCGCTTTTTGGACGCTTTAGGGGGTGCGAGTTTTGGTTCGGATGCAGCGGTGTATTCCACGACGTATGGAGGCCCAAAGGATGTCTGTGCTTCTTCTTGGGGTTCGATGGATTTGCCGGGCATGGACTCGATTAGGTGCTGCCAGTCGAGAAAGGTGTCGCGGAAGTCTATCTTGTTCAGTCGATTAGGCAGGCGCTTGTAGGTTGCCGATGCAGGATCACCGTATCCTAGAAACACTTCTTGGAGCCAAGATGGTGCTGGGATGTCTGAGAGTGTCAGGCGCTTAATAGACTCCAGGATAGGCAGGAAGTTGTTCTCTCGTCCTTTCCGGCGGACGATGAGGTTGATGTGTTCGTAAACATTGGGCCTTCCTTCGGCAGTTTGGTCCATGTCGATCTTGTACTGCTTCGCATCGATGTTGACGAGGAGTCGTCTTTGGCGTACACGAGGTCCGAAGCCATCGTCACGGGCTGATTCGCGTAGCGGCCTTCCTTTGTCGTCCAAAACTTGGACCACCTGAGCGCATCTCATCCGGTGCAGGCCGAGCTGCTCCCCAGTAGTGATATCCTCGCGGTGACCGTTGCGCATGGGCACGTCGTCTTTACCCTCGACAGCAAGTAGGAAGACCACGTCGTCCGGCCTGAGCTGTTCCCAATCCCTTCGTACCGGGTATTGCAGACGACTGACATCTAATATAATCTCGGCACGAACGTACGCGGGGTGCTCCTCGCCCACCCTGGACGGTGCTACGTCGATGATGGCTGGCTTCATGATGGGCAGTGACATCTTGGACACACCGCCAAACTTGGTGTTGACGCCTCCGCCCTTGGGTTTCACGCGCTTGACCACGTCCTCCATGTCCTTTCGGATACCGTAGAATGATTCCGCGCGGTACAGGATGAAGGATCTCCACAAGAAGTCGCCCATGGTCAGATACTGGAGGTTCAGCTTAGGTATAGCGAGCGGTCTCGATCCGTCGTAAGACTCGTTTCGCAAGAACGTAGTTTCGTAGAGAACCTTCTCGGTCGGCAATACTGGCATGTCACGAACGCTGTCCTTGAAGGTAGGGCGCTGTTCGACAAGCGCAATCAGAGTCTCCATGTAGAAAGCTCGATCCCGCACCAGGTACGTGGTAGCAGGGTACTCTGTCCGTAGGCCCATGAGGGAGCAAAGCTCTACGAGCTCAGCATCGCTCAGTGTGCGCAGATGGCCGTCCAACTCTTCCCGGTTTCCAATGCTGCTGTAGTTTGCCAGCGCCATCAACTGAAGCTTCTCCTGGAAGGCGGCATACCCCGTCCGCTGCAACTTTGCCAGAACGTCGTAATGCTGCTGATCATACTCCAGCTTGGACAGTTGCTTTCCTGTCTGGTCCTCGATGGGGAAGTTGGTGAAGTGGCCGAGCAAGTCGAACAGGTCCCGGAAGAGGCCATTGTCCTCGTCTGTGTACATTGGCGACAGTCGGATAGCCGGCAGCATATTCATGTCCCGTAGCAGCGTATTGACATATCTCCTTGTTGGCAGCTGACTCTGCAGGTCCACCAGCAGCTCCATGAAGCGCTCGCAGTAGGTCATGTTATCTCTCATCTCGTCCCTAGTGCTGTTGTATAGCCGGTCGATGAAGTCGAGCAAAAGCGTATAAATCCACGACCGCTCGAACCGTAGCCTGGCCTGCAGCGCTTCATCGCCAGCATCGAAGCGCTTGGACGCGGCTCTCCATGCCTTGCGCAACATGCTGTGCTCCTCAAAATACTGTTCGCGCACGGCGTCCGAATGGAGATTGTGCCATATCGATATGCCGACGAGGGGCGCACACTCTTTGCGCACAAGACCGCTGTCCAGCGACTGGAAAGCGCCAATGACAAAGGATATAAGCTGTGTCCGGATCTTGCTCGGTTGCGACGGGTCTACGGTCATGGACAGTATGCGGCGGAAGAAGGAGGAGAACTCGGCGGGCTTGCTAGCAAAGTGGTCTGCGCCTGTTAGCATGTACTATCGACAACCAGGAATCGCACCAAACTCACCCCAGGACGTCAGATTCTCCCTCCTCTTGACATTGACCATGAGCGCCACGAGCAGAACATGGTAATTCGACGCCTCCTCTGTGAAACCCGGCCACAAATATCGCTCCAGGAGTTGCAGGTTCTCCAGAATCAGGAGCGACGAATACGCAAAGTCGGCATTCTCCAGCTCGTCCCACAGCTCTTTCTTGACCACCTCGGGTCGCACTTTGGGCGTCTTCTTGGCAGCCAGCCAGTTCTTGCGCGCCACCTGCGCAAAATGGTTCTCGCCGTGCAAGTCGGCGACGGTAGGGCGGGCGTGTATGCTTGACGAATCGGTGGGCGCATCGGACGCGCCGTTGGACATGGTCAGGCCGGTTGGCTTGACATCCTCCATGTCGTCGACTTTCATAGCCATGTTCGCGGTCGGGTGGGTTGTAGTCGTGCGCACGTAGAGGAGCCCGCGCGCATTGTTGTCTCGCAAAAGACGGTGTTTCCGAGGAATGGGTGCGTTGCGGGTGTGGAAGTGTGACGCGCCAAGGAAATAAAAGTAGTTGCAATGGCGTCGCGCCGAAGCTCTGAGCAGCCCACACCAAGGTAGGGCAGGGCCAATGCCCGCATGCGGCACTTGCCGCCCGCCTGTTCGGAACCTCACTTCGCGAACAAGAACATACAGCCCCAGTTAGAGACGACGACGACGACAGAGTCAGCCACCAACATGTCTTCGCAGGACGCCGCTGTCAGGCACCAGGCTGTTGTGCCGGACAAGATCCCCACTGGAGAGTATCCTGTGAGTCAATTGCGCTTGACATCTGGATGACAGTAGCTAATGCATGGCAGCTCATCGACAATGACCCGTACGCCCCCCCATCCCTCTGCGATATCCAACACGACGCGCATGCTGACTCTAGATGAAGACACTTTAAGCGAGTCATGCGGTATACCCGCCCTTCAGACTGGGCCTACGGTGCCGCGCTCGGCGCCCTGAGTCCCGGGCTGATGCTCTACTGGGAACGAGTCTCGCCCTCCATGGTCGGCAAAGGCGGTTTCGCGCCCGTCATGCGCTTGAGCGGCGCCGTCGGTGTCACTGGAGCCTTTCTCTTCGCCTACTCGCGGTCATGCAGTATGTTCTACCAATTTCCTCAAGCACAGCACTAGATTGCTAACATGTTGCCATTTTAGTGCGTTTCTACGGCGCCCGCGAGAACCGCCGCGAGGTCGAAATGGACATGCGGGAAATGGTCGACAAGGTCAAAAAGGGCGAGCCGCTGTACGGAACGACGGAGATGACAGAGTACATGCAGGGTGTTGCGCACAGGAACTCGCGTTACGCGGCCACATTTGCCCATGTGCTTGCCTGGCCAAACTTTGTCAACCACCCCTACCACGGTGTCGACACGGCAAAGTACTACCGCCAGGCCGAGTTGGAGCTCGAGCAGGAGCGGGCTGCGAGGGGTTCGTAGAGACGAGGCGTGGTCGGCTTTGGTAGGAACGGTGTATATAAGTTCTGATGAATCAGACAGCACGTTTTGACACACTACTACTAGTTCCTGAAAACATGTCTAGTGTACACTATTTCTACATTGTCAAGTCTTTCCTCCCTTCTTCACATCTAATTCACAGCCAGCCCCTTCAACACCTCCTCGCTGCCAAATTCCAGCATCTTGAACTTGCTAATCCAATCATCCCTATTAATGTACGCCCCACAAATCCTCCGTCTCCCTGTAAAACTACTCCGCCCATGCAGCACCCTCCAGTTATCAAAGATGAGAACCCTCCCCGGCACAAGCTGTTCCCAGTACTCATTCTCCCTCTTCTTGAGTATAGCATCGAATTTGCGCGCCGCATTATACCACTTCTCCACCTCATCGATGGGCAGCTCAATGGACGCTCTATCCGACGAATTCCAACGGACGCGTAGCAAATCGCCCGTTGCATCGTCATGTTCCAGGACCGGGAAACCGCGGTAGGGCTGTATGCTTATCCCCTCGTTGCCACTTGCGTGAGAATGCACATTGACCGTGGACAAGATATCGTATGCTTTGCGGTCCGTTTCGCTCAACTCTTCTGCAGCTTTGAAGCCGTCGACGAGCAGGCTCGCGCCGCCTGAGCCGCCCGTGTGTGAGAGCAGGTGGAAGGCTTGCAGGCCCGCGGGCTCGGAGAAGTAGGTAGTGTCTGTGTGGGCTTCGAGGGCAATGTTGGTGTATGCCGTGTCCTTTGATGCTAGGTCCGCGGTGAAGTCGTAGAAGCCCCCGTAATGCGTTTCTCGGATAAAAGAAATTCGCTCTAGCAGGTTCTTGGTGTCGATGGGGTCTTGAAACGGTGTGCCGTCAATGTAGCAGAATCCGTATCTGCGGAGCTTCTTCAAGACGCTGTGGGTACCTTGGCTGATTACAGTGCGCCATCGCACTACTGGTGGGCTCGAGGCGATTGTAGAGTCCCAGAGTTCGATTGGGATGAGTCCTTGGCGCTGAACGGCTTTGATGTCCGGGGCTTCGGGTAAGTCACTCAGAAATGAGTGCCGGTATTCGCTTTCGTGGCCGTCGCTCCACACAATCTTGAAAATAGTGTCCTCTCCTTCACCCTCGATAGAGTGTGATTTGATAAAGATATCCTCGGATATAGAGAACGTGTCGAGAAGTCGCTGCTTGGTCGTCTCGTGCATACAAGATCCGCATTGACAGTTATCCCGCAACCAGATATTCGGTATTTCTGTCTCGTCGACAAAGAGCTTGTCCTCGTGGAACTCGGGATGACGGGACGACACGTTCTTCTTGGCTCCAACTCGCACTTTGTACGGACCTTTCACAAACTTCCTGAGAATGCGTTGGCGACCATAAATCTGGTTAAGCTCATAGCTTAGCCGACGAGTCTCCTTGCTTAATTCCTTGGCTTTGTTCACTTCCTCTACACCAAGGTACTTATCGAGGTTGGGTGTCAGGGGCTTCATCGGTTCAACCTCGTCTAGCTGTGGAAACTCGTCATTTGCAACATCTTGAGTGCTCTGCTCTTGGGCCGTGGTAGTGGCCGATGGGGGTTGTGCGTCAACTTGAGTGTTCTGCTCTTGACCTACAGTCGCGCCAGCACTAGATGACGAATTCAGACGAATTGCAGTCTAGTGGTTTAATCAACTTCGTGGTCGGTTTCAAAAACGTGCTAAAACTGACCCTTATCTGTGGTGAGTAGAACACAGTACGCCGGGCGACATTTGGGATCTGAGCGCACCGAAGTGCTCTTGCCGAGAACATGACGTCCAGCTTCAGGTATGTGACAAGGTGGGGTTGAATTTGTGGCTTGAAAAAAATACGATTGGACACACCAGTATCAAATGCAATAAGAGCGTGGTGGCTCGTGAGCACTAGTGATGCAGATCGGACGTCGGGCGGAGATGGAGTAGAATTAGCATGGGTATGCTCTCCGGCATCTCACGTGACCTTGGCCATATTTTCGAACTACAAATCAAATACGAAGCGTCTCGTTTGGGGAAATCTTGGAGCTACACAGGATGCTGTTCTTCGATATACTTGGTGGGTATGATCCAGTGAAAGAAAAGCAGGGATCGAAAACACTGAAAAGGGCAAAAAGAGACAAAAAGAGACGTTATGAGCACCAAAAAAAGCAAAAAGAGACGGAGCGACACCTGTGGGACTCGAACCCACAATCTTTGCCACCGGAAAGCAACGCCTTACCATTAGGCCAAGGTGCCAGAACGATTTGAATGAGAATTTTGGCTGTTCAGTTATATATAGCCTACATTGATCACTTCTCCGTTGCTAGTAACTACGTCATGTACATCAGGAACACCAAGTGCTCGAGCTCTCAGCGAATGTTTGCGAACAACAAAACACTAGCACCTTATTACTGAATGTTTCATAGAACCAAAACGAGATGCAGATGAGCCTGATTGTAGTCCGCAGAAGGGCGCATCGCACGAGCAAAGAAGATTCGACCATTCTCGAATCGCAACTGGCGATAGAAGGGCTGATAGGACGAACAGCGATCTGGTCCTCATACCAACCTTTTCCACAGGTCCGCCTGCCCATCAGGTAAGCAAATACCAATTTGCAACCTTGCAGCCGCCTCTGTAGCCCTTCCGTTTACACCTTTGTGTCGTGCGGACTTGGTTCCTCCGCTATTCCTAACCTACAGAAGTCTTTGTAATATCTTATGACCGTATGAGCGGGAATAATGCTATATGGAACTTCACTATCATCATTTCTGTATGTTGGATTCAAGGACGAGAGGTATGATGCGGGTCCTAGTTGTGGGCCCGAGTTACTCTCAAGGAGGGCGGGCAAGATGGTGGGCAAGAGCACCGCGACGGCGAGCAACACAATCATCTTGTCGACGCACGCAGCACCTACCCTCCGCTTTTTCCGCCCCTCCCAAGGTGATTGATCCAGATACTTGATGACCGAACTGATTTGGGACAAGCACGTAGGATTATATCGCAATAGAAGGCGTAGTGAGGTCAGCAAAGTGCTTCACCGGCGTGCTCTACAGTCACTCCACCCTAGGAACTGCAGATGAGGTTAATGAAAATCATCTGTTAAGATAGATAGAGACCTGGCGATGATCAGTGTTGGTATCTCTTCAGTTCGCAGCAACGACTACTCCCGAGGTCCTGAGCAAGATGCCGCACACACTTCAGTTGCTGAGCAGCACAACATCGACCCCTAATCCGTTAACATATCGGATCTAGCTATCAGCCACCTGCCCGTGTAGACCAACGCGAGTTGAGTACACCCGTCGCTGCTACGTGTTTCGCGACGGATCGGCGTGACAGATGCCAAGACAATCCGGGCTAAGCTCTGGCCTCACCGTGCGTGCCTTCGTAATCCATAGCTGCCTCTCCAGCTCCACATCACCGCCGCACAACAACAACCTCGCTATCGGCGTCACTCTCCGGAATCACTCTTGCACGCGCTCGTTCATCTCTCCCTACCGCACCCGCGTAAACCCACCCAAATAAGACCGCCACCATGTCTACACTCGAAGATCTCGACGACATTGAGCGCCACGAGAAGGAAGAGAAGAAGGACGATGACAAGAAGGACGGCGACAAACAGGGAAAGAAGGCCGACGGCGATGCAGAGATGGAGGATGCGGAGCCAGAGGAGGAGCAGCTCGACGAGGAGATTCTCAACTCAAGCACACGAGACATTATTGCACGGAGGCGGTTACTGGAGAACGACATGCGCATCATGAAGAGCGAGTACCAGCGACTCACACACGAGAAGGCTTCTATGAACGAGAAAATCAAGGATAACTTGGAGAAGATCGAGAACAACAGGTATGACATCCATGTGCCCGCTGTCGGCCCCGCGCGGCGTTTCGAACAACAAACTTACATCTCGCAGGCAACTACCCTATCTCGTCGGAAACGTCGTGGAGATTCTCGATCTGGACGTCACCGAAGAGGCGGCCGAAGAGGGAGCAAACATCGATCTAGACGCCACCCGTGTCGGCAAGTCGGCCGTCATCAAGACCTCTACGCGACAGACCATCTTCTTGCCCCTCATCGGACTAGTCGACCACGAGAAGCTCAAGCCCGGAGACCTCATCGGTGTGAACAAGGACTCATACCTCGTCCTCGATACACTGCCTGCCGAGTACGACAGCCGTGTGAAGGCCATGGAAGTCGACGAGAAGCCGACTGAGAAGTACACTGATGTCGGAGGTCTGGACAAGCAGATCGAGGAGCTTGTTGAGGCAGTAGTCTGGCCCATGAAGGAGGCTGAGCGTTTCAAGAAGATTGGCATCAAGGCGCCAAAGGGTGAGTAGCCCTACGCTCATATCGCGACTACAACTAACAATCACAGGTGCACTGATGTACGGCCCTCCTGGTACTGGAAAGACCCTCCTCGCTCGAGCCTGCGCCGCGCAAACCGACGCCACGTTCCTCAAGCTCGCCGGCCCACAACTCGTACAGATGTTCATAGGTGACGGTGCAAAGTTGGTCCGTGACTGCTTCGCGCTGGCAAAAGAAAAGGCGCCCTCAATCATCTTCATCGACGAGTTGGATGCCGTCGGCACAAAGCGATTCGACTCCGAAAAGTCCGGAGACCGAGAAGTCCAGCGAACCATGTTGGAGCTGCTGAACCAGCTGGACGGTTTCGCGTCCGACGACCGTGTCAAGGTCCTTGCGGCGACGAACCGAGTCGACGTCTTGGATCCCGCTCTGCTACGTTCTGGACGTCTGGACAGGAAGATTGAGTTCCCGTTGCCCAACGAGGAGGCTCGCGCACAGATTATGCGCATCCACTCGCGGAAGATGACTGTGGACGACGGCGTCAACTGGCAAGAGTTGGCGCGTAGTACGGATGAGTTTGGTGGTGCGCAGCTCAAGGCTGTGTGTGTCGAGGCTGGTATGATTGCTCTCCGGACTGGCCACCAGAAGATTAGCCACGAGCATTATGTCGATGCTATTGCTGAGGTGCAGGCTAAGAAGAAGGACACGGTCAACTTCTACGCCTAAGGTGTGGTTGGATGGTGGTGGCTTGCAGTCGAATGCGAGGCTTGTAATAATACTTAGACCTTCAGCATAGTACCATGGCGGAATGACGATTACGAATAACAAGGTTGGTCGCAACCATCTAGCGTGGCTGTAGGTCGGTTTGTCGTGAACAGCATACTTGGTGAGAGCGAGGCTTTACACAGTACGCCTACTTCTACCATGGACTAAACATGACTGAATCAGTTCCAGACACAACAAGTCACGACCAACAGGTGGAAAGAACGTGACTATATCAAGGCTGACATTTGCAGGACCTGGCTGGATGACATTCACCGCGTGCTGGAGCATTACGCCAGCAGACTGCGCCTCATTGCCGTCTGCTTCCTGCTTATGATGATCCTCTCAGACATCCGCATAGCAGCCCAACTCAAGACGAACATCTTCCTGGCCTCGACTCTCAACGACAATTGATAGCCAGCGCTCCAGATGTTAGCTAATGCGATTGCCCAAAGCCCGCCAATGCCGACATACTCCGGATCGCCGCCTCGACGCACCAGAGAATCGAAAGTGACTTGCATGTACAGTAAGGAAACAAGGCCGAGCCATGTCTCGCCCGTCGCGCCATGCCCACACGTTCTCGAAAAAGCGCGACCCCGTCCCTGCATTCCCGTCAGTGGATTGTGCACGCCCTCGCTCGCGGCTCCTCATTGGCTCCCACGCCACACCACCTAACCTCAACCATCCTGACCATCTAACCTCAACACCAGGCACCTCACACCCACGCGCAACGACACCTTTGTTTGATAGGCCAGGTGCCCGTCCTTTGTGTCCCTCTTTGAGTATCTGGAGAAGGGCTCGGTTCTGGGCAGACCCTACATAGCCCGGCTGTACCTAGCGGGGCGTGTGTCTACGAGAGGCAGTTCCGTAGTATTATGGTACAGTGGCAGTCAAAGTTTACCAGGCGCCGTTGTCGAGATCTTCAGAACATGTGGCGGGCTCGATTGGCTGGTAGCTGTCCTGAGACGGGTGAAGCCTCACAGCAAGTTGGGTGGGGGAGTGACCTCGTCTCCTACCATCACTTGGACATGCAGTATGACGACCCGAAGTCGGAATGATGCCCCATGTCTCTCGGAATGCTTTCTTGCTCATATAACCCCGCCATTGCAGTTGTGGGGTTTTGTTTTTTGCTTTGTTGTGTTTACCTCTCTGTTCCTTCTTCGATTGTTGCTTCATACTGTCTTGTTTGTCTTGTTGTAGAGTCGCAGCTATGCTGGGCCTTTCGACTTTTGTTCCGCGTGACCCGTTTCACCAACTTGCGGCTGCGCTGTGTGTTGTCGGCGTGTTTCTTGCTGTCGTCTTTGCTCTTGCGTTGAGGCCAAAGAGTAAGGATCAGGCGCCTAGCACGTTTGAAGCATATCTCAAGTTCATCTATGGGTGCTTTCTGAAGCCGCATACTGGTGACGGATCTGGAAGCCAACAGGATGCTTTGGTAGGATTGACAGAACTGGCGGAACTTGGATGTTGTCTAACAAGATTAACAGGAGAGCTTTTACAAAGCCCAGGCTGATGTCTACGATGCCACGCGTCTTAAGCTTCTCCGAGGCCGTGAGGATATGTTGGGACTGGTCGCTGCGCAGCTGAAGCACCGTACGGAAGCGAATCTGATTTCGCAGCGGCCTGTATGGGTTGATGTACGTGGTATAACAATCCAAGCTAACGATATGCTGACAAGAGTAGATTGGTGGAGGAACCGGTCACAAGTAACTGCACAACTGTCTGCTTGAAGATCCACCACCTAACAAGAGTCCAGTGTTGAGCAAATGAATGCTTTCGTACCAGTGGCAAGCTTCTTCCGCGCAGTCTGTAAGTTGGCCTGAAATCAACAATCAGAGCGTTACTGATGACCGCAGACGTCGTCGACCTCTCTCCTTCACTGTGCGAGATGGCCAGGAAGCGCTTTGCCCGCCTCGGCTGGACAAACGTCAAGGTCATCTGCCAGGATGCGCGTGCATTCCGCCTTCACGAACACGAACCGCAAGCCCATGAGCGCAAGGAAATCATCTCCCAAGGTCAAACTGTTCGCGACCTCGACGAGAACGCAGACGCTGGCGGTGCTGAGCTCGTTACCATGAGCTATGCTCTGAGCATGATACCCGAGTTCTATCCGGTCATCGACTCGATCGATAGCTTGATGAGCCCTAATGGCGTTATCGGTGTTGTCGACTTTTACGTACAGAACCAGGTCGACTTCATGGGCAGAAACTACATGGGCGGTGCTATTGATCGTCACTGCATGTGGATTTCGCGTGTATTTTGGCGGACGTGGTTTGAAATTGACCGCGTTAACCTCGAGCCTGCGCGAAGGGTACGTCGAATCTCCGCGATGTAAGAACGACTTCTGATATTTGTAGGATTACCTTGAGTACCGGTTCGGCACAGTCCTCAGTATCAACGCTCGCAACAACTTCTTCGGCACTGGCATCAAGCTCCCTTACTTCATCTGGCTCGGCTGCTCGAAAGAGCACGGCGCGTCTACACAGAAGCTTGCCGAAATCGATGCGGCCGCTACCGAATCGCCCTACCTTACGGCTCTCGACCTGCAGACAGGAGCTACACAGACTGACGTCGAAGTACACTCAAAGGCGTACGAATCTGCGGTCGTGAACCTCCAATCCAGTCTACCTCTGCCAGCAACATGGTACCAGAACCACCACTGGCGCATCCACTACGACTCCTCCCTCCCCAAGCACACCCGTTTCAACAACTCGTACATCTACGCCTTCACCTGGGAAGACGATGTAGCAGACATGCGCCTTCTCAAACCCACTTCCAACGACGTCGTCCTTGCCATCGGCTCAGCCGGCGACAATATCCTAGCCTTTTGTCTCGAGAACTGCCGCCGTGTCCACGCCGTCGACCTCAACCCCAGCCAAAACCACCTTCTCGAACTCAAAGTCGCCGCCTTCACCGCCCTCTCTTACCAAGACTTTTGGAAACTCTTTGGCGAAGGCAAGCACCCAGACTTCCACAACCTCCTGATCCAGAAACTCAGCCCCCACCTCTCGTCCGAAGCGTTCCAGTTCTGGCTACACAATGGCCCGTCTGTCTTCGCGGCTCCGTCGTCAAAGGGTCTCTACTACTCTGGTGGTTCAGGCAACGCCATCACCATGTCCGCCTGGCTCTTCCACATCCTCGGCATGACATCTGACGTGCGCAAACTCTGCGCAGCACAAACCCTCAACGAGCAACGCGAAATCTGGCAACGCTCCATCAAAACGGTGCTGCACTCCAAAATCCTCACCTGGGCCATTCTCGGCAACGAAAAATGGCTCTGGAAAGCCCTCGGCGTGCCACCTGCGCAACGCGCCGTCATCGAGACGGATTTCAAAAAGACGGCCGACTTTGACGTCCCGTCTTCGCCGTTACACACGAAGAATGATTCAGCGGCAGACTACATGGCCTTCCACGAAGAACCCTCAGAAGACGCGCTGAAATCCAGCAGCGGAAATGCCATTTACGAATACGTACTCAACACCTTCGAGCCCGTCATCAACACCACTCTGCTCTCAACCTCAAACCATTACTACCTGCTCACCCTCCTCGGCCACTACACACCGACCTCGCACCCCACGTACCTGTCCCCCAAATCCCATCTCAAGCTCAGCAAACCGAATGCGTTCAACGGTCTGCGCATTCACACAGACGAGATCTCGGAAGTCATTAGTAGAATGAGACCGGGCACGCTGACCATCGTTGTCGTCATGGATAGTATGGATTGGTTTCCGCCGCAGGGGAATCAGGCTGTGAAGCAGATTCGTGCGTTGAATCGCGCGTTGAAAGTCAAGGGGAGGGTCATGTTGAGGAGCGCGGGGCTGGAGCCGTGGTATATTAAAGTGTTTGGGGAGAATGGGTTTGTGGCGAAGAGGGTGGCGGTTAGGGTGCCAGGGAGCTGTATTGATCGGTAAGTCTTTGATTCGCGATGGGAGTGAAAAAAAATCGGGATGTGGATGGTTTTGCTAACGTGCGGACAGTGTGAATATGTATGCGTCGACATGGATTTGCACAAAGGAGGCGGGCATCCCACATGAGGAAGTCAAGGCGGGGTCGCCGCGGCTGAGGAAAACGAGTCTGGTGGAGTTGAAGTTGGAGGGTCCTGCTCTGCGTATGGAGTAGGCTTGGTTTCTCTTCATGTCTTGTTTCGTGGCCGTTCCTCATAGCATGGGTGGCTGTTTGTCGTTATCTTTTCTTTTGCACATGAAAGCTGTTTGTTCGCCCCATGTTAGTCGATCGCGTTGCTAGATACCTAGAATGGTTTTTTTTTGTACGCATTTGTTCAGCGGTAGAATGCGTGTGTAGTGGTGTTTGATATTTTTCTCAATATTAAAGATATAGCATCCTAGCGTGTTTCCTGCTACGTGTACACATCAACCGTTATCGTGCCAGCACCCTCTCCTGATAGCATGACAACCCCGAATATTGCCCATGCCTTGAATCATAGCCTTCCATCCCAAACTTCACGACCGTTGTCCGACAAAGTAAGAGTAGCCGAACGGTCGTCGTCTCGCGACTTAGTTGGCAGAGTACCGTGTCTTTCCGACGGTAAAAGGGACGTAGCGGTACTTGATCATATGCTGAATCTGTCGTCGCACTGTAAACTGTTAGTCTCGCCTGAAAACCACGAAAATACATTCACAATTCAGACTTACTCGTCAAGCCAAAAAGAATCAACCAATAAACCACCAACACGGGCCAGAAAACCGGCAGATTAAAAATCTCAAACCAGCTGCAAAAGAAGCCAATCGCAATCGCCTTGGTCGTCGAATACCAAAACTTGAATTCAGGCAACCGCCTCACAAACGGACGAAACTCTTGATCCTCTTTCGTCGGCAGTCCACCCGCACTACCACCAGCCGTCCCGTCCTCCATGCCCTCATCTTGTTCGAGCGCGGGGTCGAATTTGGGGGAGAGGAAGGCGAGGAAGAGGTTGAGCAGGTAGATGCCGAGCGAGTAGGCGACAATGTACCAGCCCTGGGCGAAGAAGATGCGCAGGCCGAAGAGCAAGAAGAGCGTGGCGGTGCCGCCCCAGCGGTAGGGTGTGTAGGGTGTGGACTTGTCGAGGTAGGTTTGGTAGATGCGGCCGTATTTTGTGGTTTGCGCTGTGACGGCGCTGAAAGGGGTGTCTGGTTCTGGGGAGTCCATGGCTGTTGTTGTCGCTGTTTCACGTGGAAGGAGAGATGGCGATGGCGACGGCGAGGAATTGGGGGTGAAGTGTCTGCGCGCGGGGGCGATGGCGGGTGAGTGCAGAGGCGACGTTCTTGTTGAGGGACTCGTGTCAAAAAGTGTAAAGGACGAACTTCAATACGTCGCAAGGCTGGGGCTTAGATCGCCGCCGCCGCCGCCGCCGCCACCGAACCCCCCAACGCGCTAGGACAAAGGCAGACAGCTTCCCTTCCCCCCTAGCGCAAGGTGGGATGACGGGCATTTACCGAGGTGCCGATACTACCCACTTGCATACGGTAGCTTCTGAGCTCATGCCTACTCTTTCTCTCTTTTTCAATGTAAATACATACCTTGTCTGAGCTAGACCGCACGCCGGAGCTCAATTCACTACACATAAGATGCAGGCACTACGATCAGCACCGCGAGCGGCTTCGCAATTCCGGTCTACGGGTCTACCCAGACTCGTGAGGGGATATGCGACGACGAGGTCATTCGAGCATCTGCTTGTCTCAGAGGCCAAGCCTGGTGTTGGTCTGAGTATGTCCCCATTCCATACTCTCCAAGAACATACACTTTAAGAACATTATATCTAACCAATACCCCCCAGTCCAAATCAACCGCCCCAAAGCCCTCAACGCGCTCTCCACCCCACTCATCCTCGAAATCAACCAAGCCCTGCGCGACTTCCAATCCAACAAGACCATCGGCGCCATCGTCCTCACCGGCTCCGAAAAAGCATTCGCAGCCGGCGCCGACATCAAAGAAATGAAAGACCTCAGCTTCAGCGACGCCTACGGCAACGACTTTATCGAATCCTGGTCCGACCTCGTCACCTTCCTCAAGAAGCCGCTCATCACGGCTGTAAACGGGTACGCGCTGGGCGGAGGCTGTGAACTCGCCATGATGGGCGACATCATGTATGCCGGGCCCAAGGCAGTGTTTGGCCAGCCCGAGATCAAGCTCGGCGTGATTCCTGGCGCGGGCGGCTCTCAGCGGCTGACCAAGGCGATTGGGAAGTCGAGGGCCATGGAGATTATTCTCACGGGTGATAATATTTCCGCGCAGCAGGCGAGCGAGTGGGGGCTTGTGAGCAAGGTGTTTGAGACGCCCGAGGAGTGTGTCGACGGGGCGATTGCGACGGCGGAGAAGATTGCGGGGTATAGCCAGATTGCGGTCAAGGCGGCCAAGGAGGTGGTGAATAAGAGTCAGGAGCTGGGGATCCGCGAGGGTGTCGAGTATGAGAGGAGGGTGTTCCATGGGCTGTTTGGCAGCGAGGATCAGAAGATTGGTATGGCGGCTTTTGCGGCAAAGGAAAAGGCAAAGTGGGCGAACAAATAGATGTTGGTGGTGGGGAGAGATGAACCGACTTCATCTTGGACAAAGTATGTCGACTATACAGCTTCTTCTCTATTCTCCAGTACCACCATTTGAAAAAACCACGAAGCTAGATTTCAACTTCGATCCGAAAAAGTACATGCTATGAAACTGAGCTGCGCATGTCTCGGCCCCTCTCGATAAGCTTATCGGCAGCCACATGATAACCCGCGCACGCGTGCACGAATGACGCGAGTCACTCATGTGGGGAAACTGGAACATTCCCATCTGACACGCCCACGCCCATGCCATGCCGCCGTTCATCCAAACACCTTCCACCCCGCATGTAGTACACCATCACACACCATGGACACGACACCCCCGTGGCTACGCGACGCCATCAGATTCGCTCTGACAGCAACTGCATCAACCGAAACCCCGTGGTTCGCACACGACTACGATGCCTTTCGCGCGGCGGGCGGCGGCGACCTTGTCGATCCCAAAGACCCCGGGAAAGACCCGCGGTTCCGCAAACTGGTCGAGGGCATACTGTTCAGTCGGCGGCTGCTGAACACGTACAATCTGGTGTTGCTGGGTGTATTGGCAGTGTTTACGGCGTGGCACTGGGCGGAAAAGGTCGTGCTGCTGCACAGGCGCAAGAGCATCGTGAACCGAGCTGACAGGACCGCCGCGCACGCAGAAGAAGAAGAGGAAGTCTGGAGTAGCTCGAGTAGCACGCTTGAAGGAAACGCGACACCACCTGATTCCGCCGCCGCCGCCGCCGCCGCCGCAAAGAAAATAGATTCTGTCGATGCCGATGCCGATGAATCGAGTCCTCTCCTCCGCGCTCACCAGCACCCGCGACCGCAGCGAAAGAGACGTGGACTATGGACGCCATACTACAAACTCAAATCCATCCTCCAATACCAACCCCCGCGCCTCCCCCTCGTACACAAAACACTCCCTACCAACGCCGTCTCGCTACTCGTCATCGCATGGGTAGCACTAAACGTCTTTTACAACTTCTACCGCATGCCCCTCTCCTTCATGTACCTCTTCGTCTTTGCGGATCGCTGCGGAATCATCTTCATCGCAAATCTCCCGCTGCTCTATCTGCTCGCGGCAAAGAACCAGCCGGTGAAGATGCTGACGGGGTATTCGTATGAGAGTCTGAATATCTTTCATAGAAGAGTGGGCGAGCTAGTGTGTTTGGAAGCCTTTTTGCATTTTCTGGGTATGCTGGCTGTGTGGTATGGTATGTTGCGGCATTTGGGCTTCACGCTCGCACGATTCTTGTTTAACAGGGTTGTGCTGTTGGGTCTAGCCGCGCTGGTTGCGTATGAGGTTATTTACTTTACGAGTCTAGGGAGCTTCCGGAAGAGGTGGTACGAGGTGTTTCTGGGCCTGCACGTCGTGCTCCAGGTTGCTGGGCTGGTCTTCTTGTGGTTCCATCACCATACTTCGCGGCCGTACGTTGGCATTTCCCTTGCGATTTGGCTCGTCGACCGTGTCGTATATCGCATGTGGTTGAAATCCAGCACCCACCCCGCCACCCTCACCATCCTCGAAGACGACGAAACCCTCCTCTTATCCTCAAACTGGGCCATCGACACCAAGAACAAGACACCCAGAACCCTCCTAGCCAAAAACATGGCACAAGGCTGGAACCCAAACGAACACATCTTCCTCTCCGTACCCAGTCTCTCCCGCAAACACGCCATCCAATCTCACCCCTTCACCATCTTCTCCGCCGCCCCAACACACACCCCGTCGTCAGCGCAAGATGATGATGATGCACAACAAGAAAGAAAACATGCATGGTTCTCGCTCCTCATCCGCCCTCAAGCCCCATCAGGCTTCACTCACACCCTCCTCCGCCACGCACGCGACGCCCTCCCTGCACCCACACACCTCCGTATCCGCCTCGACGGGCCCTACGGCTCATCGCACGCACTCGACCTCCTCTCCGCGTCTTCAACGGCTATGCTAGTCGCAGGTGGCTCTGGCATCGCGGTCGCGTATCCATTGTTGTACGCCCTTCTACATCCTTCACCTCATGACGATCCTGAGATGAGGCCAAGCACGCAGAGAAAGGTCAAGTTGTTGTGGATAACGCATTCCCCGGACCATAGATTGTGGATCCCAGAGGATAAATTGAAAGAGTTGGAGGATTGGGGGTTGGATGTTTTGGTGCCGCCGCCGACGAGTTTGGCGGGGAGGCCGGATGTGGGGGGTATTGTGAGGGAGTGGGTGGAAGAAGAAGGTGAGGGAGAGGGGATGAGTGGGGTGGTGGTTAGTGGGCCGGATGGGTTGGTGAGGGATGTTAGGAATACGGTTGCGGGGTTGATTGGGGAGGGGAGGGATGTGCATGTTCAGGTTGAGAAGTTTGGGTGGTAGGGTTTTGTTGATTTACATGGGTTTTTGGAGTCGGATCTTGGGTTTTGTGTGGATGGAGTTAAGTTGGTGTTGGTGTTTGTTGTGTTTATGAATGGGCTTAGTTGGAGTTTGTTGTACCTGGGTGGTAGGGCTTGATATAGATTCGCTCTCTCTAGCATGTAAACAGCGATGTTGCCTCTAACTGCATCAAGTACTGCTCCCCTAGATTCCCCTGTACTTGCATACAAATCCCGCCATACAACGATCCCAACCTCGTTGCTACCCCTTCCGGCCACTCGTCATCTTCGTCGCGCGCCGCATCTACGCCTCTGGCGCTTCTCTATACTCGTCATGCGGAGTATACACCCAGCCTTGCCGAAATAGCCACCTTGAGGTAAAGCTCGTTAGGACGTGGCGTTGAACTTTTACCACTACTGTACCTTATTGCCGCTAATACCACGAAAAACCTAGATCAGCCTTGCAGCCCTAAGCACCTAGCGCAAGACCGGCGGTTAAACGCTTCCGTAGCCAGACGTACCTTTTAGCGTATTCTTTAACCTGGGGGGGGAAACGTTGACGACTACCTACCCCCTACTTGGGCCCGGATCAGTGTAGTGGGCTGCAGCTAAGGAGTTGGTGCAGCCGCACTTGAGATCACATGTAGACGAGGCTTGCTACTGTATTGTAACCTGACGCAGTGATGTTCCGAGCGTGCTGGCTGCTTTAGGTGGACGAATACTCTCTTTGGACTTAAACTGGAGGGTGAAAAGAATCGAATTTTGGACTTGAGAGATGACGTCGCATGAGCATCGTTCGCTTGCTGTCAAAATGGTAACAACAACACTTCTTTTTTTCTTTTCCCGACCCCAGCAAGCTCTCAAACTGCGCCTTTTGTAGCTTCAAAGCGATGAGGTAGGCCAAGTTTTGACCAGAACCAACCAGAAACGCCAGAGATCGAGTTCCCGCGCCTTGGTGAGCAGAAATAGATGAGCAGTACGTCCTTATCTGGCGTAGCGGCTGTACTGATGACATGGCGCGGCAGCCTTACCACGCTATCCACATTTCTAGCTTGCTTGGTCGGTTCAACGCGCTGCTACGGGGTGGTCGATAGCGCCCCGCTCACCGGCCCGTACCTTGAACTTTCTTTTTTGTACAAAGGAGATGGGAAGCATAGGTTGTATGAGTGGCTTACTGCCAGCAGTATACGTAAAAAGGCTCCTCGACGACCATGTTCACCAGGAGCATGAGCATATAAACTCTACGTGCATAGTATCAGCGCATACATGGGGTTCACTGGGAGCAACGAAAAGTCGCCCTACTCGAATCACGTACAACTAGTCTCGCCGCTGCTTGCCCCTGAGCCCTGTTGACTTTTAGCTTACCGACGGTCCGTAAGAGCGACAACGATGGCTGGCTGAAGTACACAAAGTAGCCAGCTGGAGCTTGAGAGGCAATTATTGGATTCGGTTTGCCTGACCAGATTCGATACATAGTAACAAAGCCAAAGTAAAGAGACCTGGACACGCGCATAAAGGTCGCTGGGGTCGCCATCTTTCCCCACCGCAGGATTTCCTGACTTGCTTCCAAAGTGTAATCTCAACGTCGATGATGCGTTTCTTCCTGTTTCTCCTCGCCATTGCAGCGTCTGAGACATTTGCGCGTGGAACCCTTACGAATACGGTCGGCGCAACGACAGTGACTAGCCAATCATGCTTGACAGGCTACACGAAGACATCGAGGAACGGCGCTGTCCCGACGTCGACCGTCACATTTCGAATAAAGATACCAAAAGTCCGCATCACGTACAAGAACTCGACGCCAGTTCAGACAGTAACGCCCAGTCCTGTGACTTCAACTTCGACCGTCGTTAGTACTTCGGTAACCACACAGACTGAACCTGGTGGCACCGACACTTTCAGGCAAGCTCGGATGGAACCTTTTACATGCTCATGCTCATGCTAACTCTCTGCAGCACCACATCAACAATCTTGCTTACTATCGAGACGACTTCTGTCCTGTCAGTGACTACATCCACCGTCACAGAAACGACTACTATTTCCACTACCTCAACCTCTGTAATCCCCACAGACGCTGGCTACATCCCGATCCAGGTTTCTTCAGGAAAGACAAACTACGTGGCGCCTGCAAAAGCGCGGAGCATCGGCCATGCACGTCGGCGCCCACAAGAAGTTCAGCGTATGGAAGGAAGAGGCGCCTCCACAATGTGCAGTACTGGTTACGAATACCCATTCAGTGTCACCTGTACGTCACTTCACTCTGACATCGATGGCGCAAACACCATCACACAGGATCTGTGCTAAAACAACTCCAGGCACAAAACGCATTCAGATCGAATACATTGTCGAAATCATCGTCATCAAACCCACAGTCACAACGACTCTTGCTCCCAAAACTGCTACCGTTACATCAACATCTGTAACAACCAGTACTGTAATCGTCGCACCGAAAGCATCAACCACACTCACATTCTCCACCACCTCCACCGTCGCAGTCCGCAACACCAGACTCTCAACCGCCACAACCACCACCACCGCCACCGCCACCGCCGTAGCCGTCGCCACCCGTCTCGCCGCATGCGACAACTTTGCTCTCGGCCCACGCATAAGCACCGGAAACTATCTGTTCGACTTCACGCCACAGAGTCAGGGCACCGTCAGCATACCCACAGTCGCGGGCTCGTATGAATGCTGCGCTCTGTGCTTCAACACGCCCAACTGCCAGTTTTCTGTATATAGCGTCAGTGGACAGCAGTGTAATCTCTACACCGGCTCGTCGTGTCCGGCCGGTCAACCCCAGTCCGCTAGTTTTAGTGAACTAACGCAGTCGAATTCGCTCAACACTATTTATGTGAATGGGCCGTGTGGAAGCCTGGTTGGAAGTGGGATTCGTGAGTGAGAGCCATTTCGGCTTCAAATTAAGGGGGTAGACGAATAAGGATAACGTGTGCTGTATCTATAGTCGTGGAAGTGAAGGCGAAAGAGAGTAGTTTTGACGTGTTTGGGTGAGGAAATGAACAACAGCAGTCACTCTTTACTGCAGGCACTAAAAGAGTAGTAGAAGATATGAGATAAGAACTTGTCATGTTGCATTACTCACTACCAAAGGAAGGCCAATACATCGGCTCCATACATATAACCCAGACGCCAGTCAATCGACAATACCCTCCAACGCCAGTAACTGCTCCTCCCAAACGCCTATTCTCTTGTCCATCCCACCCCCACCCCCACCCCCACCCCCACACTCTGTCTATCTACCCGCCCTAGCACTCTCCCGATTCTCCTTCTTCTTCCTCAAATACGCACTAATCTGCTCGACATGGGACACAAAAAAGCACCTCGCCGCATCATTCTGCCACACCAACACCCCCAGCGCACTCGCATAACTCAACACATCCCTATACTCAGCATCACTATTAAACTCGCGCATCAAATACCCCGTCGTCGTCTCCACCCTCTCCCCCTCATACTCCCACAGCCGGATCTGATCCATGACCGTCGGCGGGATATACGGCACCGTCTTCTGCATCTGGGGATGCGCGTACGTGGTGAGATAGGAAATGATTTGCGAAGAAGTGATGCCCGATTGCACGGCTTTGTGGACGGATTCTTTGGTCAGTTTACCTGACACGAGGTTGGGGAAGCGGTGTTGGAGTTTTGTGAAGAGACTCAGGATGGCGATTTGGATGAGGCTGTTAGTGTAGGCGTAGAGACGGTAGTTTGTCTCGATGATGATGAAACCCTTGTTTGCGGTGGCCGAGGGACCAGCGTTGCCTTGGTTGGCTTGGGCAATGTCGTTGGAGGAGGCGGACATGGCGCTGCCGGAGTCGGAGGTTAGGGTCGTGGCGAGGCGGGTTGGGTAGAAGGTTCGTGCGTTCTTGTCGGAGCGGTAGATGAGGCCCATTGAGGAGAGGTCTTCGAGCATCTGGGATTGTGTGGGCGACAGGGTGGATGTAGAGTAATCTTGGCCTAGTTCGAGGGAGCCGAGCATGAAGAGGAAGGACAGGACCTCGGTTTCGGACATGCCAAGCTTGGTGTTGATGTTAGTATCAATTTTGAGGTGTCGACCAATTCCAGACGACAGTCATCGCGGGGTGAGGTTCAATACTTACTTCGTTCGTCATCTTCAGATACACAATCAACAAACTCCAGACCTGCGCATTCGTCTCTTGCAAAACAAACGAGAAACCATCTTTCGTGATCCTCGGACTCCCATGTATCGTCCTCACGAGATCACCAGTATGTAGCAGCTTCTTCGTCCCAGGGCCGACCTCCGCTCTCGAGATACTGTCCTTGCTGAGTCCAGCCGCACCGCTCACCAGATAGTACAGTATACCTTCCCACTGCGACCTCGAATATTCGTCCAGAAAGTCTACGCTCAACCGCTTTCCGCCACTCTCTTCTCTCGTTGCTGGGACGCCAAACGAGCGGTGCGTACCAGAGCCCTCGAGGGCGTTTCGCAAGCTCTTCTGGAAGCCTGTGCTAATGGTCCATGCCATGGCGCCGTCATCTTGTTTTACTTGGGCGACAATGTGCAGGCGTTCGAGGGTAAAGAGCGCTTGTTCTTTCTCTCTGCGGGCTGATGGCTTGAACCATGCGTCGAGGTCGGCGACGGGGAAGGACGTGGGTCTGTAGAGCATTGCCATGACTATGGATTTGGCTGCGATTTTGTTAGCTCCACTACATTGATATGTATTGTACGCGCTCACCGAGATGTGGAAGCATGCAGCGGTACACCGCCAACACAGTTGAGGGCTGCTCATACAGCCTCTTGTGCGTCGCAATAGGTAGACCCTCTAGGTATTCCAGCGCCTGTGCAGACGACGAGGCCGACATCGTGGGGAGATGTGGAGAAGAATCTGTCGGCCTACCGCCGTATTATCATGTTCGTAGCAGACAGTATCGCGAGATCGGGCGGAAGAGACGCGTGCGTCGCGCCGTTTGGTCTGCGCAAAGTGAAGTTGCAGGACAGGCAACTAGACAAAGTACGTGGATGACGCGCCGAGCAAGCGGAAAGCTGACCCCACAAATTCCGCTCCACCCTTGTCTAGCTTCCGAGGTACGTGGGCTAACTGCCGAGCGGAACCACGACATCACTCTTCGCACATCGAGCAACAAGGACCAAACATGCCAGCATTGAAGTTTGTAAGATCTGTGAGTATCATCGTGGTAGTTTAATTATAGTACAAGTTGATTCTGAGCAATTGAACAGGTCTGGGAATCTTTCCGAGCCAACTCCGGCCTGGAGCTAAGGTACTTTTCGTACCCAGATAGCATGCCATAACACTAACAAACTATCCTTCCTAAGATTACTAGATGGTGTGAGTACACGCTTATCATGCCGAAGGCTCAAATCTGATCCTACGCTCAGCTGCGAGTAACCTCGGCAGTCCCAGGACGTGTCAAGTTTGAGCTCGACATCCAGAAAGAGCATACAAACAGACTTAACATCCTCCACGGCGGCACCATAGCCAGCATGGTCGATCTCGGCGGCTCTCTAGCAGTAGCTTCTCGCGGCCTCTTCGCAACCGGTGTTTCCACCGACCTAAACGTGACTTACCTCTCTTCAGGCGGCAAGATTGGGGATTTGATCAAAGCCGAGGTGACGTGTGATAAATGTAAGCCTACCGTCGTTATCAAGATTCCCCCAAAAGATCTACTGATTGATAATGTGCAGTCGGCAAAACCCTGGCTTTTACATCTATCGCCTTCAGCAACGGCAAAGGCGAAGTCTTTGCACGAGGAAGTCACACCAAATATGTGGCCTTGGCTTGGAAGGACCCTAATAACATTGTCGAGGAACTTTCGCCCAAGCCGGAGAAGAAAGACTAAGTACAGCAAGGATTCAAGGATTTGGTACGAATGTCCTATCTGTACATGACGCCTAATCATATGGTATGGATGTGCACGTTTTTGCTCGCAGGCGCTTGCTTCTCGATCTCTGGTTTTGTGCTTCGCTGATTTACCCTCGTCGTCGCGTATCGTAACACCGTTTGCCTCTGAAGATTCATATCGTCGTAACATCGTTGACACGTGTTTCATCATCCCCATCGTAACATCCTTCCCACTTTCCAACGTCTCCATTAGCCTCACGAGTAATCCGACTCGGTCTCCTGATTCCTCTCTGCCACGTCCTCACCCTTCGCCTCATCGGTTTTGTTCCAACCCTTGCCCTTCATCAAGTTGACCAGACTGGCCTTCCTTGGAGTCAGCTTCCTGATAGCCCGTCCCAACGGTCCAGCTCCATTTGCGGCTCCAGCCCCAGGTACAGGTCCTGCCGAAGTCACATTCTCTTCTTGTTTACGAGATGACATCAGCGAGACATCGGCCGGGTTGCCGAGAAGCTTGTGGTCTTTTCGGTACTTGTACTCAAACTCCTGGGTTCAATTAGTGTGACATTGAAGACATTGAAACTGACGCCAGATAGTGACGACATACCCAAAGGCTATCTGCTGCTTGATCGGAAGTACATAGCTCGTGCAGTTGTTCGAGTATGTAACACGCCGCGAGCTTCTCTTGCGTCAATTTGCATTGTCCCAGGGGGCCGTCAGGTTGGTAGTTTGGGTTCAGTTCGGCGTCCATCGCCTCCGTGCGCCACTTGTCATATCGTGCTTGGAAACGTCCGGCCCAGTAAAGCGGTGGCATGTAGTCCTTGACCTTCTGAATGTCAGCAACTTCAAACGTTCCTTCTTCTGAGACACTCCATGGTCTGGTTGACGAAGAACCCGACGTAGTTACCGAACCCTCTAGTGCCGTGGTTGGCACTGAGGGAAACGCTGCAAGGCTGACACTAGATCCACTGGACTCCATGGACGATGCCAGCCCTCCTCCGGGTTTGTATGGCGGATGTTTGGGAGTATAGTTCCCCTCATCCTCGGTCTCCTCGGGAATCGACTCGAACGAGTTTGCGTCCGATACATCACGGTCGTGACGAGACTGAATGGTGTCCTTCTGGTCCATGCGTATTGGCTGAACCAAGTTCGGGAAAGAGGCTGTCCTGTACTGCTCCGGGATTTGGGGCACTGGTGGAGTGACTTCCCTCTGGGTCCCAAAGTTGTGGAAGGTATAAGAACGTGGAAGTTTGCTCACCTCATGTGTCGTTACTGCCAAAGCGCGTGACGATCGCCACACACCACCCAGACCATTAGGTGTACCCAATGTCTTCCTCTGTAGATCTCTATCCATATGCGATCTGGGCAAGGCTGTCTTGGTTAGATCGAACGTCTCAGGAGTTGGTGCTGAAGAATCCAGATCGTAAGGCTGCACAGCTGTGACCTTGGGTTCCTGTGGTGAGGCCGGCGTGTGTATCTCTGTCTCTTCTTTTGGTGGTATTCGCTTTACCGTCACCGGCGTTTGTTGCGCAAACTGTGAACTCATCCGTTTTCTTACGGTCGGTGGGGTCGCAAAGCTAGGCTCCCTGCTTTGGGGAAGTCGTGGCCCTGGTCCAAACGACCTCCTGTTGTTCAAAGTACAGGGAATTGCCAAAGACTCCCTCTTCAGTGTTCGCTCCTGGATTTGCGACCGCCTGTATGTAATGCGCCTGTCCGTGGGGATATTCTCTTGCAGAACTGACTTCTGAGCCATTGGAGATGTGGCAGTCTGCTTAGGTCCCGGCCGTCTCGGGGCCATGAACCGCGCCGATTGTGACTGGTTGAAGTCATTGATGAGGTTCGGCGTTGTTTGTGATCGCACTTGGTATGGATGCTTCACCGGGGAACCATTGTTGGCGGCTGCTAACGCGTGCGCTGTTGCGATATGTTTGATCTGCTGTGAAGCACGGTATGACGCGTGTTGATGAACATGTACCCGTGGATTAGAGCGACGGCGCTCGACTGATGGTGGGCTAGGCGTAGGAATTTTCGAAGGTGCTGAATCTGGCTCTGGCCGAGGCATTGTCGCGATGGAGTGTAATTTCACCGCTCCTTCCACGTCCGCAGTGAACGAATTAAGCTCTGGTCTGACAGGCAGCGGAATGAAACTCAGTGTACGCGATCGAGGTAATGGCTTGGGTGTGACATCGACATCGGGGCCTATGGGCAAGATTCTGTTCAATGGGCTTGCCGCAGGCTGCTCGGATGCGCCATCGGGGCGTTTGGGTGGCGTCAAAGGACGCACTGGTGAGAGTAGAGGTTCACACACAGAGTCTTCGGTAGTAATGTCGGGCGCAGAGGGCTCGGTAACAGCCAGTGACGGTACACTCACCTGCTGACGTCCTGAGGTCGTCTTCCGCTGCAAGAGGGGGTTTGAGATGAATGCGAAGCCATAACTCAGCTTCCTTCGAAACTTAGTAGCGCCATTTTCATGAGGTTCGCCATTCGCCGTCTGGTCAGCTGCTGGCTTTTCTCTCCAGCCTACCATTGCTGCTGCTTCGCCTTCACCCGACCGAATGGACTCCCACTGAGCGCGAATTTGCTCAAATTTCTGTCGATCTGGATATGTTAGCATGGCTATAGCGTGGTGCGAGGCGTGCGTGGACGAGAAGGACTTACCCGCGCGGTGTCGTTGTGGGTGATGTTGTTCTTGAGATGATAAACATGGAAGGCGTGAGGGAGCTCCCTCCAAACAGACGCGACGTCATGGGAAGAAAAGACGCAGTCACAACAACACAAGTGGAAAGCGCAACTGCAAACAGTTCCGAACACTACAACTACCTATGCTCTTGGCTCCAGACCGGCGTACTCATGATCTTTCACCAGTGACTAGCTGGCTGGTAGCTGCGACCACTGTTGCATGCTTTCTATTCTCTGCAGTGAGATACTGCGACACTACTCCAGTGAGCCTGAGGCATTTTGCTAAGATGCACCCATGAACCACCACTTCTAGCATGTGAGAATTGCAATGCGACCGAAACCATGCATGCTTGCTGACAATATCTGGAGAATCTTGTACAATGCCAGAGATGATATCGAGAGATGAACGGCATTGAATGGATTCGAAAATTGGAGACTGAAAAGCACAACAAAAAGATCGATAGGAAGGTGCGTAAGAAACCGGAAACGACGGGATTTACCAGAAGAGAAGGAGAGACCAACGTTCGTCCCGGCTCGAGCGGCCTCGGAAAGAATATGTGCTTACGCCCGTTTTCTTCGCAAAGCAGACCGTGAAAGGACGTTAGAGCGACCTCCATAGTTTGTTCCACAAGCGCTGAATTGGCAGGTACTAAATGGGCACAACAACTTGCGGTGAACATCTGCAGTCAAACCACGAAGAAAGGTCTCGCAGAGTCATCGTCTGAAGCTCAATCTTGTACAACAGACAGAGCACCTGCCCCGGCGACTAGAGAGCAAGCTCACGTTTCATCGATGACGTTCCAGACCAGAGCTCGGGCGCAGAGAAGACAAAATTAAGGAGCGTAAGCAAACGTCTGAGCCACGCTTAGAGCATGTGGCTTGGGAAAAAGAAGATTACTATAACACGTCTTGATGAGTTATTCAGAACGACCACTAGAGTAACGTCGTGATAAGATGCGAGGGAAGCTCGAGGACCGAACACCAAAGGTTCTACCAGTAGCGCCAAGGTGACGGCCCGAGCAGCTCGGAAAGAGATATCCCGCCCAGCGCTAGCGCGATGTGTGACATGCATGCCCAGGTGATCTACCCATCTTAGCATCATCATCTACAACTACAACTCACCTCGCATCCCACCATCTACAAGCTTTCGCACGAGCGGAACCCAGCGGAGCCTCATGACAACCATGCCAAGCGTGTTCGGCTTCCCCTGACACTTCGGGCCCAATTCGTCCGTGCCCGATCAGCTGCTCACCCTCGTATTTCCCCGGAATAATCTACACCAGACCCAACCTTGCTGGCTTGCATGAGCTCTAAGTGCCGGCCTCGGTACCATATGTGTGTAGCTAGGCAGGAAGCGGTCCTATATCCGGACTCGGCCCCGCAGTGCTAGTAATATATTCTGGGGTACTTAGCCTTCATATGGTATGTTTCAGGGTGATCACGGTAGTATTTCGTTGCTTATGATACTGTGGTAAGATGGTGGTCACGGAGAATCTCTACTTGCGTCCGGCTGGATGGCACTCAATTTAGGGGCAGAGGTGGCGGACGGTAGGTATATAGACAGGGTGTTTGTACACTGAATTTCCTTTCATCAGCTTTGCATCGTCTTCACAATTCCCAGTTCGAAGTCATCAATTCAAAATACTCTTCGCCATGCATACTCCAAGTCTTTTGTCGGTAGCCGTGCTGGCTGCTACCGCTCTGGGTGCTCCCAGTAGCTCTATCGAGAAGCGTGCGCAGACAGTATACCTTGCAGGAGACTCGACAATGGCGAGAGCAAATGGCGTCACTACAGGTACGTATTGGTACGCACCAACGCATCAGAAGGCCACTACTAATCATCGCGACTAGGCTGGGGCGTCTTCTTCCCATACTCCGTCACCCTCCCAGTCGTCAACAAAGCCATCGGCGGCCGCAGCTCCCGTTCCTACACCGTAGAGGGCCGCTTCGACGAGATCGTCAACCTCGTAAAGCCAAACGACATTGTTATTATGGAATTCGGTCACAACGACGGCGGCGGCCTCGGTAGCGGCGACAACGGACGCTCGGTCTGCCCTGGTACTGGCTCCGAGACATGCCAGTCTACATACAACGGCCAAGCAGTTACAGTCCACACATTCAACTACTACCTTACCGAGGCTGGCAAGAAGCTCATTGCGAAGGGCGCCAAGGTCATCGTCAGCAGTCAGACACCGAACAACCCTTGGGAGACTGGCAGCTTTGTGTACACCGACGGTGGAAGGTTCGTCGGTTATGCGCGGGACGTAGCCAAGGCGTTGGGAAGCAATGCCATGTACGTTGATCACGGTGCGTACACGGCGGACATTTTCAAGACTATGGGCAAGGCACAGGTCGATGCGATTTTCCCGCAAGATCACACCCATACTAGCCCAGCTGGTGCGGATATCGTTGCAAAGGCCTTTGTCAAGGGTCTGCAGTGTGGCGGTGGCGGATTCTTGGAGGGATTTGTCAAGAACGCGACAGCGAGCATTCCAGGCAAGTGCTTGTAGGAAGATGAGGACGATAACGAGGCGCGGTTTCTATCGCTAATACCGGTGGTACTCCTGCTTTCTTGAACATAGCTTTCTATGTATATATTGAACTAACGATCAAATTTCAAACGTACAAAGTAACAAATTACTACTCTCTTGTGTTCCGGTTCTTTCATCTCATTCCCTCAGATCCATTTCTCGCCCTTGCCAAGATGCGACACGAAAGCACCGCCATCTCCACTGGCAACACTACAAGAGTCGACAACTTTCAGTACAGCCTTGACTGATTCTTCTGGCGTAATAGGACCTTTGAAGTCTGGTGAATAATCCAGGAACTTCTGCGACATGATCCCAAGCTTCTGCTGATCATCTTCCGACACTAAGTTTTGGTCAGCTTATGCATTCATCGTTATCACTGAAGAGATGAAGACTTACGACCATCATACAAACCCGTTCCTACTACTCCTGGGGATATGCTCAGAAACAGGACTCCATCTTTGGCGTACTCAGCGCTGAACTTCGCAACGGCCATGTTCACCGCCGCCTTGCTGATTGAATACGGTCCATCCTCGGTTATGTTGTATTTGCGTGTTAACTCCGCATCACCCATACCACTGGAGATAGTCACGACTTTCTTGGCATTTCCTTTGAGAACGAGCGGCATAAAGAGGTTGAAGAGGTGAATGTTGCCGACGACGTTGACGCTGAAGAGCTGATTGAGACTGGCTTCCATTTTGGCTGGGTCTCTTCCTCTTTCGTATTGTTAGAAACCATGGCATTGGAACTGGACGCTGGTGAACTTACAGAACCGAAAATCCATCAAATTCACCAGACACAAGCCCTGCGCTTGCGATTAGGTAGTCGAGACTTCCGTTGGTGATTTTGGACGTCGCATCAACGGCACTCTTTAGCGACTCGTAGTTGGTGAGATCGCCTTGGACGAGGTGGATGTTGCTTCTGCTCCACGATGCAGTCTTGGCTTCGGTGTCTTTCACGTTGCGGACAAGACCGATGACGACGTTGTTGGAATCGCTGGAGATGATGTCGAGGAATGCAAGACCGATTCCTCGGGAAGCTCCGGTGATGAGGTAGGAAGGCATGTTGATGTGATAGCTAAGGCTGCTTGAGATCTGAAGTGGGTTGGAGATTGTAACGTCTTGAAGATTGCAGTGTTTGATGGTGAATTGATGCTATGCTACGGACGCTGGGTGAGGCTCTTTATATCATCTCTATAAGCCATGCTATTCCCCCGTTTTGGTGCGGCGAAAGCATGTATACCACTCTGGCTTCATAATCAACGGTATAAAGCTCGCGGATTTTGACCAAAATCCTGTTTTGAGAAATACGCAATGGACGAAGGTTGCGACGTTGGGTGCTTGGCGGTGACTGAGGCTGACGGAGAACTCGCAGATAGTTGCTTCGCGTCCGATTTCGGTAAAGCGTGGCCTTAGCGGCATTTGGTGTGATTCGCTGGGTATCGCAGGTGCGGGGCGGGCGCATTACGGGAGATCTCCTACCAGCTCCTGCCACCAAGGATTTCCAAGTCTTTCGATTCTAACATGCTTCTGGTAACATCTGACTCTGCTTCGTGTCTAGTGCGTCCAGTAGCTTGCCTGATGCATCTTCATGTTCTCGATTTCTCATAGGATGCGTCGCAATTTCATCGCAGCGCTTACCCAGGAGGCTGCCTTCAGCTGAGCACGAAGAAATGACTGCGGCAAAGAGTGCGGCAAAGGGTGTGACAAAGGGCTGCTGGACATGCAAGGGTAGGAACTGGGTTCGTGGATGCTCGTGTAACACCCGATACTGACATCGTTTTTAGATCGCAAGGTCTCGTGTGACCGCGCCGTACCAGTCTGCAACAGGTGTGCGAAATCCAAACGCGTATGCGGCGGTTATGGCGTCCGTCTCTCGTGGGTGAAGAACAATGACCAGAAGAAGTTGCTTCTTGAACCTGGGCATCAAAAGACACAGCACACGGGAATTTGGCATCAATCCGGGCACTGGATCAACGTCTCGTCTACCGACATTCGTCTCCACATCCTTGCTAAAGCTACTATTGGTGGAGGTAAGACCCTAGACGCCTATTTTCTGGCATAATTTGACAATTGCTCAGTGGAGAGTAGACATTTCAGAAGGGAACAGCTTGCATTGCCCAGGCTTACCCAGTCCGTGGCTTCGGGATTACCTAAGATAGGGGCCAGCGACGCGCAACTAGTACAGTATTGTGAGTCTACTTGCATGAAGAGAGCTTGCCCAATGCTGACTGGTCGCAGTTGAGGACGTAGTCGTTGGAATTCTACCATCTGCAGGCCGTGAAAAAACTGAAGTCGGACGCCTGTTGTTACGGATGGCTTTGTCAGGGCGTTCCATATCGTCAATGGCTCTACTACTATCCCTAGTTGCGTTGGCCTCTCGCCATTGTGGGCACGATATGATCCATGCAGCTCGTGCCAAAAATGCAGCAATAAACGCGCTCGTAAGCGCCACAAGTCCTGGACTGGACTCGGATGCCAGCATCGAACACATTGCCACCGGCCTGGTTCTTTGCTTAGTCGAAGTAAGTTGTCATCCCCGAGAGAATAGTACGAGACTGATGCGATGCCATCATGACAATAGACAGATCTGGACTGCGACTGGATAGGCCATTTATGCGGCGCAAGGAATATTGTTCCTACCGTTGATCAAAAACCACATCCTATTGGAAGTGATGCAGCTATCATACTCAGCTGGCTGCACTACTTTGTCACATTCACCCGCTTCAGCTTTCGTCATTGGCGCACCTACATGATTCGATCAACCTCACACGAGCTTGGTTTCAAAGCCACTGATGACGCGTGTCTGATGCAGTACCGTATCGCTCGCAACGCTTTCGTGGAGAATATGTCGAGTATCTCCACATATGCTCACCCTTTACTTCAACTTCTCGCCGAAGTCTTTGAGACACGACTGTACGCATCTGATCCGCTGTATCATTCGATTCACTATCAAAGATTTGTAAACAGCCTTAAGTCTCGACTGAATGACGTTAATCTCGTTCCGAGGGATGAAGACAGAGAAAGCGACAAGTACTATTGCTTGGAGATAACCCGACTAGCAGGCCTGATATACCTTGAGCGCGTCTCCATCAACTTCTCGGGCCAATCCACACAGCTAGACCATTGGAGAAAATGTGCACTATGCATACTCGCCAAATTGAACATATATCCGCCGTCTTTCGCCATATTCATTGTTGGCTGCGAGGCTCATGCAGACGAAGAGCGGGTAGTCATGCTTGACTTCTTCACGAGACTAGAACAAGCTCCCCATCTCAACAGCTTACTGGAAGCCAAAGGACTGGTACAGACGGCCTGGATCCAACACGATCTCGGGGCTGAGGGCGAACTTGAGTACATTCACAAGCTCAATCTGGTGATGAGCTCGCGGGATGTCATACCGAGCTTTATGTAACTCGCAAGTTAGCCATAGTCCCGGGTAGGCGAAAGACGCAACTTGGCGTGAACAAAAACTTCTCGTTTAACTATTCGTTAATATCTAGCGCTGTGTCTCTACTCCCGGCTTACATTGATATTCCAGAGTGCCTCTTCTTCATGTGTCTCAGCATGTTGTCTCTCCTTGAAAACTCCTGCGTGCAACCATGAATCGTACACCTAACCGCAGCCTTCCCTTCGGTATTGTGTTTGGCTGCGATATGTCGCTGCAAGTCCGCTTCGAAACCAAAGGGCTTCTGCGTACAGCTCTCATAGGGGCACTTGGCGCGCTTGTTGTGTATTCGATTGATGTGCTTACTTTCAAATCTTTAGCTTGGTTGTTCATCGATGTTGAGGAAGTCAACTTACTTCAGGTCGCAGCGGCGATGGAAAATTTCTTGACAACGACAACATGTCAACGTCGATCCTTTACGCTGTGTAAAGGATCCTGTAACAGCAGAAAACGGTGACGTGTTTGTTGAGGGACTAATCGTTGGAGTCTCCAACCAATCAGTAGACGCATTGCTGGGTGATGTAAGCCGTGTAGATGGCGTGGAAGAGGTGGCGTCAATGATCTGAGCGACCTCTAAGACCCGAGCTTTCGCTGGGAGAAGGAGGGTAACCATATGGTATTTCGCGATCTTGACCGATAGTTGCGAAAGACTCCGAGGTCTTCAAGTAGGGTCGATGTATGACCGGGTTCACTTCGTGTTCAAATGTATATGGAGATAAAAACTGATCGACCGGTTCCTTCCATTGTGGTGGAATAAAAGCAGAAACAGCTGCAAAGATGGCAACATGTAACGTACTCAACGTATCCGTAAATTTGTTTTGAAAAGACGTAACGACGAGAAAATGGCGAAGACAGTGAAAGCCTTCGCCAACACTGGATTTTTTGTAGGAATGAAGGCTGCCGCGAAGCCAGACACCTCGGTGGCGCGGCCGCGGGGAGTGTGTGACCTTGGCCTTGCGAAGACTGCAAGACGAATGTACTCGAATAATTTTGTCTTTGATAAGAATAAAGTGATGGGGGCTGGGGTACTTCCCGCAGACGGCCGAGGGCCGCTGTGGAAGTGGTTGCAGAGCAGGAAGAAAAGGCAGCTGCGCAAGGCTTATATGCAGAGCGGTTTGAGAGGCATGCTACGGACGGGATCGGCATTTGGTAGGACGATGAATCAGCTCGTATCACTGACCAACTAGGAAGTGTGCTTTCCGTTATGCCTCTGCCTTTATGCAGCCAAGCGTTGTGGCGGAGGCTATGATCACTGCTGGCGGGAGGCTGAAGAGGCTGACGAGGCTGACGGAATGCCTCATTACAAACTTCTCCATGAGAACGGAGAATTTGCATTGGGATCTGTTAGAGATCTGATTCGCATTTTAACAGTCATTCGTTCGTGCTTTGATGAATGTTTTGCTCAAATCGCATCCTTCTTCACAAGAAGCAAACCTGACATTTCACCTAAGTCAGTCTTCACATACGTCTCAGCCCTCTGATTGGTGCGCATAAGACGATCCTCGCCTTGATAACACAACATGCCTCTCGATTGCGGTAGCAAGTGTTTGTGTACATGAATACGTACATCTCTTCCATGCTGACCACAAGCATTCTGATCAGGGTCTTCCACTGTTGTTTCTCCTTCCTTTTCCAGGGCTCCAATCCCGAGGGCTCTGCCCCAATACATCTCGAAGTCGAGGGTCATCTTTATCTTTGTCTGTATGGTGTACACGTACATGGCTAGTACGAGAGAATCAGTAACAAGCTTCTTGCGTAGCAGGATGGAGTCTCATTTTGACGTACCGAAAGAGATTATCCGGCCGTGGGTACTTGTGCTCACGATCTGGACAGAAGGGACAGATATAACCTGGACTCTGGTGAAGAAGGCCATGTCGTATCATCTCATTCTTTCTCTTGAACCCTTTCCCACCCTCGCTTCTTGGGCAACCAGCAACTGGGCAATGATATTGCCTATTTGATGAATGAACGTTGGTATGCGAGCTGCTCTCGTTAGCTAATATCATAAATATGGCTGGCTCTATGTACTTCAGAAGATATTGCGTTTGGAACGGTGCGGCGTTACAACCGGGATAGTCGCATTTGAACCTGTCCAATATATGTGGAGTGGATAGTAGGCCCGAGTTGAGCGGAGGCGGTAATCCCCTTGAAGCCGAAGTGTTATTGAGTGTGACATGTTGAGGTCGAAGGCGACTTTCGTAGGCTCGTTGCACAACTACCTCAGCATCTATAGCAGCTTGTTGTTCGTCAGTCGGTAGAATCGCGATCCGAGCTGCTTCGCGCTCTCTGCGATCATTTTCACGCTGATCTATCGCTTCGGGATTGGGGGATGTATCCATGTCTGCTGTGACATAACTGATTAGCTGAGAAGTTCATTATGGCTTTGTGCGTCAGTTCATGTACGTACTGTCGTCGCCAGAGCCAGAACCTTTGATTTTTCTCTTGATCCAAGAAACAATGCGATCTATTGTACCAAGATGCCGGATACGGTTTATCCCTAGAGGTCCAGAGTCATGAGGCGCAGGTACAAGAGCACTTTGATGCTCGGTGAATACCTTTAGCTCTTCCAACGAATCTTCGCTCACGATAAGGTCGTGGTTGAGATTGTCCAGTAAGAACAGATCGACGGTGATATTGCTCTTATGGTGGTCGGCTGGTCTTGATGGGTTGATCGATGTGACTGCTATGTCGACATGGACATATCCAGAAGTAACCGCTATGCTACCATCTGCTAGCTGTATTGCTTCTTCACCTGGGTACACCGTGAGGCCGCGGTCGGCAGCAAAACAAGGTGACATCAAGTCGATCTCCGAACCGGAGTCTGGGGTCGCTAACGTCTCTCTACGATCCAGCTCGCAGTTCAATAGCCGCCTTGGACTGTCCACCGAGCAAACAGAGAGCGCCTGAAACGCTGGTGTTGGGACGCGTACAAGCCGCTCTCGGTGCTCGGTCATCGTTTTTGTTTGTTCCAGGAAACCCAGGCCCATGATGATAGGTGTTGCAACTTTGAGCAGGACGTAAAACGCGCATGTCATCGTTACCAACGAATGAGTCTCAACACCGAAGGAACATGCTGACTCAATACGACCAACAGCTTCAACAAGCTTCCCGTTGGCTAGCGCGAACAGCTTCTTTTCCGGTAACGCCTCGTATGCCGAGTATCCCAATGTCTTCGCAACTTCATGTGATATGATGTTGACATCAGAACCCGTATCTGCGCACGCTAGTACGGTAGCCAAGATGCCTTGTTTATGAATTGTAATAGGTAGACCCAAGCGACTTTTCCTTGGCCTACGTGCGCTCATCGGAGCGTTTGGTTTGGCCCGCAATGACGATTCAGTGGTCCGGCACAAGGCGTCTGACATGGTCATTGTAGTATGGGATTTGACTGTTTTCACCGGAGAATAGTCAGATGTGACCCGCCCGGCCCCGTCGTCAGACAATGTCTCCGCGTCACTGTCACTGTCTGATAGTAGCGGACCATTCAAACCAAGTGATAGTGTGAGCTGCGGATCTGTAGGGGCCATCTGATGAAACAATAGACTATCCATGAATTCCCATTCAGTTGGTGGAATTTGACGGTGGTACACGTTATACAGCTCTCGTCGTTTTTCTCGACCATTGCCAGTACGTTCGACGTGAATGAGATCCTACCTGGACATGAGTTGTGCTCTGACAGGGATGGTCTCGGAACTTACCAAAGGCGCCTCGCAAGTGTCCTGAGGTAACCATAAAGGCGTGAATGGTAGTGGCGAGCAACGCCCTAGATCAGGGTAACACGGAGTGAGTCCCGGCGAGGCGCAAGTGTAGTCATCTTCGTCAAAATACTCCATGTCGTGTAATCAGTAGGTCTTGAAGAAACCTCCTTGAGGGTGGAAACCGGCAGCGATGAGTATGCTATTCGGCTGGGCTGTGCATGCGATGGCGGGGTCACCAGATAGCCCACGCCACCACTGACCGGTCAAGCAACACCAGCTCAGCCTGCTGCAAGTTCCGAAATGACGGCATACTTCCATCTAGCACCGCCTACGCAGACATGCCGACTGGCAATACTGATGCTGAATCACGGACATATCGTCTCTCTGGGTTTCCATCTCTTTCACACTTCATCGCAAGTGATCGCGACCGAACAACCCTCATATTCAAGCGATACGATGAGCTCGCGGCAAGAAACCTATTGTACCTACAAAGCCAGCTTGCAGAACTTCAGGCCAAGCAACGCACATTCGATCAAGAAGATCTTGCAGCAGATCTAAGCACAAAACAATGCGCACGCAACTACTCAAGCTTTCAATCGGCGGTACTCGCAGATGAAGCTAAACAAAAAGACCGATGGCAGTTGATGAAAGATATCCGAGAGACATTGAAGGAATACCGAGAAGCATTACTATTCGAAAGCACATTAGCCACACTCCCAAGACCATCCAAGAGCGTTCTGCGCGCCTTCCAAACCGAATTCTATAACCAGATTGAAGGCAAAGGCAAGCCGTTTCCTACCCTCGGCGGGCACAGCGCTGGACTGTATGACGACATCGACGACCTAGTCGCGTTGCGAGTTCAGGAGGACCAGGATCGATTGACGGCGTTCGCGCAAGAGCATTTGGCCTTTCTCTTTCCAGATCGCAAGCGTTCGCGCCACGGCATAGCGTACGCGTCGGACCGAGCCATTAGCTCTTTTGTAGCATGGTTCAGCACTTTCTTAGCAGCACTATTACTCATAGGCGCCATCGTTATACTTTATAAAGTGACGTCGTCGGATTGGAGGTTGGGATTGATAGCGGCCTTCACCACTCTATTCGCTGGCAGCGTGGGTCTCTTGACGAATGCGCGGAGAGCCGAACTTTTTGCAGCAACAGCAGCATACGCCGCCGTCCTCGTCGTCTTCGTAAGCGGAGATCTAGGAAACAGTCAATTAAGCACAGCGCCACCAGGCTAGCAACAATCAACAACGTAAATTGACGATATTACAATGATAACCCGCCTCTATATGCTCGCTGGTGTACTTGAGAAAAAAAGAGAAGCCAAGAGCTAAGAAGAAGAGCTAGGCCTAGCACCTCCCGCAGCACTCTCCCTCCTTCCCCAATTCCTCGGTTGCCTCTTCAAAAACGCACCCACGGCACCCAGATAACCCTCGTGTCTCAGGAAATACGCTTGCCGCGTATCCTTGGACCAGAAACGAATAGCATAGGACAACGTATTCATAGTCTGTGAGTGGCCGCCGATAAAGGAACCTCCAAAGTATATCCTCGGCAAGCCATGTTTCTCAGCGTGGAGATGCGCCAGCTGACCGATATTGTTGGATACGGCATAAAGCAGCGATCGCGCCATGTCTTCCGGACGGAAGGAACCAGGATCATGAGATAATTCCGAAGAGCCCTGTACGTGCTCTGCTTCTTCCCGGCGCTTGAGATCGCCGTTGCATCCATCTTCCGCCTCCCGCTCCGCCGCGCGCTTCATCTTGTAGACTTTGCCGAACGAACTCGCAATATGTGTGCTCTTGAGCCCAATCTTGTTGTACGCCTGCCCATAGATGTCACCGACGAGTAGATCGACGCTCGAATTGTCTCCGTTCTCGGCGAGCCGCAGCATATCGTCGAAGCTGCGGGCGCCAGTGAGTAGCGACAAGAGACCCCAGAGCGTTCCGCCTCCTAGCGATGTACCGCCTATGCGCTCGTATTGGCGGGGTCCCGAGACTTTGATCATGGAGACGCCGGAGCCAATGTTGACGAGGAGGTAGGGGTAGATGTTTGGCGGGTCGGGAGGGTGCGGCATGAAGGTCATGGGGCTGTCTTCGCTGTAGGTGAAGACTTCGTTTGGGATTTCGTTGATGAAGAAATCGAGGCCTTTACGTGTCGGTGTCAGCATGCCAATTCCTCGGTCGCAGACAAGACCATGTTCTTACCTATGATCAAGCACTCCATCTCGTCTTCCCTTATGACTTCTACATCAAGCGCTTGCTTTATCTTGTCGTGGTATTTGAATGCACCACCACCAGTCGCCATGATACACAAATCCGGCGACTTGGATCCATTGTCTTGCTTCTGGTCGGCCTGCAGCTTGCGCATAAACTCTATACACGCATCGATCCGGTCAGTCTCAAACTTGAAAAAGTTGAGACGGCCGCCAATCGAGTCGTCGCCGGGTTCGCGCGAAAAGTATACGAGTTTGGCTAGGGAGCCTCCAATCTACGGGGGCGCGCAACAAATTAGCATGCTGTGACTCTGCAAGGAATTGGTCGCGTGCCACCAGCGATCGCACACGACCACGCATGTATACTCACGTCGACGGCTACATGGCTGACGACTGAAGTGTGGTTCGGCAGTCTAATGTCGTACGGGTCGTGTTCGTAGTCTTCGCTCTGCGGCGTCCCCGGCTGCTCTTCGTCTACGATAAAGGCCCCTTGAACATTGATGCGCACGTTACCCGGATGTTGTATGGTGTCCTGAATATCGCTTTGCGCAGTAGTCCGCCTCGGGCGACCCAGCTCCGGGGTCGACGATGTCTCTATAGGATGCGCACGCGATCCTTTGGTGCCGGTTTCACCCGTCGCGGGGTCCAATGCAGGCGACATGGATTCTGATGTTCTGGGTCTTGGCTGCAGCTTCACCCTCTTACAGCGATTGCGCACGCTCAAAGGACGACGGTGTTTAGCGGAGAAGCCAGAGTGTTGGCGGGACTGTGCGAAGGGTGCATGGGGCACTGGAGTCGCTGCTGATAACGATGGAGCTTCCATTTGTCCGCTTTGTAACGGACCTTATGCCCTGGGCAAGACGTGACCTGAAGTTCTGCGCAGAATAGAGCCCAAGGTTAAGCAAATCTCCGGGCCCCCTATCCAAACGGCAAAGGGTGGAGCGCCGAAGAAGAACATATACTTGAGCCATGCTTTTCGGCGGAATGGAGGCTGTTTATCCTGCGATGCGTTTCGGCTACCGAGATGGTGTGCAGTCTTAAGCTCGGCAATTGACGTGAGGCCTGATAGGGTATATCCGAGGACCGACTGGGGAAGTTTGGGGACATGGCATAAGACGGCTGACAGAACGTCGGTGCATATTAGTAAACTGGATAACTCGGTAGATTCTGAGGTGAGATTGAAGATGGGTACAATGGCTACGTCTACATGGACCATCACTAGTCGTCTAGTTGGGAATCCACGTGCTCCATGCACCATAACGGAAACTTCAAGTACGTCATCAAAGACTTCAAGCCTTAGCAGGAAAATGGACGTGATACAAGCTTCACCTCACTTGCGCCATCGCGAGCCGCAGTTCGTACCTGCATACACTCGCGTACCAGGTGAAGGCCGATGACGTCGTGCGCGCGTACCTCCAAATACCCCAACTTCACAAGCACCACCGTCTACAAAACACACACCCGACCCCGAAGCCGGATTCTATTCTTGGAAGAACCACACCAATCATTACCACAACGACCCACTAGATATTTCAGCAAGATGTCGTGGATGGACTCCTGGTCCCGGCCCTCCAAACACGCCGTAACCCCACCACCCCTCTACCTAACCGTTGGCGATACAGTGCCTTATTGCCACAGCTGCGGCCGCGTAATCAGCGAGCGCCGCAAAACCCAGAATGCAACAGAAGTCAAGTACTGCTCCACGCGATGCCGAAACAACAAACCAGGCCCCATCGACCGGAAGATTGAAGCTACCTTCGCCGCGCTCCTCAACGGCGCGAGTCCAGAGAGTCTGAAAGAGAATGCAGGCGCAGATCCAGTCAAGAAGAGCGCGGAGACGGATACCGCGCATGAAGATGAGGAGAAAGGCGGGAAAGGCGGAAAGGGGAAGAACGGGCATAAAAAGAAGTTCTCCAAGAACACTATCAAAGGAGATCACAGAATCATTGTTGAATGTAGTACGGTAGAAGAGATAGTTTTCCAACGCGAAAAGGACCCCGAGAAAGTATACGGACGGCGCAAGAACCGCAAAGCGAGATTCGTAGTCGAGAAACCTGAGGATTGGAAGAGTGTGGATATGGTTGATCAACCTGCTTCCACCACCACAGCAACAACAACAGCAACTACATCTGCTGCAGCAGCAACAACAACAACAACACAACCCCAACCCCAAGACTACACCAGCGACGAAGACACAGTCTCAGATTCCGACCACGAAGCCTCAGGCGGCATCATCCTCGAGCCAACAACGTCCACCGACCCGGACCCGGCCCCCACCCCAGACAACACCACAGAATACGGCTACGGCAGCGGCAAAGTCCGGCCGCCCCAAGACCAAAACGACGTCAACGGCAGCGTCGGCGGCGAAAAGGGCTGGGCCGAACGCATCCACGAGACGGACGAGATGAAACTGAAGCGAAGAGAAGGACAGCGGAAAGCCGAGGAGAGGGAAAAGGTACGCCAGGCTGCGAGGCGCGGGTGTGCGTTTGGATTTACGGTGCCGGAGGAGGCGGAGAAGAGGAAGTGTGAGGCTGTGATGAAGGGCGTGGTTGTAGAGAGTAGTTTTGCGAAAGGGGAGTGGGGGGTTAGGTGGAGGGAGCGTGTGTGAATTAATTTTTGTTTTACCATCACTATCAAATGACGCTTTCTTTGGTAGAATGGAGGATATGATTTGTAACTGTACGGTTGAAATCGGATCGAGAGAAAAAAAAACCGCTGATATAGCGGGAACGCACCATGGGGTATCAAGAATAAATCAACCAAAATAAACGCCGGCTTCGTGTCTCTCATTCCCTTCCATATCCAAGCACATCCATCCCCAGGGGACCATTCTGACACTATCGGACCTTCTCCCACGACCCATCAGGATGCATTTCCCATCCCGCGGCCACAAGAGCTCTCCCATGTTTTTCGCCCGGATGCACAATATTCTCAAACCCGCGTCTAAGACCAGCTCCCGATCTATAATCCATTAGCCAAAAACACTCATCTCCATTACCTCCCCAAGAACCAAAAAAAGGAAAGGGGAGTGTATAAATAAAACATACCGTATCATTTGCAGCGCCATATTCCTCATCTTGTCTTTCAAGTTAACCTGCGTCCTACCCTCCAGAATCCTCCCCCCTACTTCCTCGTCATACTGCAGTATCTTTGAATACTTGCCACCGTACTTGGCCATGTATTCAACCAGAGCCATTTCCTCGTCCTCGGACCATGCTCTGCGGGTGTGGCGCGCGTTGAGGCCGCTGCCCGGGGGCTGCATGGACTCGTAAACGCGGTTTTCTTTCGCGAGCTTGCGTTGGTCGGGCCATGTGGAGGATGGCGGGAGCTCTGATTCTGTCATGGAGGAATGGAAGGGCTCAGAGGCGGGTTCGTGTACGTGTGAGGGGCGGGTTGGTGGCTGTGTGGAATGGGGAGGGGGCTGGTGGCTCGGCGGTGCACCGGAAGAGGTAGGTTCTGGTGGGCCTTGTGTGCGCTGTTTTTTGGCCCAGGGCATCGCGCGACGACGTCCTGGGGCATGGGTGCTGCGGTCTTCGGGTTCGAAAGCATCGGAGTCTGAATCGCTTATATTAAAGTAGCGACGTTTGCGTGAGGAAGGCTCTGCGGGTTGCTTTCCTTTGGCTGTATTCGACGGACCGGCCGATGATTGTATGTCGTCGAAGCCGTTGCCGAATTCGATGCGCTGTGCTGTTGTTTGGCGGTCGAATATCGATACTGGACGGTTCTCTTTCTGCGACTTTTGCAAATCCTTGAGAGCCTTGAGTAGAGATGCAGGACTCTGCGGTGGAGCTGAGGGTTGGGGTTCTTCGAACTCTTCTATCTGGTGTTCCTCGACGTCTTTCACCGTCGATTGACAATCAACCTGCTTTTCTTCCAAGTGCTTGTCGGGATGCTCTTCCTCGGGCTGTTTTTCTGGGCTCCCAACTAATGTTTCCCATTCCGTACCGTCCCCTTGTTCATTCCTCTCTGGCTGTTCATCCTGCACCTTCTCGAATGCTTCAGAGGTCTCTTCACGATCTTGCTCAGTATCGGTATCGGGTTCAGTCATGCTTCCATGGTCGTCTTGCCGTTCATCTTCCACTTCCGGCTCTCTGACTTGCACCCCTTGAACTGGCTGCTGGATGAGACCTTCTCTTTGATCATGCTCAGAAGCTGTAGGCTCCAGATACACGCCTGAATCGCCTTGTTTAGATTCCATTTTATGAATATCGTTCATATCTACCGGGGCGGTTGGATTAAACTTGCGGCTGCTACGTCGTCGGCCGCGCCCTATCGAAGCTCGCTTCTTGTACAACGACTCTCGTCGATCTTTCACGACAACAGGCTGAGGGCCCTCCACGGCTTGCTTGACATTCCGCGCAATCGCTGTTGGTCCTCCAAGATCGTCGATGACAGCTTGGAGTTCCCTCCGACGGAGACGCACCCAGTCTAGAAGGCGAAGGATAGTTGGCTCCCAAGGGAAGGTTGACTTTAACTCATCCAGTTCAGCAATAGACGATCCCTCGCGGAAAAACTCATGGATCTCGTGCACCCGATCTTGAACCAGGTGGTCGAGCTCTTCGGGTAACGGTGAGTCGTCGCCTCCCAAGACTGGCAAGTTCCACCCACGGATCGGCCAGTCACCATCGGATGACGAGGGAATAAAGAAAATCTCTTTTAGCGTTTCTACGATATCGAATTCAGGGCTTTCGACGGACTTTTGAAGCACAAGTATGACCAACTGCGTCCGTAATTCCAGTGCAAGATCGAATGTTTCCTGGTAGAGCGCACTTTCGCCTGCCGCTGTCGGCTGAAAACCATAGTCGAGGGTCTGCATGAATTGGGCGGGAAACGTGTTGTCCAGTTGTCGCAGCACATCCCAGATGTTCTTATCATCCCGGTTCGAATAGATCATCTGCTTGGCCAACACCAGTAGATTGGCGAGGTACAAAATCAAGTCCAGTCCGCTCTGTGATGCCGGCCCATCCTCATTCGTCTTGAAGAGAGCGCGATGAAGCGCTCTGATGTGGATGTAATTTTGTTCTTCGCTCTTGAAGTGCTTCAGATGTACATTCAACTCATCGTTGAGGTCTAGATAATCTTCCGAATAAGCCGAGCCCGGTTTCTGCATCTCCCGTATGTTCTGCATATCGTCTTCCATGGTCCCATTGTCAGGCGCAACATGCTCCAAGAATTCTTCAGCAGAATCACACAGCTTGCGCAGATGCTTCAGGATGAATCTTGGCTCCAGGAACTCGGCTTCGACCATGCTGAAAGAGGAAATCGCAGTGGTGCCGGACATTTGGGATGCAGCGCCAGGTGATTGGAAGGATGCATGTTCGGGCTCGGTCTCGGTGCGCGTAGGTGTACCTGGGGCTTCTTTGTCTTGTTCGAGGTCAATCTGGGTATCCATTTCCTCAACGACTGTGAGGTCTGGCGCGTGTGCACGAATTAGCCCGGGAATCTGTCTAGCCAGGAATGGGTCCTGCGCGAGCGGTGAAGTGAGCGCAAGTGACTACTAACCTCCCAGCAGCTCTTTTGCAGGTTTGCGCTTTGTCTTGCGCGCCTTTTGCGGCTCGTTTCCATCGTCATCATTGTCGTCATTTGTAGTCACGCTCGCTTGTCGCGCGCTTCGGCGGGCGGGTTTCTGGATGTCGATAAAGTCTTCGACTTCGCGACTCGCACTGCGCAGACTTCTCGCGCGCGCTGCGCGTCCCAATCGTTGTGGAGCGGTCGTCTTGGAAGGTGGTTGGGGGGTAGGTGACTTGCGCCGGCTTGCAGAGCGCACGCTCCTGCGGTCGTCCATTCTCGTATTGTAGGACACGTGGTTTCGACTGGTGTTACATGCGATGTGGTTTGCGTTGCGTGTTATGAGTCGTGTTGATGCGGTTTGCAGACTCAGCGTAGTCTTGACGGGCGGATGGAACTAAGTGGCTTGCACACGCGAGTGCCGCCGTTGTTTACGCCAATGCTCCGCAATAGTGGCTGACTAAGGATGCCGACTCGACGGGTGCTCACGTGATGCGCCCTGATCGCCTTAGCCGTTCGCGGCCTCTGGTGGGCCACAGCCTTCAGCACGGAGAAGGGGCCAGAGTGCATACGAGAGGTGAATACGAAGTGTTTGGGTTTGGAACGGAACCACGGCATTCGTAGCATGTTTCCGCACCTCTCCACAGGCTTACCAAAGGAGAGAGACCCCTTAACTAGCACTCGTTGAGGTTGCGCAGCCCAGAACATATTACGTGGGCTGTCTGCACGCACCCCTTGCGCGCATCTCATCGTCTTCAACTTGCTTTTGCGCTCAGACACTGGTGTGAACTCTACACCGTTCTGTTCAATAATTTGACAACACATATACATTCCCTTCACAACAACCTCTTCCATTCTCGTCACTCCCTGCGCCTTTTGGACTATTCTCGGGTGCTTCATATTCGCCGCTGACGATTCTCGACATCGCACCGCACCCCTGCTCACCTTTTGCTCACATTCACCATGAGGTTACGACAGCCACGGCCGCACACTTTGCTTCTCCTCCTACCCGCACTACGGGTTCTTGCCACATCTGTCGCAGTAGACACATCCGACGACAGGCTGTCCGCGCGGGCCGTCGTGCCTGCCTATACGCAAGCCACGTACTCGCCCGATGCCTCACTGGCCCCGACGGCTCCTGCGAAAGGCACCAAGGATGCACCATTCGACGGGCTCGATGGCAAGCCGCATGCGGGGCCATACGTGGACGATGACCCAAAATACAAAGGGAAGAAGGCTCCCAATGTCGTAGAGGATCTGGGAGCGGCAAAGAAGCCTGGCGCTTCTCCGGACACTATTCTGGTAGACGATGTCAAGGATGGCGACAAAAGCGTCATGCAAGACCCGGCACGGAAACCGGCCACGGGCACCACTGGCACCGAGGGCGGAGTGTCCGCAAAGGACAAGGAGCGATTGGCACACGAGGAGAAGACGGGCGAGAAGAAGGAAATGGTTCCCGCGTCACCAAAGGAGGCACTTCCCCATCCTGCTGACCAGAAGCAATTGGGCGGAGACGCCGCAGACACTGCGAGCACTACCCGTGCGCTCGGTGCCGGCGGACTCGAGGTGAGTTGCAACACTTTTGTGCTGACGATTCAGTACTAATCAGACTGCAGAAACCCACCGACCTCCCCGAGTCCATCCATGACAACCCCCTTCCTGTGCCAGGCTCCGTTTCTACCAAGGATCCCCTCGACACCACTCCCCCCAAGACGCCCTCTTCTACACTTGACGATGTTGACGCCGGCGCCATACAACCTTTCCATTCCTTTATACTCGCTTTCACCATGATCATCTTTTCCGAGATTGGCGACAAGACGTTCCTCGTTGCAGCCCTCATGGCTATGCGACACCCCCGACTCCTCGTCTTCTCTGCTGCCTTCTCCGCTCTCGTCGTCATGACCGTCCTCTCTGCCGTAATGGGCCACGCCGTCCCCGCATTCCTCTCGGAGCGCTTCACGCACTTTGCCGCCGCCGCTCTCTTCCTCGTATTCGGCGTCAAGCTCATAAGGGAGGGTCTTGCCATGAGCCCAGACGACGGTGTGGGCGAGGAAATGGCCGAGGTCGAGCAGGAACTCGAAGAGAAGGAACAGCTCGCCCGACACCAAAAGGGCCGGAAATCCTCCATTTCTCCCTACGCCCTAGAGTCTGGTCTTGGTGTGCGACGCTCACGATCCAACTCGCGACTCCCTGCCCCCGCACGTAGCCCTTCTACTTCGCCTGATCGGTCGCCGTCACCGCGCGGAGGCTCTTTGAGCGGTACTCTGGCCGCCGTGAACAACCTCTTCTCTCTCCTCCTTAGTCCCGCCTGGGTACAGACGTTTGTTATGACTTTCCTCGGAGAGTGGGGTGACCGCAGTCAGATTGCGACTGTTGCCATGGCTGCTGGTTCTGACTACTGGTGGGTCACTGCCGGCGCTGTAGTTGGTCACGGGCTGTGTACTGCAGGTGCGGTCATTGGCGGCCGCGCTATTGCCGGAAAGATCAGTATGCGCAATGGTAAGAACATCCAGTCTACACGTGCTAATGCAACGCTAACTTTTCATAGTCACGCTTGGTGGTGCTATTGCCTTTCTCGTCTTCGGCATCATCTACACGTTTGAAGCCTTCTATTCTTAGGCATGACGCACACTCAGCATTGCACGGCGCGTTTGGTGGGCGGAAGTACAGATCCTGGGCGGTACTCAAGTCGAACCACTTCTATTTCATTTCGGCTCCCTATGTAATTTTAATTGTACCTGCGAATCTACATGGCACGACTGATAACGGTCAACGGCGTTCTCTCGGCTGCAGAGCAGAGGACGAGGTACAATACATCTCTTACACACTGACTGGGAACTATGTTTGATCGCCTTTTGAGACGTTCTCAACTTGTTTCATGCCCAGCATATCTGACAGAGTACAAGCTTTCGGGAGCGACACGAGTTCTGGGTCTGCCAAAGGTGTGGCTGTCAGGCGCCATGGTGTTGAAGATGACCTTGGCACTGATCCCTGCATTCGCCGCGGAAGAGAGCCGTTGGCCCTTGCAGCTACCAGCACCAAGCTTCAAGGTCCGCGCTTTGAACAATACCTCCAGCTATTCTCAACTTCCATGCCGACCATAGCCACACACAAAGCCTAAGCCCTCGATCACGTACACAGCCCCCATTAGAATATTGCGCGCTCGCCTCAGCCTTTGGCATTTGTATTACAGCACAGCCGAACTAGACATCTACTTTATCCGGCACCTGCACGATCACATTCGCGCATCGGAACGCAGCCCTCACTCCGAGAACCGCTGGTGATGGTATCGACCACAAGCAGCGCAATGCCGCCGCAGCGCGAGCCCCCGAGACCACCACCGCCGGCCGTCATCGAAGCTGAGATGCAATGGATTTTCACAGAGGAAGAATTACTTTTGGCGCCTTCCATAATCGATGGCATGCCCGCTGAAGAGGAGCGCACACTGCGACGCAAGGGCGTTGGCTTCATATTACAAGTGGGCATGATGCTCAAGCTACCGCAGACTACTCTCAGTACGGCGGCAGTCTTTTTCAATCGCTATCTCATGCGAATGAGCTTGAAGCCACGGCCGGGGTACAAGCCGCTCCATCACTATGTAAGCCGTCTTTGTAGATATGCGCGACTCGCACAAATCTAACTCCAACAGCAAATCGCCGCAACGGCGCTGTTCCTCGCAACCAAGGTCGAAGAAAACTGCCGCAAAATGAAAGAACTCGTCGTCTCGTGCGTCCGAGTCGCGCTCAAAGACCCCAACAAGCTCGTCGACGAGCAGACAAAAGACTTTTGGAAATGGCGGGATACCATCCTATACAGCGAAGACGTCCTGCTCGAGGCTTTGTGTTTCGACCTCAACGTGGAATCACCATACAAGACCATGTACGACATGATGAAGTACTACGGCGTCGAGCACAACAAGAAACTGCGCAACTCGGCCTGGGCTTTCCTCTCCGACTCGACGTCCACACAGATGTGTCTCCTGTTCACATCGCGGGCCATTGCCGCAGCATCTTTGTATGCTGGCGCGCGCATGGCCGAGGTAGAGCTAGGCGACGATGACGGGAAGCCTTGGTGGGAAATACAACATGTCTCACTGCGCGACATTAGAAGGGCATGTAATCTCATGGCAGATCTGTATGAGAAGTCGCCGGACAAAGATGGTGAGCCGTCCATGTACGCGGGGCTTAGAACGCCAGAGGACGGCATCGATTTCGGCGACACACCGGACGGCATGGAAGGCGTACAATCGACTAGCCAAAGCCAGCCGCCTGCAAACGGCACGGGCGATGGTAATGCGACGGAAAGAGGCAGCGAAGAGGGCGAATTGGATGGCTAGGGGACTCTCGAGACGTTGTCGGCTGGTCTACCAGCGTATGATGCCGACCTCGAGGAAGCGGGTGGAACGAGCAAAATGGGCGCTCACGAATACCGAGAATTTGCGCGCACCCTCAAAGGGCGACAGCGGAAACAAGAGCGGCTCAGAATTTGGCGCCCTTACTTGCACGCTCACTACCAATGCCTGAGATTGATGATTTCGGATATGGTTTGCAATACTGCCTTTTTGGATGACTGAGTTAATGGAACAGGCGTTTGGCATGGAGGATTGATGGATGGATGGAAAGATACCACTAACCCGCACTACACCACATTATTACTATGCGCGTAGTCATTTGAATGTTATTGATGATTGAACACCTTGGTTGTGTCTTACCTGCATTCTGAGGTATGCGAACTTTTATGCTGTAATTACGAGTTGGAGAGTGAACGTGCGAGTTAAAGATAGCTCGACTGTCATCTGCCGCTCCTGTAAGGATCGACATCCACGTGGGCGTATGGACCGTATATCTCGCATGAGCTCATGCATGACTCGAGGCTGTGAGCCGAGGCATCCTTGTGTAGCGCGTCGACGGCGACGTCAACACTCTGGCCGCCACTAAAGTGACTTTCTTCTCTCCTTTAGCCTTCACTGTAGACTATAACATACTCACAGGAAACCAGATAGTAATCTCCAGTCGACATCATCCCAGTCACACAACCATCCCCGCCATCCTCCAACTCCATTCGTGCAACTTCCCCGCGGAGCACCGCAATCATGGACTCCTCGCCCTCCGCCCTAATCAAATTTTTCCTCCCCAAAACACCATTCTTGTTAAAAACTGCACTATGGCACTCGATATCCATGTCCCCAACCTCCTCGAAATGGGATCTACGCACGGAGCTCACAGTCAACATGCTTCGCGACATGATGGGCCCCAATTCAACACCAACGCCTATTTCGAAGCTCCAGCGTCTCACATGCAAGGACCCCGGTGTCAAAGGAAAAATCTGGGTCAGCAAAGTCAAACAGAACGTACCAGAAGAAGACGACATACGACAGCTAATGTTCAAAGCCATCGAAGACATGGGAACCGGGGACGAGAAATGGACGAAGCCTGACCAGCGGCCTCTGGAAGCAGAATGGAACGGCTACCGCGCCGCCGTCAAGGACGACGAACCCGAGCCCCCGTCTATGAGCGACGCAGAAAAATACGAGAACCTGGTCAAAGAAACAAGCAGTAAAGTCACACTGCTCTACTTCCACGGCGGCGCCATGTACCTCCTCGACCCAGCGACGTCGCGTGCTCTCACAGGCCGTCTCGCAAAAGAAACAGGCGGTCGTGTCTTCTCCGTGCGGTACCGGCTCTCACCCCAAGGCCCGTTTCCATCCGCGCTACTAGACTGTTTCACAGCCTATCTCACACTCCTCGCTCCACCACCAGGGTCTTTCCACGCACCTATTCCCGCCCGCGAAATCGTCTTTGGAGGCGACTCAGCAGGCGGGACATGTTGTACCGCGCTGCTGCAACTGCTCCTCCAAATCCACCGTAGCACGCCCGCGGGCCAAACGCCGAGCGTGCGCTTCCATGGTAAAGATGTCGAAATCCCGTTGCCGGCTGGTCTGGCGCTGTCGTCGCCGTGGATGGATATAACCCGCAGTCTACCCTCTGTCGAACAAGGAACAAAATACGATTACCTACCCACGCCTAGCGAGACGGATGCACGCGAGTTTCCAAACGACGACGGCGTGTGGCCTGCGGATCCGCCGCGCGCAGATCTGTATTGTGAGGGTAGTGCGTTGATGCATCCGCTCGTGAGTCCGCTGGCTGCAAAAGATTGGTCGCGTGCGCCGCCGCTGTTCTTTTCTGTCGGCGAGGAGATGTTGAGGGATGAAGGGGCGGTTGTGGCGCAGCGCTGTGCGAGGCAGGGTGTGAGGGTTGTGTGGAGGGATTTTGAGGCGATGCCGCATTGCTTTGGGATGCTGGTTGAGAGTAATCCGGCGAGTGCTGTGCATTTTGAAGAGTATGGTGGGTTTTGTAGGGATGTCGTTGGGGGGAAGGAGGTGGAGAGTAGTGGGGTGTATATTAAGGCGAAGACTTGTGAGAGGAGTGGTATGGATGTTGAGAGTGGGTTGACTAAGATTACGGATGAGGAGGTGGAGGCGTACATGCACAAGGGGAAGAGCAGGATTGAGGCCAAGTTTAGGAGGGGACAGGATCCTGCTAGTGAGAGGCCGATGCTCTGAGTTGGGGATGTGGCTTTTTCGGTTTGGGTGGTACGGAGGGTTTCTGATACCAGGGCGTTTTTTGCGAATAGACGTTTTTGTTGGTAATACACCAGCTTCGGATATTGTCATGACTACACCAGATTTAGTTTAGATCCTATAGAATGTACTTTGCTGTCATATCCTTCGCTTGGTACTATCTTCATTGCTTGCCCACTGTGGTTCCAAGGTATGATTCGATCCACACAAATTCCCATGGTAGACCATTTTCTTCAACAAGCAGCATCTGACCAACCATACAGAAGCTCCAGAAATCAGCCTTTGTATATTCCTGACCAAGGTTTCTGTCCAAACAGTTAAGTGGTATCTACTGGCATGAAAATTAAAAATTGTATAGTCAAGTATATAAAGGACGATTCAACATACACACCTTTCCACCTTCCCATACTCAAGACACCATTCTTCTTTCCCACAACCAACACAACAGTTCTCCTTCTCAGAACCAAGACGCCAGTTCTCCTTCCCACCAACAACTCTTACATCCCTCATATAAAACCATGATGAAGTTCCTCACCACCATGATCCTCATCTTCCTCCTCGTCGCCACAGCCATGGCAGGCGAGTGTATGAAACCGCCTTTTCATTGCAAGGGTATGTCTCTTCTCAGCACCACCACCGTCCTCGTCCCTCTCTTCGCCGCTACAGCCTCGGCGACTGAGTGTAAAGTGCACGTTATCTGCACCCGCAGTACGCATAGTCTCTTCCAGCGTCATCATTTTAATAACACATCTCCTCAGGCGTTGGCCAGTCCTGGCTATGGGCCAGTATACCCAACTTCGAGGACTTGGGCGACTCTTTCAGCAGAGTCAAGTGTGCTCAAGTAGACTGCAGTCGCACCTGTCGACGCAGTCTCGAAGCTTGTCGTGTTCTCTGCGGTGGGAATGAAGAGGTTAGTAACCCCCCCACCCCCGATGCTAGGAGAAGACATCTCTGTCAAAAGCTCAAGATTGCTGATGCCAGAAACAATGTAGCTGCCCCGCTGTGCCGTCGGTGTCTCTCCTCCTCCTCCTCCTGGTCACCATGGTATACCCCATACCATACCGGCCAACTACACCACCGCCAATTAGGCCTCCACCAGGAGACTGAAAAGCGGCTCTACAATCTTGTGGAACACGACCGCCCAGCTCAGCAGGAACAACATGCACTCACCCATACGGGTCGTCTGAACCTCACGCTTGCCAAACTCTCCCTCACACCCTCGTTATCCCCAAGTAGCACATTGTCAGCCTCAAGAAGCGGAAGTCGGAGAACATAGCACCTATCTATTACGTCCTTTGTCATCTCCAAGCTTCACTGCGCCAGTGGTGTTGGCCACGTCACGCCTCTCTCAGATTGATCATCCTCGCGGCCGACACCTCTACGCTCGCCATTCTCCTACACGCTCGCTAGCCTCATTTGCGAGGACAAGAACGTCCCCTACGTCTATGCCCCCTCCAATTGGGTCCTGGAAATATCATCTTCGACGCTCGCTATCCTCTTCTACTTGACGGTTCTCTGCGAGGACAAGAAACGTGTTATACGTCTAGGTCTACTTCTGTGTTCTATCCAAGTTGGCTACAAAAATTGGGTCCGAGGAAATGTGTGTCTGTATGGATCTTTAGGAAGAGCTCACATCTGAGCTAGAAATCTCGTGTTCTCTTAGAGTATCGCGTAGATGTTTGCAAATCATAGTTTTCTTTTGTGCGCACATTTACCTCGACATGAGACCAACTTCAGGTAACCGTGAAACATAGTTGCAGCAGCTTTCTAGATATTTCCCTGAAGCACAAACGATGAGTTCACCTCGCTTCTTCCAAACGGGACTGTAATTATTGCTTCTCGCCGTTGTAATTCTGAAGTGTTACAAGTCTACACAGTCCCTTAGATGAAAACAGGGTTTCTAATACCTGTTATCTCATAGCTATACACAAGTTCTACATCCCGTACGTCGCCGTACAGGTCCCCGGACCAAATATTTCCAAACGTCGCCCCGAAAGAGCGATATAAGGAATTCTTTTCTTTGTACGCTCTTATCTCTTTTTGCATCCCCAACCTACATACGCGACTCAATAATCTAAAATTGAGTCTCTCTCAACAAGTATCCTCCTAGTTTTCCTCGCTACCGTTATAGCAGCTAAAGATTACCCATGTATGCGATGATAGAGTCGTATGCATTCTCTCCATTCCCTCCTCAAAGATCCTCCTAACTCACCGCTTTCTAGCCAAAGGCAGGGGCGATTCCAGCCAGGGCTTGCAGTCTCATATCCCCGACCATGTTTCTGATACCGAAGTCCACTACAAAATCGAGTGTGCGGCAGGAGACTGCAGTAGTGCCCGTCAAAGGAGCGTAGAGGCTTGTAATATTCTCTGCCGGGGTGATGAAAATGTGAGTATCTTTACTGTCATTATGTTTATAGCCTTTTCACTAACTACAACTCCTCATGTAGCTGCCCCTCTGTCGCTATGCTTGAGAGCGTGGTAGAAGACATGCCTACCACCGAGTAGAACAGATACATGATAAGCGAGTAATCGCAATGAATAAAAGAACCCTAGTATGGAGTTCGCACACATGAAGAAAGCAGAATAGCTTCACCATCAACCAATTAATCCAATGGACATGCTTGTGCTAAACCGCAGGCACGGTCACCCACCAAAAAAACTCCTCCAATCATCATAATCCTCTCTACTACACCCATACCAAACCTCACACATGCCCACCCTAACCCCTCTCCTCCCATTCCCTACAGACAACTAACTCCCACCCCCATCCCCCTTATCCCTCTCCCTCCCACTCCTCCGCCTCGCCAATCCCTTATCCACACTACTCTCAAGACTCGTTCCAATCCCCGAATCCGTAAACACACCTTCCCTCTCCACACCACCCCTCGGCACCGGCTCCTGCAGAACAAAATCATCATCCTCTTCGTCATCAGCCTCCATCTCTTCTCTTGTCGGTATATCTTCCAGCCTGGGGGATCCACGTTCTTCTTTTGGTGATTTGGACGCCGGCGAGCTATACGAGAGTGGTTGTTGAGAAGGTAAGGTTGGGAAAGTACGCGAGGTATCGCTGTAGGGCGTGTCCAGTTCGGAGTCGGCTCGTTCGAGTTTAGGAAACGGTTCGCTTCCTGCTTCGTTTTTCATCTTCTTCCGTTGCTGCTGCTGCTGGTTTCCTCGGTCTGGTGTCAAAATCCCACCAAACAGCAGCGTAAAAGCCCCCCATGTAAACAGCAAAACGCCCATCTCCATACCCCAAAAGGCAAGAATACCAACAACCGCGCTCGTAACCCAGTACCGATACATCAGCCACCTAAACCCCTCCAGCTTCGCATTAATCCTAACCCGTGCCTCATAAACCTCAATCGGAAGCCTGCTCCGTACCTCCAGCCTCAAACTACTCGGCACATTCCGGTACCCAGGTTCAAACACCACCCCCTCCATCATACCCACCTCGACAACCTCCGACTCGGTATGCCACCCCACCAAATAAAGCGGCATTCTCAACCCCCTATACACCATCTCCAACACACGACTCCGATAAGTCAACAACACCGGTCTCCGACTCCTCGCCAGCACCGTCGGCGTCTCGCTCGTCGCCCCGTCCGTAACCACCTTCTCGGCCGTCGTACCCGGTACACCGCCTTGGCTATGATCTTCAACGCTCCATTCCTCGTCCCAGCCGAGGAGATGCTTGACGCCCTGTCCCATCGCCGTCGGGCCCCGAAACTCGAGCCCAACCATCCAGTTCCCGGCTCGCAAATTGTTTTTACTCCGCGGCACTACCATTTCGACGACGACGTCGTATTTCTGGCGCGCGACTAGGCCGGGGATGTTGGCGAGGCCGTACGGCCATTTGGCGGGCTTGCTGGTTGGAAGGCTGCTGCTGCCATCTGGGTACGTCGTTGTGGGGGGTAGGATGGTGGGGCCGTGGTCGAATTGCAGGTATACGGGTACGGAGATGCCGCGCACGGGTATGTAGTTGTAGTAGAAGGATGAATATGCGACGACGGCGAAGGTGAAGAGGAGGGTCGAGGTGATGAAGAGGAGGATGGTGCGGAGGTAGGTTCGTAGCAGGGCGGGTGATGTCGCGATTCGGAGGGGGAGGAGGAGCGTGTCCTGGGTGTTGTGAGCACGCGTTGTTGGGGTGTTGGGTTGGTGACGAGTGTGCATGGCATGGTGGTGTCGAGCGATCCACGCCAGAGGATGACCTCTTCCTTACCTTGGCAATCTTCAGGATTGATCTATCTTCGCGGAAGTCATCCTTGAGTTCCTCCATGGCGGTAATGTGGGGGAAGCTGCCGGTTACATGTTTCGGTGGTGGTGGCATGTTCTCGCGCGGGCGATCTTCACATGCAGGGAGCGAGCGAGCGAGCTTCGAGCTGAGCGTGTGACGTAGTGCGAGCACAGACAATAGATACACCACACTAAGCATCCCAATGCCAGCATCCTGACTCTCGCAGAGCGAAGATTTGCGCCATCATGCAGGAACAGAGAGATGAACCTCTGATGTAGTGGGATGACTACCGCAGATCCAGGAGCATATTGGGACTTTTCTCACGTCACGTTTCTACTGTAAGATCAAGTCGTTTAACACATTTCATTCTTCGCGGTAAAAACAACTACCATCTCATACTCGATACCAATCATCCTACAAGACGCATACACTCACGCACGTACACCTCGAATCGACCAACAAAAGAAAACCCAAAAGAAAACCCAAAACAAGACGCAACCATGTCTGTGAGAGCCATCCATCCGTCGACCTCAACGCCATCAGGTCAACAGTCTGCCAAAACTGTTAAAACCTAAAACGCCAGAGGAAGCAGCAGAACCCAGCTCGTAAAACATGTGGTATCATCCCGAAAGCACCTTCTACTCCTCTCAAGACGAAGCGACGAAGACGAACAGCAAATACTAAAAACACAAAACATATTGTACTAGACCAAACAAAAAGAAAAGAAAAAACTCCAATCCCTAACAAAGGAAACTCGTGAAGACGCGACTGAGGCTGCACCAGCCCGAACGATACCGCCGCGTTGCCGCAAGGAAAAGTTCTAAGCCAGACGCCTCGCTCAACTTTTATCAGACCATCTAAAAAGATCCAAGAAAGAACTTTTTGGAGGATGCGCGAATGCGTATAAAAGTTCGTAATAACAACATAGCCGCTGAAACAGCTAGAAGGTAAAAGGCCGTAGGTATCGTAACGTCGTTCGCTCAAGAAAAGGTTCCCATCTTAGGTGGACCCTTCTTCGGCGAGTCCAGGACAGACTTTTGCAACCGCGAATTGGCCTTGGTGACACCCGACAGAGGTGAGCTGCGGGTCATAGTCGCATCCTTCTTCAAAGGTGACTTGGCCACTCTGTTTGATCGAACGCGCCTTCGGACAGGAGTGATCAGAGTCTCGGCAGACTTGCCGGATCGGACAGGACGGGAAACGGAGGCGCGCGCCGCAGGATCAGATGGCAGAGACGCGACATCGCGATAACGGTTTTGGTTGCTGCGGAAAGCAGTGACGACGCCACGGTCGAAATGCTCGAGCATGACATCAGACGTGGTTCGTTTGCGATGAGGCGTGGTGGTCGCAGGCGCTGCTGGAGTGGAGCCATGATGTGCCACATTCGAGGTTGCAGGCGTCACTGGCCTGTCGGTCTCGTCAAACTCGTCGTCCTCGTCTAGATCAGTATCTCCTCCCGACTCGCCAAAGTCCATAAAGTCGGCGATGTTGAGGTCGTCGTCGTATTCGTCACTCGAAGAACCCGACTCATCTTCGTCAATGAGGCCCATGTTACCATTGGAAGATATGCTTACGAATGGGTAAAACGCCTCCGGGGGACCAATGCTTTCGTTTCCAAACGTAAAGTCATTGCCCCCACCCGATCCAAAAAGGCCACTAAGCATGATATCCGTACTAAGACCATTGTTGAAGACCTCATTGCTCTCACTATCGGAGCCGTTGAGTTGAGCGATGGAGTTGCGAGGACTGTTGTTGACGGTACCGCTTGTGCTACTTTGGTAATCAGTCAAAGGAATCCATGGAATCATCATCGTGCGAGGGCGGTAGAATGAGACGGCCTTGGTAGCCCTGTTAGTGACCGCGATGGCCTGGTCAGTCTCGTCGTGAATGAAGATGCCGCGAGTGGGCGGGATTTGACGGCCGATTGGACGAGAGCTGCGTTGAAATGGCTTGGGTGTACCGGCGCGTGAGCCTGGTGCGGAAGCCGGTCGTTGTAGAACAGACTGCTTGGGCGTGCGTGGAAGTATGTCGGTTCCAAAGTCTTCTTCGTCAGTGGTGTCACCCATGTCAGCTGATGAGAAATGTTAGTCATCGAGTAATAGTGAACATAGGGTACTACCGTACACTCGTAGCCGCTGGATTCGCCAGACGACTCTTCATCCTCGTCTGAATCATCAACTTGAGTGATGCGCGACTCGTTCTGCTCAAAGTCCCAGAACGACGCATCAGACTGCGGAGAAGCCATGTCTCCATTGTCATCATCGTAGTCCATGTCAAGAAGTTGATGCAAGCTGGGAGGGATCTTATCTTGATCCAAGAAGAGATCAGGGAAGACACTGCTGTCGAGTTCTGAAGATTCCGAACTGGAACTATCTGATACTTGAACGTCGTCGTCAAAGCGGACGCGCTTGGCTGAGCCATCAGAGAACTTTCTCTTGGCCATGGGAACAGGAGAAGCAGGAACAGCATCCGGCTCGAAGAAAGGAGTGAAGCCAAAGTCGGCAAGACCTGCCATGTACTCATCGTCTAATGGGGCGGTAACATCGAAGATGTTGTCGCTAAAACAACTCTCAAGACTGAGTCGTCGAGCATCACGATACTCATTTAGAAGGTTGGTAGCTGATTGCTCTTCTTGAAGGATGTAGCTCTCTTCTTCTTGCTCCATCTTCTCAATGTCGGATTCGTCATCGTCAGGGATGTTCATAACGCCGCTATAGTCTTCATCGTCGCTCTCAATAGCGTTTTCATAGCTTACTTGGGGTTCTTCGTCTTCTTTGTACGTTAGCAGCGGTACGCTGGAAGCATTGCTCAGTTTGCGAGCCATCTTGCGCCTGGGGAACGACTCTTGATCTGTAGAGTCGTCGCCGAAGAGGACTGATGTGCTTGAGAGATTGCTAAAGGTGCGTTTCTTGTTACCCATTAGTAGTTGGTTGACTGGATGCTTGCTGGGCACGAGCTCAGAGATGCTGTCATCTTCTTCAGCATGAGACTCGTCGTCGTCTGCATGCTCGACGCGGATAGCAGGACGCTTTCCCTTGCCCTTGCCCCCCCTAGCATAGCTGTAGGGCAGGGCAGGCACGTCTGCATCCGTCTCGTCGTCATCTTGTTCGTTGTCTTTGGCAGTACTACTGTCTCCTTCGTCGTCTTCGTCCGCAGCACCTTCAGTAGCGGATTGGTCACCGCCGCGACCGTTGGTGTGGGGTGTGCTGCCTCCGACTGTGTCTGGAGAGGCAGAGCGCTGGTCACCGCGGCGGGTGTTTGTGGCAGTCTCGTGTGTAAGTTTATGGTCTTGGTAGTGTCCACCAAGAGTGGGCGATCGAGCATGGGTAAGGTGAGCCATGGTAGGTGTCTTTGAGGTTTGTCTCGGTAGGGGTAGTAGAGGAGTGGCAGATGAAGTCGGATTAACTCGGAATGGTGAAAGGTAAGTGCTAAGTCGGATATGGGTTCGCGGCGTTTCGTCGACTGGAGTTTGGTGTACTGAGGGGAAGGGCTGGCGAACTATGCTGAGCCCTTTGTGTCTCGTCGATCTTCAAGCGTTGAGCTGGTAGAAATGACAATGATGGTTGTTCTGCAGCGCAGGCGGGACGACTACCAATTGGTTGAGACGAGTTTGCGCAGAGGATACTGCACGCAGTCGTAGTATTGGTATCGTCGTAGAGGTTGAAATTCCGTGAGCTGTCGGGCTGATGCAGCCCGTGGGCAGGGCTGCACCAGGAGTTTAGAGCTCAGCGATTGCCTGCGGCATTGTCTCGACGATTAATGGTGTAGGGATGTGGTGTTTGTGTGTTTCTGGTATGTTTTTCGTGTGACTTTGACGTCTTTGGGCTGGTGCGGAGAGAGAATGCGGGCGAGGGCAGAGGATATGTTTAATTTTTAGTTCGGCCCTAGCGACATATCGCATGGTCCAAGCGCGTTAGTTCTCTCTGCAGCGATGACTCCATGTCCAACACCCAATTAACTGCCATCTCGCGGCATGCAAGTCAGACAAAGACGCGACCTTGTACACACCCAGCGCAACAGGATTCTGGAATTTCTTCTTCAATCCCCCGTCCATTGCTCTCCTCGAGCGCCTGTCGCGTGCCCCTCATCAGGAAATTTTGGTTTCTCGCCGAACTGCCCCACTGAAACTAACCTGGACGTGCGCAGTGCGTGCAGCGATGAGGCAACACGGGGCTAAGTAGACGGTAACGGCTTCAGCCCATTGGTTCTGCTAAGACGCTGGCCCCGGGTTTGCACATGCTTGCGACGAACAGCAGGGCATGCAGAGTAGATTACCGCTGGCCTGGCTCCCCTTACATCGTCATGTTTAATCTCTGGCTCAGCAAAACCCCATCAAAAGACAAAAACTCGTGCCCTGCTAGACCATGTCGCTCAAAATGCGATCCACGATCTGCCAAATGCACGCTTGACGTCGCCAGGCATTTGTGCCCCTCCAGACGCATCTCATATCGATACGCACTGAGCCTGTATTGACGCTGGCGCCCGCAGGCGAAGAAGCGGTGAAGAGGTGCAAACGTAGCCGGCGCCTCAAACAGTAAAGTTACAGCAACTTGCGGGCCGCTGCTGCTTGTCACAGTGCGGCAGTGTCCACACCCAGACTCGCTTGTAAATCATTTGTTTAAAAATATGTCGAGACTGGACATTACTCCAGGTTTTCACGCATGCTGGAACTACCTGTGAGCTGGCCTAAGCTCAATTGCTCGGTTTGCTCTGCAAAGGTCGGGGTCAACTTTTTTTTTTCGTGAGGCTGAGCATTACCTTGCTTGGAGTGCATAGGTGGGCCGGCCCACACAGTACGCCGGTTGGACGAGTCTGTTTCTCGAGCTGATGCGAGATCTTCAACATGTCATATGTGCATATGCTCCCCATTGGCCGTCGGATACGTACATACATGAATGGTAGGTTTCTCATTGGCCGAAATATTCACCATACCCCTGGAGGCAATACAGCTACATTGCAGCAACACACCACCTAAACTTTCTCTCGGATGGCCCGCTATCAAAGGCCACATAACCCTTTTTTTCCTTTTTGTCTGTTGCAACGCTGGCGACTTGACGATCAGCCAGAAGACGGCCAAGGACGGTCTGGCCGCGGAGCCGTTGACTTCTCTTGCTTTTCTGGCTTGGTACGTGTGGAGTACCAGTGGAGCCTAGACGCAACGAACACACTCAGGGTTTGGAAAATCTGGATCACGCGGTTTCCTACGTACCTACTTTGTTGGGGTAGAAAGTGGCAGAAAAAATGTGTTACAAAGGGCCGCCCAGTATTCCTGCAGTACACATACGGTACCTACGAAGGAGACTTCCACCGCCCTGGCCACCGCCTTCAGGATCACGCGCATCATGACTTTACAACGACTAGCCCCTCATTCACGGTAGTCAACGAGCCAGGGGCCCCATACATCTTGGAAGTAGCATTACGTGATTACGCAAGTATACGTACAAACAAGGGTAAGTCTCTCTAGCTCAGACTGCCGTGGCCTGGCTCTCCTTCGCAGATCTATCTACCAAAGTGCCGTCATGCCACGGTAGCCTTTTTCTCCTAGACACTCCGTATGTACAAAATTCTGGTAGACTATATGCAAGTGGCCGAAAAAATGGGCGTCTAGTGCGTCGGTCCCAGCCCAAGCTACCCTCATTATCTCAGTATGCAAGCTAGACAAGCCGACTTCAAACGCTGTGCCGCTCGGCACCCTCCTCATGTCCGACGTCGACACGTCCAGGCGCGGAGAGACCCTCAACTTTGGCAATCATCGCAAGATCACCTAAGGCCGAAATGTAATCCTCATACTCATAGCCCAAGAGTTGCAGCATCCCTGCAGCCCACTTGAGCGTATCGCGCTTCTCATTACGCGTGGCCTCAGCCATCTCCTTGCCATTTCTCGTCTCAGTCTCCACTTCCTCTTGCACCTTCCGAATGACGGCCCAGATCGTCTGTCGGTTCGGAGTGATGCGTCCTTGCAATGTGAGCGTGGCGCCAGACTCCTGCCTAACTTCAATATCCTCCGGCCGACCCTCGTAATCAATGCTCTTCGTGACGCGATAGTGCGGCATAGTGGGTACTCCGCCAGGCGCTCGATATGACTCGAAGTGTCTTTTTGACGTGTGACACCAGGTTTGAACCATCACCTTGCCCCTGGCGCTGCCGTAGCCGTCGAGTACACCGCTCAGTATGCGGTTAAAATCGTCGACGGGGAGACTGACTGCTTGACGAGAGGAGAAGGCGAGGAAGCGAGAGCAGTACGCTTTCCACTCACTGTCTACGGTCGACATGATGGCCAAGGCAGAGTAGAGTTCGTCGCGCATGTTGCGGAGTATCATATCTTCCCATGAGAAAAGCAATCCGGTGAACGAGTCCTGAGCGCGTACTTTTACTTCTTCAGGGCCAATTGAAGTTTGGAAGAGTTCTGCAACGAAGCTCGAAATGATAATGGGTCGCGGTCTGAAGGTAGGGGTGTCTTGCACGTAATGTTGCATGCCTCGAACAGAATCCCATTGCCGGAGTTTGATCTGTGCACACAGCAAGGCTGTGAGAATCTCGGCTGGCATGCGGTATTGCTGGTGTTTCTCGTTCCACGCAGAGGCCTTCTTTACGACGTCCAAGACGAGCTTGTTCTCTCCCGCTATGGTACCGAAGCGAACGACAGATGCGGATATGTTACGATGACTGTGTAATTCTTGACTTATCACAGGACCATCCAATTCGTCAGAGAAAAGTAGCCAACGGCCTAGATCATAGAGTTTTGACTCGGTAACTAGATCTAGTAGTCGCGCAAGGAGAGGCAGGGGAAGCTTGATGTCGAAAGCTGGAAAATCGACTGGTGGCAAACGACTTGTGAAAGGTTCGTCGGGTCGTAATTGCGGGCTGCTCTGAAGGAATTGAAAGAACTCTGCTACAGACTTTTGTTTATTGTCATCAGTGTGTTGCTGGAGCATAGATAGTGTCGTCATTGCTCCGCGGATGTCTCCATTACTGATGAAAGCACGCATCGCCCGATGCAGGAAGCTGAGTGGTATAGTGGTGGGTTCGAAAAAGTAAGGTATTTCAGTACTACCAGAAGCAGGCGCATTTGCAGAGCCGACCTCACCACCAAATCCTGGAGCCAGCTCGAAGACGCGCAAGAGTAGCTCTGGTCGCTTCTCGGGAGCGAAACCGCCAGAGTCTATTAGTCGAGCCATGATTGAATCCCAAGCTGAAGAACCGAGGCTTAAGTTGTTCTTATCTAAGAAGCCTTTCAGGGTCTTGATAGAAGCGATCAGACTTTCTGGAGTAGCACCGCGAGCTCCTACCCCTAGTCGCATATGGTTGACAAGCCCGTCAACGAAGCCTGTGACAATCTCGCTGCTTATAGTTCTGCGGGTTCGTGCGCGGTCTTCTGCGCTGGCAGCGGCTTCCCCGTTCATTGGAAGCAAGCTCCAAGCTGGGGTTGGAGCTGGGGTCTTGTTCTGCTCCGCTTGTAGGATCTCCCGCCAACTGATGAGTGCCCAGGCGTGTTCTCCCTCTCGGTTTGCCAGTTGCTCCAGGATGGCAGCACCGTCGAGTGTCCAGCCACCGTGCAAACATGACCACAGGACAAGCTCTAGCCACAGCTCCGGAGCCACCTCTGTAACCTGGACCTTGTAACGCGACCCAGGTATCTCGTGTCCGAGGAAGTATTGAGCGTTGGCACGGTCCTTGGCAGTCTTGACAGAAGCTTCGTGGGCATTCCAGGTCGCGTCAGACAGAGCTGTTAAGATCTTGGATGAGAGCATGTGGAGTGTGGGAGGCTGTTGCAAGGCATGCTTGTCCTGGGGATTTTTGTACATGTAGACTGAGTCAGGCATCAGGCCCAAATGGTGCAGATAGGCAATCGTCTCGAGGACGTGCGGCATGATGGTGTGCTGCTCGCCGCTGCTCTGCTCCGCGGCCACCAATATCATGTTTGCCAGGCTCCTCCACAACTGCCCCAGGGCTCGCTTTACCATTACATACGAATAGCGAATCGAATCGGGGTTGGATGTCAAAACGTCGAGTGTTAGTTGCAACTTGCGGTTTGGATATGTCCGTTGAAGACGCAGGGGGCCTTCGGTGAGATCCTTCAGAGACCGGTGTTCCTCTCCGTGAGCTACAGCGTATGAGTATTGCTCGAGTTGAGTGGTCAGATCATTGGAAAGCTTCCCATCCTCGGTGAGCTTCCTGACGATCCAGAGTACTGTCTGCCATTTCCCCGCCTCTACCCCAAGGTAGCTGAAGATGTCTATGGAAGCATCCTGGGCTTTGTTGATGAGCAGGGCGAAGTCGAGCGAGGTCGAGGGCTTTTCTGGCGTGTCGGACGTCGCTTGCCGCAGGTGACGCGGAAGGAATGGCTCAATGGCATCAAGCCATGCTTTGACCTGGCCACGAGCCTCCAGAGGTGGATACTGTATGCATGATTGAATATGCTCTCTGGGCCTGGGAGGAACTACTAGCGTAATCGCATCCTCTTCGTCTTCTGCTGATGGCGGAAGACGTGACTGTGACTGTGACTGTGCATGTGCGGGGCGGCGTTTCCCAGAGGTGAAGGTGCGCTTCAAAGGTCTCCCAAGGGCGGGAACGAGGAAGGCGGCGACGGAACAGGGAGCGGCGATTCCACGCGAGCTGGGACGGAAAGCCTGGGAGAGGGCGCTGCGAAAACACGTATGCGCAGCGCTCATTGAAGGGTGGCGGGTGAGGGGTGAGGGTGAATGCTCGTGCCAGCGGCATGTCGTGACTTTTTCCGACTAGCATCATGACGAACTGCACTCTCCACATCCGAGACGCGCTAAACTCGCCGACAGGGATCACCGCCCGGGCTCAAGGCTGCCCTGCCACTAGCGCCTCCTGCGTGACCTCACGCGTCGACGTGTGCACACATTTCGCGACATCCAACCGTTGAAACAGGACAGAACACTTTCACCCGCTGCAGCCTGGCACGTCTGCACATATAAGCAATTCCATCTGCGCGTTTCCGCAAAACACATAGCAGCCCAAACTCCACCAATCTCCCGATCTGCTGACAACCGCGGTCATGGGTGTCTATCGCGTCGGTAAGTACCTGAGCGAATCTGAACACTGTCACCGCCATTGAGCTTCAGGACGCATGATAACAAATCACTGTTTTTCAATTAGAATGGTGCTAACTATGCTAAAGAGGTGTCTCCCAACAACCGCGCCGGTTGCCAAGTCACAGAATGCAAAAACTCGGGCACCAAGATCTTGAAAGGCGAGTTCCGCTATGCAACCCAGGTAACCATCAAAGACCACACCAGCTGGCAATACCGCCATTGGTACGTTTTGTTGTGTTCCGTGTCCCGGCCACCTGCATACTGATCATCCCAGGGGATGCGTCACACCTAAGCAGATTGAGAACCTAATCGAGACATGCGGCGGTGACACTGACCTCGTCGATGGCTACGACGAGCTCCCCGCCGAGTTCCAAGCAAAAGTCGATTTCGCGCTCAAGAACGGCCACATTCCGGATGAGGACTGCACACGCGTGAGTGCCAATGCAGATTGTCCCAGACGGTTCGCCAGTCAATCACTTACTAACCTCACCAGAATCCCGAGCTAAACCGTCCAGGAGTCAAGAAGCCTAGGGCGAAGAAGGCAAAGAAGGATGCCGAAGATGATGACGACGAGGACGCTGCTTCTCCTCCCAAGAAGAAGCCCGCAACCAAGGCCAAGAAGAACCAGGTCAAGGACGAAGTCGAGGACGACGAGGAGGCCCCCGCACCAGCTCCCAAAAAGCGCGCCACCAAGGCCAAAAAGGTCAAGGCCGAGGACCAGGACGAAGAAGATGTCCCTGCTCCTGCTCCTGCCCCCAAGAAGCGTGGCCGGCCTACTAAGAAAGAAGTCGAGGAAGAAGACGGCGACGAAGAGGCCGCTCCTCCTGCAAAGAAGCCTCGTGCCAGCGGCCGTTCTAAGAAGGCGGTCCAGTACACCGATGCTAGCGACAAGGAAGCTCCCAAGCCCAAGCTCAAGAAGGCTGGGGGCAAGAAGGCCGCAATCGCCAGCCCCGATTCGGAGCCTGCTGCGGGTCTCAATGACGAGGAAGAGGCTCCCGAGCCTAAAAAGGTTCCACAGAAGAGGTATGCTTGATCGTGAGTTAACCAGCATGCTTGTAACTAACGCTGTCAAGGGGCCGCAAGAAGGCCGCCGCTGCGGACGAGTAAGTTTCGCTCGTGTACGATATGCAACTTATGTTACCGAACCATGTCGTCGGTTTAGGACGAGGCGTTAGGATGTGTCATAGGGAGTATCGTATCTGTTCTTCACGCAGTAAAGATACCCAGGGGAGCGTCACGTTTATGAGAGTGGTTGTTCACGGACAAGGCGGAGTCAGGTTATATCTAGCTTTCCATGTATAACAGTAGGTGTGTCTGCCTTTTCTTTTCAGCAAGGGAATGTTCAGTTTTTATCTCTTCATTATCTCGTTTCTGTGTTATACTAACGAGGTCGCTCGTGACGTATTCATTCCCATCCAGTTTGTCCTGCGTGTTTGTATCATACAATGTCGTTTCCCATCACATCCGCTCCGTTTCATCATCTCTCCCATACTCCATGCATACCACGAAAACCAGCTACATCTCTAAACCGCCGCTTCTCACGCACCCTTCAGCCTCTCCATCTCCTCGTTCATCAACTTCTTCCAGTCCACCATCACCCTTCCATCCTCACACTCAATCGTGGGAAACAGGTCCTTGAACCCAGCACCGTTCCTAGCACGCTGTGTCATATGCTCGTGTACCACATCCTGGCCGTTACAAGACTCCGAGTGTAACGGGCAGCGGGCCGTAAAGGTAGTATTCTGAGCATCGGTAGCAGTGTTGTCAGTCTCAGTGCCAGCGTCCTCGGAAGATGGAATGACACTGAACGGGAAAACTGGACGCGGCGTCGACGACGGATTAGCAGCGTTGTACGCTTCATTCAGCGCCTTGGACGCAGCGCGTGGACGACCAGTATGTACTGATTTCGATCCAGCGCGCGAACGCCCTGTAACCAGCGGTGTCTTGTCAACGTGGCCCATGTAACTAGTAGGCGAAACGTCGTCGTCGTCGAAAGCAGGGAAAGAGGACGTATCCGGTGTGCATCGAGGAGCTGGAAACGTGAATGCGGGAGCGGCATCGCGGTGCAGCGACGTTGCAACGACCGGGCTTCCAAACAGACCGGTGGGCGGATGGCCAACGGGTGTCTGTGACCGCGATGACGACGTCTCTGGCTCGACGGGGAGGATATCGTAGTGCCGCATTGCCAACTCTCTCAAATACGCTGCGTTCTCTGCAGACCGATGACCTGGTGCGCGGAACGGACTAACCTGCCTTGTCTGAGTCCTAGACGCGTTATCGCGAATCACATCCGGATGACCCAGACCATGGAGATACAATCCCTCATCCGTGTCCTTATCAGGCGAGTTCGAGTCACCCCGCGGACCCAGACTGTCCATCCCCAACAACGGGCGCGAGCGGGACCGCGAAGATAGACGACAAGGCGACGGCATCCGGCTCACAGTCTCCACAAACGCCGAGATGTCGTCTGATTCCATCCAGCGCTTTGAAACCGCAAGGTTGGCGACATGATCCCCGTTTCGTGCTTCTCGGTGTCCGCCTCGTCGCGCATAATCTTCTGATACATCTGTCACAGGGCTCATGGACCGGCGGAAACCTTCTTCGGCAAGGAGTTGGTTGAGACGCGAAGTACTCGCTATGGGTCGAATGGAAGCATGGCCTTGGCCGCCGTGACCACCGGGTACACTGAGACCATGAAGGTTAGCTGGGGACACAGAGCGTGAGACGGAGGGTGTGTTGTCTACGGACGCGTGGCGGGACCCGGGAGCGGAGTAGGCAAGATAGCGACCGCGGTCATGGGGTGTGTAGGCTGTTGATGGAAAGTTTTGCGCGGGCGGAGCTTCGACGGCGCCGATTCGCGGAATATTGGTAGAAGAAGATGAGCCCTGTTTGTTGCGCACTGGTTCGTGGTGAGCTGACGGGCGGCAGGCGATGTTCGACGATACCTGTGAGGGAACCAACAGCGCCGTGAAGGACGGCACGCGTGAGGGGGCTTGACTGGGCAAGGGCTCCTGTGCGCTTGCCTTGGGAGTGGCATCAGCGTCACTGTCCTTTGTGCTACTTGCCGCGGGCTCAGTTTCGGTATCTTTGTGTCCTGCCGCCTCCTCTGCTTCAAGTGCTTTCTGCGTCTCTTGCTTCTTGGATTCTTCCTGCGCTTGTTGGAACTCCCACTCATGTACACAAGACCTCTGTAAAGCGGCAATATCCTGCTCAAGTATGAGATCTGGATCTTTATGATCATAAATAAGCGCCTGATCCTGTACGACTCCTACAATGTTAATGCCCTTTTTCGTTGAGAATGGGACAGGCTCAATGGGGTTGCTGGCTGGGAAAGCATAGATGAAGTGACCTCGGTAGTGATACGCAACCCCAGTTTCAAGCGTGTGGTGGCCTTTCAGCCCGGAGATGTAGACACGCTGTCCAGTAGCTTTGAGACGAGCTGCGCGCTCTGGTGTTTGGTCAGTATGTGAGCTTTGAGTGATCCGCACTCATGTTTGCTCTAGGGTTTATCACATAGGGAAGTCGCGATAGTAAAACCTCAATGCCCGCGCTCAACTTACCATTGGCGATGGCCTTCGTACTGACTTGTCCTGCCATACTTGGCGCGCTAGATTGAGTAACTGTATGCGTCGGCGCTGAGGTTGTATGTGATGTCACAACAGTATCGCGACAACCATAGATGAGAGTTGGACCAGCAGCGATGGTGGCAAGTCGCAGAAGTAGCCCAGACAGATTTTGTGAGTCTTTTGTTTCCATCAAGTGATCTGCAGGCGATTGCGTACGCGAGAGCAAACGCAAGCTGGCCTAAGACCATGATGAAGGACCCTGCCTGTTGCCTTGTGATGAGAGTGAAGGGACTGAGTGTTCTCAACGAAGGAAACGTGCGTTTGCAATGTTATTGTAGTAGAAGGTATTCGTACGCAAGGAAGCCTCAAGCAAAATATGACTGGGCAAACAAGCGACAACATGGAGCTACGGAAGACTTGTATCTCTACCTTGGCTTAAGCATATGGAAGATATATCCTTCCATCGACACAAACACGCGTTTGACTGGTGACAGCTGGTTATGAAAGACTGTAGCCCTCTCCAACCTGGCAAGAATAGTGAAACGCGAGGACAGGTAAAGATTCTCAGATGAATGGGATATTATATTCATTACTCCACGCTATGAAATCCTCCTCGTCGTATGTCGGGTATCACACTCTATCGTGTAGAAGAAGTACCATCAGAACCATCAGCAGCAGCACCAAGACCCTCCTCGTCACCAGGCTCGGTGTACGTGCCAGACTGCTTCGTAGCACCGCGTGTGCGCTCGTCGAGGATGTTGCTCTCGTCGATGGCATCTTTCTCGTCGCGCTCTGGATGATGTTAGGATCGTGATAATTGCTGGTAATGTAGATAAATACCAAGTTGTAGGTCAGAGTCACCGCCGTTGGTGTACTCGGTCTCCTCGATGGGTGCCTCGTCGGCCTGGACAGGTATCTCAGACTGGCCGGTGCGGGACTTGTAGTCGTTGTCGACGGGGCCGTCGAAGTTCTCGTTGGAGCTCATTGTGGTAGTGTTGGTGAGATGGTATTGAGTGGTGGGTGTGAGATTGGTATTGATGTATGGCAGTGGAAGTAGATGAGATGGTTTGATAATGTGTTGATGTAGAGCAAGGTGTATGGGATTACCTCCTTATGTAGGCATTGCCATCAGACAGAGCAGCGATACGTCATGCAGTCTTCTCAAGCCTCTGATGCAACGAGATGGTTGAGAGAACAAGGGGTAGGGGTCGCAATCTAGATCCCATGCTACGATCACGATTATGACAGCATACCCGAGAATCCGATACTGACTTCCACCATGCGCCATACCAGCATGGGGTTGATGTGTGCTGCAAGTGGATAAGCATGTCGATCCGGGAAGCGGGATCCCTTACTAGAGGCGGGAGCTGGTGGCTGCATGTCGTGAATGTGCGATGCAATGACTAGTGTAGATGTAAGAGTCGCCGCGTCATACGATGGCGGTGATGCCAGCAGATTTGGGTGATCTAAAGCGGCTGTCTAACATCCCTTCTCCTAACGACCAAGTGACTGTGCACACGTTTTTCTGGTATGTCACAAAGCTGCGTGAAGTCATACAGATGTGTGAGACGCGGGAACGAACTGCGATACAACACCCTGAAGCTGCGTCATCTCTTTGCAAGCACACGGCATCTAAACACCCATCATGCAAGGGACAACAAAGAAGCCCCATCAACCAAGCCCTAGCATCACCCCCGTAACCAAAAAAGGATGACAGTCGACGTCAACATGAGCGTAGCGCCAGGGGAGTGTGGAGCCTTTTGTTTGGGCTGGCAGATTGGCGAGATCGATCGTGCATGAGGTATCGGATTCTGTAAGATGTCGATGACGCTGGGGCTGGGGGAGGACCTGGAAAGTTTGTTTTTTTGCGGTGGCTGGATTGAATCGGGTCAGGGTCGACGTTAGGTTGGGTGGGTGCATGGACGCGAAACGCGAGATCGCGACGTCACAACATCACGACGTTGGCCCGGGAGCCGTTACGACTGACGGCGTAGAAGGATGGATGAGGCAATCTGGCCACGCGGCACACGTATGTGCGAGTGTCCTCGATCGATGGAGTTCATATTGTCGTTACCATTGCTCTGCTATTCGGAGCATGCGAGCGTGTTTCCGGCGCTCGAATTCAAGCTGGCTGGTTGAGGAGCACAACACTGAGAGCGAACGGCACCAAGCGTTCCTCCATCGCCGTTCGGGTTCGTAGCTAACATATCGGTTGTGGCCAAAATTACCTGGGTAGTCCAGTCTCTCACATTCGAGATGCCGTTCCATGTGGAATAGCAAGTGGGACAGTGAGCGGGGCACTTCTCAAAGGTCGAGCGAACTTCGTGGGTGCGCTTGACGAGCCTGCACACTCGGAATATGAGGGATTCTCTTACCAATCCTTGAATCAAATCACCATCCGTCAGCGTGGCCGAGGTATGTTACCAGTACGATCATGTAAATCGCACATGCTGACAGAAGGTAGTGGTTATGGCGTGTGACTCAAGCGAAAGCTTGTCTTCCTCGGAAGACGCACTCTCAAGAGGTTTCTCATAGGGCAACCTGCGTGGGTGTAAGTTCCAGGACCACATCGCTCATCTCGAGCATGTTACTAACAACTTCATTAGTCGAATCCCACCGCTGACAGCATTCTTTTTGCACGCTTCCGTGTCTTTCCAAACAGTGGAATATGATGCCATGTGGTTTGGCTAGAACGGTCTCCTCTTTTTATCCATGAAGATTTTCGGAACGTTCCGAGCTGGCTTGCACAATCTCGGAAGTTTATCCTGATCTGACTGGATATCAATGCCCTTACAAGACATCAGAACAACGGCGCGAGTGCAAGTCACGTATAGAAAGAACGGAAAATCGTACTAGATAGTACCTATAATTGCATTCCCAAGTCAACCATGAATTTATCCCTAGTACACATACAGAATAATCGCGCCAAACATGCAGAAGGACTATCAGACAACACAACCGCGATTATTTTACGCACTGGCACCGGCATCCGCTACAGTTCCGCTCTCGCTGGTATCCTTCTTCGCCTCCTCAGTCTTCTTCGCGGCAGCCATCTGCCATGCCGGGATAGCGGCGCGTCCCGGCGACGGCCTACCGTAGGCAGGGAGCGGCTTCTCCGTGCTAGGAGTTGGAATGGAGCTGGGCGCGGGTGTTGCGGCACTGCTGGCCTGGTTTTCGGTCGCGCTTGTGCCGTTGGTCTGCTCGCTGGGCGCAGGGGTAGATGATGGCTGGGGGGTTGATGTCGAGGCAGCAGGCGTGCTAGTACCGTAGAAGCTTGATGTGCTCTGTGGGCGTGCTGGTGCTGCTGGTGCTGCACCGGATCCCAGTCTGTTTCCAATCAAGGTCTTCAGGCTCTTCAGCTCAGTCGACAGCTCCTTCAGCCTGTTGTCGGTCGCCTCCTTGTGGGAGTCGAGCGCCTTCGGGATCAAGTCGCGCAGGCCTCGGACGTCGTCCTCGATACGTCTGTTGTCGTCACCTTGTCTTCTCGATGACTCCTTTAGGCTTGATAGAACGCTCTCGACCTCGCCAAGCGCGTCGTCGAGTCTGTGTGTCCGTGCTTCTTCTGAGGCCTTGAGGGCAGATGTGTCGGTGTTGAGTTGCTCCAGGAGATCGAATGCGCGCTTGAACTGTTCGTCGACAGAAGCCATGTCTTGCTCGAGTTGAGGTTGGGTAGGTGGTTGTATGAGAGGTAGGACGTATCGTTTTGCTGTAAAGTATAGACCGTACCCTACACCGCCCATGACCGTCGCCATGATGAAGTAGTCCCGCCAGTCGCGTTTCGGCGGCCTGCATAATTAGCATCTCATTGAAATATCCGGGCTATGTAAGCTTACTCTGGCGGTGGTGGCGGCGGTTGCCAGTACCCTTGGGGAGGATAGCTCGCATATGGGGCTGCAGGAGGTGGTCTGTACGCATTGCTGGCTACTGCGGATGTCTGGGGTGGCGGCGATGAAGGCAGGCTGGGGTCTTCGGCTGCCCGCGCGAGCGAGACATCGATCTCTTCTTGCGTGAGGTTCTTGGACTGGAGGAACGCGATGCGCTTCTCAAGGGGCGCGCTGGCAACCGACGGATCCTGGAGGACTGGCGAGAACGATTAGTGTTGTCGCGTGGCGTGGAGCGCGGCACGCTTCGACTTACAGGATACAGCAGACTGTATGATGTCCTCGCGCACCATCTTGACTACACGTTTCGCAATGCCGGTAGCACGCGCAGGTTGTCGGTTGGTGATGGAGCTGGAGAGTCGCGAAATGACGATCCGAAAGCTGGAGGCGGGTATGCCTCGGCTCCCTTAGATCGGCGGTCGGTTCCGCGTCGGCTCACGTGGCACGCCAGCCGCACTTTCTTTCCGACTTGGACACTCCAACGCGAGACGTCCAAACATCAGATTGCGACTTTTGATTGCACCATTCACTGGCGCTCGAAAGTCTTGATACGCGAGCTCTGCATACTAGTTCACTGAATATTGATCCATCTATTCACGCAATTAGGCACAAAGCATAACTCTGTGTTGTGTCCTTCCTGGAAACACCCGTGGACGACATAAGCACGTCCTTGATTACTATAAGTGAGAACAACACCGGTACCGTGATACTTGCAGAAATACACACCGTCTTCATTTTCCCTCATCGTCTATCCTACTCACACGATGCTGTTGCTTCCTACAACATTATGGTGTAGAACACGATAAGAAAGAGCAGGAAGTTACGGATGCGACGAAAGCCATGGAGACCACTACACAGCTGTCGTGTTGGCGGCCTGCAAGTTCCGCATCTTTTAGTACTTGGAGCACCTTACATTGTTAACGCGCGCTCTTTGTGAGTCTCTTTGGCCCCTAGGTCTATTGTTTGATTGTGCGCATGAATCACTTGGTCTTTGGAAATTCTACATAAGGCCTCTTGGTTCGGCCATGTTACAGATGGTGCCGCGGTTTCTTCAGAAAACTTGCCCGTCAGCATGGTTAGACGCAGTCTGCGTATTCGACACGAATGTGTATCGTTCAAAAGGGAGAGAGTATTGTGCGGGAGTCCATTTTGCCGCGCTACACTCACGCCTTCACTTCTTTGTGAACAGTATCCAAGACAAACGGATTTTTTCGCCTCTCAGTCACTATCACTTTCGCTAATTTCTCATTGCATCTCCTCAAAAATTTCTCTCCTTCACAGAATTTGCTATTAAGGCCAGGGACAACATGGATCGTACTAATATCATCGACGCCGATGAAGCCGCACGCGCGATGGCTGCGGCCGCTCCAGGCAAGGGCAAAGGTAAGGGTAGAAAGAAGCCAGCCGAAGCCATCGCAAGCAGTCCTCCAAAATCAAACAAGACTACCGCTGCAACAACGAGGACAAGGTCAAAGACCCCGGCAAGTCCGACATCGCCTAAAACTCCCACTTCGACGCAGGCTTCTCCACCCAGGTTCTACGAGGCGAATGGCTTGAAAATTCCGCTCTACAACCAAAACGGCCTCGGTAACAAAAAGAGGTCGTACGCTCGCTTGTCGAAGACTCTGCTCAAGTACAACGCGGATGAGCTACTCGATATCGTTGGGCAGTACGCAGGTGCGGATAAGAGGGCAGAGCTAAAGAACAAGGGACTATCAAAGCCAAGGCTTGCAAACTGGATCGAAGAGAAGGAAACACTTGCTCTTGGACGCAACCCAAAGTCGGAACTGTCTTGTAAGTTCATATCCACCTCGTTCGCTGCAAGCAGACATACTTACCATCTTAGTCTCAGATGACGAAGGACAAGCTGAGCCATCCGAAGATGTCGCTCCCTTTCTAGCACCCACTATCGCGACATCTCCCGGCCCAAATAACAGGAAGCATGTCGCTACGACTCCTACCTCGAACAATCAAGAAGATTATTCGCCAACCGCGGCCAAAGGCGATGGTACGTTTGGTCAATCCAGTCAGCGGAAGAGGAGCGCACCTGACAGGTCACTTGACGACCAACCACCCGCAAAATTACCGAAGCGTGACACACCAGCAAACTTGGCTACTATAAATGCTGAAAATTCGGTTAAGAAATGCTCCATCCACAAGCCAGTCGACGACATTATACCAGCGCCTCCGCAAACAGACGCGCAAACAGCCACGTATAACGACAGAGACTATGGTATATACGACCAGAACGCTTTCTTTAACAGCACTGGCATGGACCCTGCTGATCCCGACCGCTCTTCGATGATAGTTCGGGGTGATGATGGGGATCGTATTTTGACCGCTACCTCTCATGAGACGTTTCGCGGGCCGGCGACATACCTCTTCGAGACAACGAGTAAGTTATAGGATCATTTTACCTACCCCTGATGGACTTCAAGGTTCTATCAGATATCGCACAGCATCTGATAATTATCTGGCAAACTCCCGGAGTGATTAGGCCACACTCTCTTCTCGGCTATTTTCTAGGCTTACTGCCCACATACATCCCGCTAACCCCCCCTCAGTACCCCACAACGCCCCCAAACGCCCTCGAGCATCTCCTACACGTCCCGTCCTATACCTAAAGAAAGGTATCCACGGTCGCCACGGCGATTTCCAAGACGACCCCGACCGGCTCACAGGCGTAGGTCACCAGATCGAACCAGACGATCAGCTCAAGTGGAACGAATATAACAAGTTCCGCATTTTGCTCTACCAGCAGTTCCCACACTACCCAGCCCCGGTTAATGGGATATCGATTGACGCCGAGATGAAGGAGACTTGGGACCAGTGGCAGAGGTGGTACGGTGAGATCACAAAGAAGTATCCTGGGTACGCGGTATCTCACCTCTGGCCTTGTAGGTGCGAGGTGGCGAGAGGTAGGGATGAGAGTGAGGAGAGTGAGGAGGAGTAGGGGTGAGAGGCTTCTGCTGTCCGTATGCGGAAGTACGATATGGGTTGTTGGCGTTGTGAGTGGCTCGTCTATCACGTGCCATGGTATCACAGTGGGTGGAATGGGCTGAAATAAGGTGGTATTGCACTCAGATGTGAGTAAAAGAGCACGGTGCTGCTCTTTTCAGGAGCTTTACATAACTCAGGCCCGGCTCAAGATGTTAAATCATGGTTTACACCTCCGTAACATTTTTTCGCAGTAGCGCTTCAAGCCATAGAAGCTAAGGACACTTGATCTTGAAGGTATTCGCCGTATCTAAGGCCTTGAGTTACCCATGTGGTGAACTTAGAGTACCATGAAGCTTATTTATCAAGCAGTACTTTTTTATTAGGTGTAACTGTGTGGAAAATTAGGAACCGTCGCCAGTGATGAGACTTTTGCCTCACGCGCTAACCTCCTTTACGACGCTGGAGACACCTAAACCAATTATTAATACCATGGCCTCGTGACTTTGGTACTCCAGTAGTTCAGCACCTCGCTACGGTCACTACTCCACTTACCTGGCATATATTCCTCTCCAAATCGATTTCTCTCCTGGACTCATCACATCTTCTCCCCAAAGCGCAATCATCAAGTTCCCAAGCAAATCCATTACACGACTTGCTCAAATCAAATTCTACAACATCAGCAAAGCTACCACGATGTCTACCTCACTCAAACGCACTTCCGCAGAAACGGAAGCAGAACCCATAAGCATGCGTTCGAACACCTCTACCCGAGCAGCCAAAAAGCCCTGCCTCTCACTCGCCATACCCCAAAAAGAAATCACCAAAGAGGAACAAAAGACCCTCAAGACGCGAGCAGCCGCCGCAAAGCGCTGGCAACCCAAACTCAAGCGTCCCTTTCCAAAGCAAAGCGAGATCGACCGCTCATACAACCTGAAATTGATGAGACACTACACCTCCACAAACGATCCTAAATCACTATCCCATCTACCCGTCATCAGACCACACATCCCAAAATCTGATCGCGTCGAGAAACTCCTAGCCACATTCTCAATCCTAGAGTCGGACAGGAACCTAGATGGCAGCAGGAGAATGACACGCTGGAAGCAAACGGAGTGCGACGAGGCTGAGAACTGGATCTTGCAGCGGAATATCGAAATTACGAGTAGCGAGCTGGCTGTGAGACTGGCTTGGGTATGCTTTTCGTATAATGAGGAGGATCGTGTGGATCGGGGACGCCAGGCTATGATGGTGTCGGGCCATGATGTTGAGGATGTTGAGGATGAGGACCTTGAGGATGAGAAAGAGGAAGAGGGCGAGCTATACTATTTGCCCAAGCGGAGGAAGGCGAATACTGGTCGGTTTTCGAGGCGCGATTCGCTGTGTGATTGAGAGGTTGGGAGTAGAGGTATGGAAGCGGGTTTTGGGTGTAACTGTTAGCGACGTTTATTGGATGGGGTGTTGGAGTTGTGGATGTTGGTATGGGGCGTGTGCACAGGAAACGTTAGAACATGATACCCTTATCGTGGTACTGATCTGAAATTCTCCAATGGTACATGCTCACTCAGTGCTTGGTCGCGTTTCTTTGGCAAGGACTGGCCCGCTCGCGTAATTCGCTCAGCATGTGACGTTAGTGAGGATGTAGCGGAGATTTCCGAGTATTACTATGGATAAAGAATCATAAAGGAACAAAAACTACGTGAAGTATAGTCTATTGCGCGTAGTGTGGCGTGAGGGCTGCTGGGTTATGTTGTCGCAATGAATTGTTACTGGAGTTTGGGTGACCGCCTTAGGCTACGCAATCCTCACTACGGTTTGTCAGAGCAGTCACTACGAGAAAATCTATGTTGTAGTTTGGCGAAATAAATTGCTAAATGTTTTCGCTTTTCCTCAAGTTGCCGTTTCCTAATAATCATAAAATCCCTTCCCACTCTTCTTTCCCAGCCAGCCAGCATCCACCATCTTCTTCAACAGCACCGCAGGCCTATACTTGGAGTCCCCCGTATCATGGTACAACACCTGCATGATCGCCAAACACGTGTCGATACCGATGAAATCTGCTAATTGCAGCGGGCCCATGGGTACATTCGTGCCGTTCTTCATAATACTGTCAATATCCTCCTTGGCACCCACGCCAGTCTCCAAGCAGATGACGGCCTCGTTGATGTACGGCATGAGAATGCGGTTCGCGAGGAAACCCGGGCTATCGGCGGACCTGGAAGCAATCTTGCCCATCTTCTCGCAAAAGGCGATTGCGGTCTCGACGGTGGCCTCTGAGGTCTGGAGGCCGGTGATGATTTCTACGCCTTTTTGGATGGGCACGGGGTTCATAAAGTGTGTGCTGATGACACGCGACGAGGCCGAGAGGTCGGTTGGGTCGGTGGTGGTGCTCGCTGCGATCTTGGTGATTGAGATGGAAGAGGTGTTGGTGGCTAGGATAGCGTGCGACGGACAGATTTGTGCGAGTTGCGAGAAGATCTTGTGTTTGAGGTCTGGGATCTCTGGTACGGCCTCGATTACGAAGTCGACGTCTGAGAGGTCGTCGAGTGATGTGCTGGACGTCAATCGCTCTCTTGTTGCGACGGCGTCATCTTTGGAGATTCTGCCCTTTCCGACGTCCTTTTCGAGAAGCTTGTCGGCGAACTTTAGGCCCTTGTCGATTGATGCTTGGGAGTTGTCAATCAACCGGACTGGTACTGAGGCTTTCTGTGCTGCTACGAGAGCTATTCCGAGGCCCTGAAAACGTCAGTCCCAAAGGCTTGCCTGTGTGATCGAGTCGGCCGTTGCACACCATTTGACCTGCTCCAATGACACCCAGCTTCTTGACCTCAGCAGCAGCCCCCACAGAGGGAGTGGAGC